>NC_081253.1:20490374-20820017 GCF_030490865.1 Poecile atricapillus | reverse complement strand
CTTCTGATGTTTTCAAAAAGAAAGCAGAAGGACTAACAGAGTTGTCATTCCTATTTTGGGTGGAGAAAGAGAATTACTTGTTTCTGTAAATCTCCTGTCCTGGCATGGAATGATTAAACTCTTCCCCACTAAAAGAGTTCAGCCTCTCAATGTGAGAAAACAGCATACCCAAGGTGTCTATTTAAACAAATCAAATAATAGAAATGTTCCAAATTTTATGGATTTCTCATTTTGATAAGACATCTCTGACAGAGAATAAAGCTTACAAAGTACAATGAAAGGATTCAGAGCTAGAATAACCAGCAAATCCCACAGCAAACTTTATCACCATGCTTAATTCTACTGCAAAAATCAGCCACCTGGGGGCAAAGGCATTTATCACACTTGAGTCCTGCTGAGTGAGCTGTTCTATGTGGTGGTCAGAACAAATACCCCTCATAATTATCATGCTTCAGATTTCAAGAAAAATTCTCTATCATATTTAGGCATGCATAGATTAAGACTGACCCCTGTACTGGGTAGAAAGTGGTCACACATCATAATAAAGAGACAACAAGGGAACGAACTAAAAGACACTGGACTGAAGCTCAGAAAGTGACTCCTCCCCAGACACATATATTCCTCATGAACCCCTTCTGTCAGGTGCAACACATACTATGCTATCTACTGCGGAAACTACAGAGCAATTTGAGGGCAGTTGCAAGCACTGCTTTTCTTAGTTTGTCTCTCATCATCGCTGCTACTTACACACAACTCTATAATTTTTTAAATATGTAAATTACATTCTCTTTTAAAATCATATTATGTGCTAGGGGAGTCCTGGTAACAATAGTTTTCTCTATGTCAAAAGTCTATTTTGTACTGTAATTATCTCTCTTCATTAGACAGAAACTTCTCTTATAATAAAAGGTCAGTCTGCAAAAACAGTTGCATTCTGAAAAATAATTCCGCTGCATAATGAAACTGTGTAATTAAAAAGAAAGCTACTGTACATTGCCCAGTTAATGAGTCTTACTCCATAAATGAAGCAGCTTGAAACATTATACGTGGTAGGACATGTGGATTTGTTTGCTTCTGTAGTTCTGCAGTGTGAGTTTACTGGTTTTTCTAGAATAATTTCATTCCGTGACACTGAAGAACAAATACTGCATTGCTAGAAACTATAATGATAAACATTCAAAGATTAAAAACCATGACGGGAATTTGTTTATATATCTTGAATTGCTACTAATACACTAATATAAGTATCACTAATAAACTATTTTAATCATTGGAGCAGCCACTCATGGGGAGAGGATGGAAGAAGAGATGCCGTTAGTATATGTGACTAAATGCAGACAAATGTGATCTCTCACTGAATTGGAACATCATTACTTCTACAGTAATTTTTTCTGACTGTAATACAAGTGACTTCAGAAAGGGCTCCAAAAAGATGACATCACATGAACTTAAACACAGGGCAGACCTAAGCAACTTGGGAATAAGGCAGTGCCCCTATTTTATTAATAATAAAAATGTGCCAAACATGTGCAGAAACAGTTAGGAAAGAAGACACTGAATTATTTTAAGGCAATACAGAATGAGCAGAACAAAATGTGATATTAATATAAAAATTAACACCAGAAAATGTTGCAAATAAGACCGCATTGTATAGACAAGTCAAAGCATCATTTGTGTTATCAACTCCAGCAGTCATGTATAGACTCAGCCCACTCTCAGTTTCCATACCAGCCAGTCACTGATACTGACTCCAGTTCCTTGCTGTTATAGCTACAATTTTGGCATGTCTGTACAAAAAGAACATCAGCTTGCCTTTTCTTAAGAGTGGGGAAAAATGCAATCCAGCTTGTCTAAGCTTTGATTTGCTTTGGTAAGTACAGTATCCTTGTGAAAGTGCAGTATCTGGATCATTAATTCAGAGGTCCCTCAAAGGAACAAGCAAAATTTTTGCTTTTTCCTACCCACCCTTCTCCAGGGCTCTGATATTCAGGCTTCATTAAAATTGCCTATTTTGTGGTAAAACATCTCATTCTTTCCCCACTTTTGGTTCCACTATCTCTATGCAATTCACTATTGGATAAAAATACATGGGGGAAAAAAAAAGCAATCAGTAAAAGCAAAGATTTTTCAATGCAGAAGTGTAAACATATTAAACTTCTGTGCAATTGTTTTTAGTAATAAACTTAACTTTTAGTAATAAACTGTTTATTTTCATTTATCCTTTTGGGATCACTTTATGCATCTTTCATCTACTTCAGGTGGCAGATTTTTTGCATACTTCCTGTTTACTTGGCTAAACATTAAGGAAAGCTTTCATACAGACACGGCTTTCGCATCAGGGCAGGAAGCTGTTACCAGAATTTGGATAGGAGAGCACCCCTCCAGCTTCCACACAAGTGCCCACATGATTTGTGCTCTTTCGTTGTGTTTTCATTTCAGCTCAATTCAAAAATCAGCTTTTAGGCAAATCATCTCCCATCGTGAATTTTTATTTTCTCTCTCATACTTCCTTGTCTCCAAGTAATTTGTTTTTCCACAAAAAATGCCACATTTATTTTTAACACAAGTCTTCATAGTAAGAAGTTTTTTCATTACTTGATAGTACCAAAGAGCTTTGTGCTGCTACATGGCTTTTCTTTCACACCTTTTCTGACATTCCTCACCTTAGAAATTTAGGAGTGTCAAAACAAAATTTGCAAGAAATACTTGGACCACTTGAGTCAAACTTGAAGAAATAAACTGGTTAAGTAAAACAATGTTTGTTACCAAATGTCAGCTAGCACAGCTTTTATTTTCTTTTATTGGCAAGATTTAAGCAGTTATTCGTTTCTCCTAAAGCCATTTGAGTACTTGCTCATCTTCTAACAAGTTTTATTACATAGGGGTGTATAAGCACCTAGGAGCACACCTCACTATGGTGTGCTTTTCTTTCCAACCCTCCTTGTACCGTCTGCTGTCAAACCCACAACGTGATGCTCAGAGTCTGCATCAACAACGGTGGCCATGAAGCCTGGGCGCTTCAAATACCGCTGTTGGTCCCACGCCCCAGAGCACAGCCCCAGCCTGGCGGCGCCTGCAGCAGCAGCAGCAGAGCAGCAGCAGCAGAGCAGCAGCAGCAGAGCAGCAGCAGCAGAGCAGCAGCAGCAGAGCAGCAGCAGCAGAGCAGCAGCAGCAGAGCAGCAGCAGCAGAGCAGCAGCAGCAGAGCAGCAGCAGCAGCAGAGCAGCAGCAGCCGAGCTGCAGCAGCCGAGCTGCAGCAGCAGAGCTGCAGCAGCAGAGCAGCAGCAGCAGAGCAGCAGCAGCAGCAGAGCAGCAGCAGCAGAGCAGCAGCAGCAGAGCAGCAGCAGCAGAGCAGCAGCAGCAGAGCAGCAGCAGCCGAGCTGCAGCAGCAGAGCAGCAGCAGCAGAGCAGCAGCAGCAGAGCAGCAGCAGCAGAGCTGCAGCAGAGCAGCAGCAGAGCAGCAGCAGAGCAGCAGCGGCAGAGCAGCGGCAGAGCAGCGGCAGAGCAGCAGCAGCAGAGCAGCAGCAGCAGAGCAGCAGCAGAGCTGCAGCAGCAGAGCAGCAGCAGCAGAGCTGCAGCAGCAGAGCAGCAGCAGAGCTGCAGCAGCAGCAGAGCTGCAGCAGAGCTGCAGCAGAGCAGCAGCAGCAGAGCAGCAGCAGAGCAGCAGCAGAGCAGCAGCAGCAGAGCAGCAGCAGCAGAGCAGCAGCAGCAGAGCAGCGGCAGAGCAGCAGCAGAGCAGCAGCAGCAGAGTTGCAGCAGCAGAGTTGCAGCAGCAGAGTTGCAGCAGCAGAGCAGCAGCAGAGCAGCAGCAGAGCAGCAGCAGAGCAGCAGCAGAGCAGCAGCAGCAGAGCAGCAGCAGAGCAGCAGCAGAGCAGCAGCAGCAGAGCAGCAGCAGCAGAGCAGCAGCAGCAGAGTTGCAGCAGCAGAGTTGCAGCAGCAGAGCAGCAGCAGAGCAGCAGCAGAGCAGCAGCAGAGCAGCAGCAGAGCAGCAGCCGGCTCAGCGGCCGCGGGGGCGGCGCGGGGGCGCAGTGCGGCGCTGCCGCCAGCAGATGGCGCGCAGCCCCCGCCGCCGGCCGGGCCCGGCCCGGGCTATTTATAGCCCGCCGTGTGACCGGGCCGTCCCAGAGACAGCTCAGTTTTTCCACTCGCCCCATTGAAAATCTACGTCTTGCCTTTCCTTGGAAGGCAGCGGAAGAAACGCGGGATTGCCGGGCTTGACACAAGCCCCATTTCCATGTGCTCGTCCCCATCCTCCACCCCGTCCCGGTTTCCTCGATGCAGGGAATCTTTCGGTATTTCTGCTCCCTGTTTACTTGGCATAGAGCCAGCGCTGCTTAATGCAGACTGAAGCATGATCATCTGCAAAAATCATCTATCTCCCTGTGCAGACCTGTTTTCAATATTCCGTCTCAAACAGAAGGCTGTACTGGGAAGCAGCAAACTTTTTAACCCACAAATAAGCTTCAGGGGAAGGTTTTTGAAGTTTTGGCACATTCCAAAAAAGAGGCTGTAAGTTTTACTGCAAAACTGGAATGTAATAAAACTGTCTCAAATCTCATCTCCATTTATAATCACTCATTGAGTTACAATCAGCAGTAGCTAAAATTGTATGCTTAAGCAATGGAAAATGATGTAAAAGCAGGAGTAGCCTGGGCATATACTGGATGTGTGAACACACAGTTGATACAAAGGAGAGAACACATAAAAAATGGTAGAATGCATACAAGCGAGGGCAAATGGAGACTCAACTTGGAAGGGGGGGCGGTTTAGGCCCCTTATATTTTTGTTCTGGCCCCTTATATTTTTGTTTTGGTCTTAATATCACCAATACACTTTCTATGAAAATGGCATCAAACCTACATGTATCTGAGTTCTTTTGCCCCCACACTATTGACTGAAAACTTGCCATTGTTTTTAAGATGTGAATCACAAAACCATAAATATCATTATACCTAAACCAATGTAATAATAAATATAGGGTACAGCTAAGTGCATTGGCTCCTAATACAAGTTTCACAACATTCTGAGCATTCCTGAAAAACAACAAGGTAAGTTACGTTCTAAAAATACTTCAAGCACACATATTTTCTACCAGTACATCATCGGAGTCTGATGTCTTTCTGAAAAAAAAAACCCACTCATACCATTTCAATGTAAAATCACATCATATCATCTTGAAACGAAGAAAACTAAACTTACCTCCACTCTGCCTTGTTATGCAGGAATGAGTTACACTGGTCTGGAAGGTTGCTGTCATTTGACATAGATTCCAGGATGGAAATAATCTGCTTGAAAGATGGTCTTTTCTGAAGAAAAAAGAAAACCGAAACAGAGTATTTGCATTCGTATAAAACTGCTAAAACTATCTGCAGGAATTTTTCAACTGAAACCCCACAATTTACAGGAATTTCCACACTTCTTTTTGACCACAGCGCCCTAAAAGAGGACTGTAAGTTCTTCCATTAAAGAAAAGTTTGAGAAGAGTCACACAGGCTAGTAGGACTCAAGTCTTAGGCTTAGTCTCTCATGTCTACTAAAGAAGAATAGTACTGAACATTAGAATCATCAATAATCATTTATAGTCTTAAGTTGAAAGAATAACTTTTCTCAAGCTAAGAGGGAAAAATGCTTCCAAATAGAGAAGGCTGGACCATCAGCACTGATAATTACACAGATGGCCTTTTATAGGTATTGACATAAACTCTTGGTGTGTAAGCAAGCCATTTAGCTGCCTATCAAAAACAGGTTTCTGGCTGTAGCTGCCCTCTTACAGAGGAGATACTTTCAGAAAAACTCTCACATAGCTATTTCAGGAGCAGCCAGGGAAGAAGTGAAGATTGAGGGAAGGATGTCTTGCCTGGCAGCTAAGCTCACGTTAGTGAACTCTCTGCTCATCTGTCCCGGGCTCATTTACTGAACTTTCTGTTCCAGGGCTCTCCATCCAAGACCCATTGCACTCACAAGTCAGAAAGACCAGTTAAAACTTTTCTGTTCTTATTTTTTTCACTTTTCCCTTAGTTCCCAAGGGGAAGCTATGAAGTAGGATATTAACTGAAAACTGAAAAAGCCAGTTAAATGTGTTTCTTGAAAGAGCGCTGACTCTGTTAGTCTGTTTGACAGACCCCAGACAAGGTTGAGACAAAAGGTTGAAACAAAATGTAGATACATAATAAGGGGATGATGCACATTCTCTCTCCACCGTGCCTTTAATTATACCATTTCTGCTAAAATTACAGATGCCGCAATTAAAACGTGCATTTTAATTTGGGAGCACAAAAACAATTAGGAACAATGCTGAGGTGTCTCTCTCAGGAAGATCCAAGTGATTTCCACATTATAAAAGACAGACAATTTCTTTATTTTAAATGTCAAACAGCATGAAAAAGTGTCAAATGCATAACAAAAAAGGAGACAAGCTCTCTTATACTGTAATGCGGCACTATTCGGCTGTAACTGGAGGCTTTGTCTGTCATTTTTTGGTCCACCTCCATGATTTCAGGCAATGGGCAGTTCAGTGAGCTACACGGATTTTCTTTGCCACAGACACGCTTGCCCCAGGCACAAGTGCTTACACAACTTGTTCCCCAGCCCAGCATGCAGAGTGGCAAACTGGGCACGCAGAGCTTCACAGCAACAGGTACCTGTTTAGCAGCACACTGCTTGCACGGGTGACAGCCCCTTCTATGGAAACCCAGCAGGGTCACCCTGCCTTTACAGCGAGCTGGGGAGGCAGCCATCCTCCCCTCACGTGCACGATGGTGCTGAACCTGCCACAGCTGAGCAGATCCTCTGAACATGCCCTGCAAAGAGCTCAAACTGCCCCAGTCAGGAGTGTATCAGAGCATTAGTATGCATTAGTGTGCACTGAGCACAGAGCACAAATCCATCTGTGGCACCACCACCACCAACTCCAGTGCAGTTTTGGGGCAGAAGAACATTTGACCGGCCTTCAGACCCTTTTTGTTGCTACAACTGCATCTCTTGTAACCACACCAGTGGATGTTGAAGGGATTCAAGGGCCTCCCAAATGGTGAGGAAGCTGCCAGACAGGAGATAATGGCTCCCTGCAATTTACCAGGGTACTGCAACTGCTATGCATTGTCCAACGGACTGACAGGTACATAATGTGCCTATTCTAAATAAATTCTATTTTCAAGAAGATATCAAGGGCAAGCATTCCCATGCTGTATTATCTACAATATTTTATGGACTATTCAGAATAATTTACAAAGCATGTCTATGAGTTTTGCTTGCTCCTTTTTTCTCAGGTGTATACTGGGAAATATAGGGCAGGGCTGACACTAAGTGAGCACAGTCAACTCTACTGTCAGGCTTCCCCGGAGTAACCAGAGTGGAGACAATGACAGAGAACAGGGCTTTTACTAATGGCAGACAAAAGGATTAACCAACCAATTTGGGAGAAGCAGCAACAATCACTTGGTGGGTCCTGCACTACAAGCAAAGGAGTTACTGAGTTGGTGCAACTGGAGATGGAACAAATGCAGACTCACATGATACTGTCAAAGTACTGCACATCTCTGGCTGTGCAAATTCTGTAAACAACCAGCAGTTACCCTGCCAGCTTTGCAGCTGCCAGATTTACAGGTAACAGCTTTGCATGGAGACAAACCTGACAGGAAAGTACAAGCCTACACTATCATGTGGGTTTTGTTGGTTTCTTGTCCCTAGGAAAGGATAATTTCAGATTTAATAAATGCACTCTAAATGCAGAGTGGTGCCTTGGTTAAAACTAGCAAGAAATGATTTGTGAAACTGGAAGCCTGAGCTGAGAAACCTGGAAAAAAAACAAAAAAAAAAAGTCTTCTTTTCAGTGGATAACTGCTTAGCACTTTCTAGAAAGCCCTTATAAGGGATTCTTAAAATATCAAGGCATGAGTCGCCTTTGAAAACTGTTTCCCTTTATATCTGTGATGTCTCATACTGAAATCTTTAAAATATATGCCCCTCTAGAAATAATTCTGGCTAATGTTTTCATTGTTTCCTTCCACTCAGTATTTCTTACTGAATAGGTCTGCATAAAACCAGGATATTTAATCCATATGTCTTTCATTTTTTGTTTCTTCCCTGTTCCCAGATTTCTGATTTCCATTAAAATACTCTGTAATTTATAAACATCTTTGATGTGGAGACAAACCGAAAGAACAGATGAAATGAGAAAGAGTTATTCACCCATGTTTCAAAAGCAAGTAACCCCAGTAAACAAAGACATCAGTGATGAGCAACCTTGTTTCTACAATTACCTAATACCCAAGCAAAAGCAACTTGTTTGGTAGAAATTTTAAGGTGTGAACTGTTTGTTTCAACTAGCAGTTTAAACAGCATAAAAACTACCATTCCAAGTATCATATGGAGCACTACAGGTATTTTTCTCCATGTGTGAAGAAATTCTTAAGAATTCAAAGCAGCATTAATAACTCTGTCTGATCCCATGAGGAAATTATGCTGTGAGCAGTGTCTGACACTCCAGTGCTCTGCAGCAGCTCTCCAAGTGTATTCCTCAGCCCCACCATAAATGCATATCCCTCATTTCTCAGGGGTAAGCCACCAAAAGTTACCTTATGCTTTCTTTGGGCTAGAAGTATGCACCTTAGCAACTGCTTTTGAGAAGCTGACATACTCAAGCTCACCCCTGCTTGACCTTCAGTAACTTGTTCATGCATCAATGATCTGATTTTCTAAAGCTAATCCTGGCAAAAAGGGAATATTACACAGAGCAGTATTTCAGAGGAGCGTGCTCCATCTTTTGGCTCATGCAGGCCACACAGCCCTTTATCAAAGCATTTTGAGAGCTGTAAGAAGCAAACCTTTCCCAGCACGTGACTGAATAAGTCAGTCACATGTCCAAACTGTGACCACAGATTACTCCATTTCAGTCATGTGAACAAAGCTGTAATTGCCTCGCAGAAGAAGAGTTGCATGAAAAAAACTAGAGAAGAGCAGACTGTCAGAAAAACCCCATCTCGCATGAGATTCACGCTTTGCATGCATCAGAGAACAATGTCCCCAGGAACCAGCCCACACCCAGATAAATTAGGCTGTCAGACAGAACTCAGCCTGATGGTTAGGCGTCTTTCTTTTACAACATGCAAATCCCTCCCTCTCCTTGAGAAACAGCAACAGTCTTTTGGACACTTATGGATGTGGCTCGAATGAGGCAGAGAGTGAGCTGATCTAGGATGTGATACAGAAGCTCCAGTAATTCTTATTCTGAGGCCTTTGGAAGTGATGCTGACACTTGGGTGGAGTTAGTAAAGATAAGCAGTTGGCACTGAAATTCCTCTTCAGTAATTACTGACCTAGAACTTAAGCAGTTGATAGATCTCAGTCTTTCAGATCCATTCTGTAGGAAAGCAACCCCTTTCTTTTAAAAGAGACAAAGAATGGGTATTTCCTTTCTAATACGATTCTTCTATGGCTACTCTTTGGCAATAAGTTCTAGTTTAGAACACCTATATGCTCTAATTTGTCTTGGAATTAATCTTGTTCTCTCTGAAGTAGTAGCTAACTTTCTCTTGAGTTTAAAGAAACAAAGCTCTTCCTGGGGCCTTGACTTGAGAAAAAGAGCACAATTTTCTTTGCTTAACTATTCCTCAATGTCTCAAATATTTACACAGGCAAAGGAAACAGATGTTAATCCTTGGTACTAAAGCTAGTATGCCCACAGGCTCTTTTCAGTCAGTTCTATGTACAATGGGATGGTCACAAAGTCCATTTAAAGAAGGCAACTCTCATAATTTACAAAAGCTTTCTAAATACTTATTTAATCCCTTCCTTGTAGCAGCAGATTAATAGTGACAATGGTGTGGCTCTTTTAACTTTTTATTCTGTTTTCATGGTTAAACAGCACTGCTATTATCATATTATTACAGTACAGTCATTATAAAGCTCACCATTCAAGCCCTAAGGGAACAGATAAAGAAAGGTTTAATGTTAATTTAAAATGTGTCGCTGCTGTTCCTACCCATGTTTTATGGATTAACTTATTCTTTACTTATACTGTGTTTTCAACACAAATAGGGCACAGAATTGGACCTTGACATTTGTACTTCATAACATGATGCTCACATACATCCAAGAGGGATTAAGTATTAACGTTTGAAAACATAAAACCCACAATTTTTCCACTTGCTCCAAAATGGCTACATTTTTACCATCTTACCATACTTCCTGTCATTGTCTTTAGTAGTCAGAAAAGTTAGCAGCGTAGTAACTCTTGATTAAAAGGGAGAGAGAGATATTTAGGCATAAATATATAAACCCACTAAAAAAAAAAAAGACAGCCCTGGGTATTTTGTGAAGAAATGAGTCAACAGTGTCACCTCAGACTTGTCTCCCAGAGAAACACACTTTGCAAAACAAGGCTGGGGTGGTGGTGCAGAAATCAAAGACACATTTAATTACCTTTGAATCAGCATCCCAACACTGGTGCATCAGTTCTGCAAAACTTCTGGGACAACTGCTTGGAATGGTTAATCTCTAATGGAAAGAAAATATACCAGTTACTGAAAGCATTTCCATTTAAGCTGCTACTATGCAATCTCCTATGAGACCAACAGACTTCGAAGAATTAAAGTACACTCTCTCTTTTAAGCACAATAGAAAAAATGTGGAGATGTATTAGAAAGAAAAATCAAAATTATTAACACTAGCAAGAAGCATGAATAATTTTAAATAGACCTATAAGAAAGTAATGTATCAAATGCACAAATGTTCCTTAAGAAAGCTCAGAGAGATGAAGCAAAACCAAGACAAACAGCTTTTAACTCTAAAACATAATAATTTGTGGAGGTTACTGCATAGTATTTTAAGATGCTTGTCAGATAGGCATAATGTACAGCCTGCCTTAATTCCTTTCTCCCACATAAATGATCTAGCTGTACAATACTATAATCACTTTTGACACACAAATAGCTGAAATATAGATTACATTAAGTGAGTTAAAAAGAGTTAAGTGAAGCTCTACATGACACAAGAGACATTTCATGAGCCTGTGGTCAGAAGGATTAATGAGGACATGCAGATCTCAGAAAGCACTCACAGAGCACAGTGAACTCATAAATATTTCCTAATGACTGAAGACAAGGAGTTGCTAGTTATAGCCAGGGCCACTGACTACAGAGAATTAGTTTGAAGCTAGTTTGGTTTCATTTGCTGAAAGTTTTAAATTAGAAGATTTTTACATTAACAGCCTGCCTTCAGACTGGAAAGCCTAAAAGCAAATCCTTTCTTACATACACAGATACTGATGCCTCCCCAGTTGACTGCACATGCTTCAAACACTACACACTGAAGGAGATCCCTCTGCTCTCACTAAAGATGTTACTTGACTTCCGATGTTTCACATTATATAAATGAATTTTTAAAAGTTAGATAGAAAACCAGTTTCTCAGTGAAAATGAGTCCAAATATAAGAGGGGTCCAGCTGGAAAAAGGGTTGTTGTCCTCTAAGAGGTGAGAATCAGGTGAGAACATTCCTGTTCAGACTAACCTGCCAGGAAGACCCTGTCATCTGCCCCTCTATTGCCATTTCAGAAGCAAAGTAGAGCAAGTTATGTCACTCTGTACCATTACATTACTGCAGCGTGACCTGCAAAGCCTTACAAGACACGGCAGCCAAAAGTAAGACTTAAATTCTGCTCCGAAAGTATTTGAACCCTGTAAGAACTAGAAACATGAGATACAGAGGCAGGGCACTGCAGAATTCTGATTATTAATGTCATTAAAGAGTTTCTGTGGAAGAAATACACAGAAATTTTTACAAGGCATAAGTAAGTTGTACTGATGCCTGATCTCTAATTGAGTCATTAGCCTAAAAATACACTGGCTACTTGCTGCAGTACTGTCTGTAACCCTCACTGTTCCAGGAGGTGGACAATCAGTTGCAATCACCACTTGTCTCACTCGTGAAGAATGTTGCCTATATAATATGTAATATAGAAGTAGCAGGTTCCAAATGTCATATTATAATAAAGAATACATTTCTCAGTGGCAATTTATTATGGGATCATGTCTGTATAACCTGAACTCTCATGCTTTGCTTTTCTTAAAAAATGACTTAAAAAAAATCTCTATCATAATAAAAATAACACAGTGAAATTATGCATAGTGTCAAAGGAGATCCATACACCTACATTAGAATCTAGTCCATTTGCTGGCCTCAGGCTTTACAAAGGGGATTTTTCACCTTATGCAATTATGCTTTGGCCTCAATCCCTCCCTGATTTTAACAAAAGATTCGCAGTCCAAAAAATGGAGAAGTGGCTCAACAGTGATCCCATCCCCTTGTGGACTGGAACCATGCAATCCCACTGAAATCAACAGACTGAACTGAGAGCAGAACCTGTCCCTTACACTTGTTTTGGGACACAGAAAACTAAGAAGAGAAGTAGAACAAGCTGACTTTTACAGGGCTTTCTTTCATGGCCAGAAAAAATTAAAAGTGTGCAATGGCCTCTAAGCTCCCTCACAGCCCTCTAAGGAAAGTGGTAGTAACAGGCTAGTGGTACCTGACAGGTTCTGAGAATGCCACCCCTTAGGTTTCTTCAGCCATGAATAAAATAGTCACATACACATTTTGCTCATACTGTATTTTACACAATTCCTTGCTCTTGAAAACTGTAGACAAACGTGGGTTGTACTCTCTGACATGTTTCAGCATGTGACTGCATCTCTTAACATTCTCAATGCTACTCTGTACCCCTTACATAAAACTGCATGTGGTAGGCACAAGAACCAAATACTGTTGATGGAAGGCTTTCTGGTTCCTCCTTCAAAATGATGCGTGAGGCTTTTCCTAAACTAGGAGAATGAGTGTCTTTGTGCCCCCTGCTCTGATAAATGCAGTAGAAGACCACACTCACAATCTTCACACTGTTAGTGTAGCATTTCCAACTAATTGGTATATCACAGTGTCACTCACTGGAATTAATCCAGTCCTCAGAAAGAAATAAAAAGAGAGAGGGGAAAAAACACCAACAAAAAACATTAAACTAAGAGGAGGAAACCGAACTCCTCTGTTTAACTCTGAAGCATTTTGAGAAACAGTTTATGTAGAATAATAGAAATCTGTATTGTACAGCCAGTGCCTCGCCATTGTAATGTTTCCCAAGCTTCCGCTGTGTCTAGATAGAGGAGGTTTCATCTTTGTGGAGGATTTCCATGCTTGTCTGTGTGTGGTACAGTCACAACTTTAAATGTTTTTTAAATGTAGTTACTGTCTTTGATATCAAGGGACTATGTGTTCAGATATACGCTCACATGTCCAACTAACTGAAAGCCTCAATTTGTGAGGAGAAGAAAAGCGAGGCTGGGGACACTGTACAAACGGTGTTTACACCACTGAAGTGCTTTTGAAATGGAAAGACTCTGCATGAGGAGGCTTGCAGCTATGCCACAGCCTTGCCGATACCAGTGAGGAGCTCATCTTCAATGTAGTGTTGAACGTAGGTGGCAAAACTGTAATTTCTCTCTTTTTTTAAAACTATTTTTTCTTCTTTTATTTTTGAAATTTTCATCTAAGCGGCAGTTTCTTGTACTATAGTGACTCCTGCTGGGAGAGTTAAGTTGAAGTAGCTGAAGGTCTCTTACAGATATATCAACTCCCGGCCAGTAAAAAGATGTCCTAAACGCAGGAGATGGAGTTAAACTGTTCCCCTACCTTGGACGCAATGGCTTCTTTCATCACTAAGAACAAACCCCTAGGTTTTACAATTGAGACTGAGAAACTAGTACAGTACTTGTACAATTTTTGATCTACAGCATCACGACGTGAAGCTGCAACAATTAGATGTAAAGGGTCCATTCATGAGGAATAACATCACTTTGACCCTTTGTGTTAGCTCCTACTGCTAATCTTTCCATACGCGTGAACTTACTTTCAATTTGAAGAAGATGAAAAAGTCTTTTGCAAAACCCCAATACTGTTTTCTGATCTATGTACCTGAATGTAGAAACGTAGTCTTACCTCGTTTTTTTCCACTACAAGCCAAGCTACTTGTAATCCTTCCAAGCCTTTAAAGGGGACCTCCCTTGTTAGCATCTCCCAGAGAACCTGGAAGAGAAAAAAAGAAAAGCATTTTTATTTCTGTACTTTGTATTTTAAATACATTATTAAACCTTGATACAGCACTATTCTGTATCCAATTACCAGGCAACCAGTTTTCATTTGCAGGAACTTGGACCAGTGTTTGTGTGCAAGATCCTCTCACAAAATTAATTTGAATGTTTCTGCTTTTTCCTCTATAGAAAAGCCAAGATGAAAAACTGTGTTGCTTTTTTACTATCTTTGTACACTATAAAGTTCACATTTGGCAACTGGGACTTGGGAAGACAATGAACTCTTCCTCTCCTTCTCAGCTCCAACTAGACATCTTTCCTTTGCAGTTATTTTTCATTTAAAAAAAATTCTATGCAATTGCAACCAGTGAATATGATCCAAAAGGTATTTTGCTCCTATGATATGTCTATAAATTTTTTTTTTCAATTAAAACTGTAATTGTTTATCTCCAAATATGTGATCATGTTAAACTAAGCAATATAAAGCATATAAAATTTACTCTGTTCTCCTTGAGTTTTTATAGACATACTGTCCTTAGATATAGAAAGATCTCCTAATTTTGCATGCTTTTAGTCTTTTGGTAACACAGTACCCAAGAATCTAAGCTACTCGGTAGAAAAGAGTTTGGCATCATCAAAAAGGCTTCAAGTCAATGTATCCAACTTGTTTTTCTGCCGATGGGACAACATATTGGAATCCAGCCAAATTAATAGCACTTTGTACCTCCATTTGTGTATGTCCCCCCTTTTTTTTTAAAGCAGAACTGTCATATACACATCCTGTTGCAAATATCTACAAACTTTTTCTTCTGCTCATATATCAAGTATAACAACAACAACAAATCTTTAATGCAGGATTTGCCAAAATGGACTAAGATCCTTATGCAAGTCTCTGTATCCTCACTGTTTGGGTTAGTGCCCAGGTTTATTCCAGCTGCATCATTTTGAATGGATTGTGGACAGCTATGAAAATAATGAGACAGCAAATGCAACAATATTGGCAGATGGAGGTCAAGCAAAAAATATTGCATTGAAGCAGAGCTGGGCCTCTAATCAAGTGAACAGGGTACTCCAACAATAGACCTATTTGAATAATTCTGCTTGAGTCAGAAGACTGATTAGTACAGGTAAGGGTATCTTGGAAAAATAAGAACAGTTTTTCTGAGAATAAAAAATATATGGGAAGAACTACCACAGACATATTCAATAATCCTCTCAGCCTCAGTTCAATCCTTTCAGAAGGAAAAAAAGGCAACTTTCAATTGTAACTCAAATTTCACCTCTCTACTAGTAGAGAAGGAAATTTAATTGTGAGAAAAGGAAAAAAATTACCAGTCCCATGTACTTCAGACAAAAAAACAGTGTATAAAACAGTCAGCTTAAAACACAGGTCCCTGGACCAAATCAGACATGCAGTTGAGCAGCCTTGCAGAACAACCTCATCTGTTGGGACTGTACCATGAAACTACAGAGGAAAAAACTCAAGTTTGCACATCAGATAGAGCAGTATCTAAATAACCTTCCAAGTAAAGAACATAATGAAATATATCTTAAATGTCTTCAAGAGCCTTGAGCTGGAACACTACTGCTGTGCTATGTTTCTATCAGAAGACTGTAAATTCTAAGAGCTGTCTTGCTTCATTCATGCACGTATGCTTGTGCAGAACATTTTGCACTGAATTCCTTTATCATGACACCTTTAGTGTTTATTTCCACTGCCCAAACAGATCAGTGCCTCCCTAAACCAACAGTGCCAGCTAAAAAACTCTTCCAAGACTGCATATAGTTTAAGAGAAAACCAGCAATTCGACGCAATATAAAGGATTTTTCTTGATGCCTTCATTTTACTAATAAATGAAAGTAAAATATACAAAAGTGGGATGTTGGAAACCTTTGTATTTACTTACACAGATTTAGAAAATATTTTAACAACTGTGCAATTTTCATGTTCAGGCCAAGTGCATAGAGAAGGCCTTTCCTTCCAACAGTGACTCTGCTCAGTTTTACAGGAGTTTCAACTCCTTCTCATGGACTAGCTACCCTGACTCATTAGCTAAGGTGAATGACTGCATCAGCAGTCTTTTAAAAGGCAGCAAATGGATACCATCTGCATTCTCATTTGCCTCTTCCTCTCCCCAGGGTAATTCAGCAGCAGACAAGGACCTCAACCTAACTTACCCAAGCCTCTTTATTGTGAGGTACACTGTTAATTTTCAGAACTGGCTCCCCAGCTCACTTCATATGGAAATCAATTTATCTTTCCTTTTTGGTGTATCATCTAATTGAGACTGACATGGTTCACTTCTACTCCCACCTGTGATGGTGAGGATCACCTGCTTTCCCAATCACATCACATCTCTGTGATGATGGACAGCAGGTGCTCATAGAGAAAACAGCCAAGTGAGAAGCAATGATAAAAAAACAAAGCAAGGCCATTTAATATAGTGGTTTGTAAGCTGCAGTGTCTGAATGTTGGACTCATCTCTGCATATAGAGCAACGGACAGGAGAGATAAATGTATGAATGTTCACCTTATACACAAACCTGAGAACGAGAAATACGTAGTCTTCAGAAAAAGCTCACACACTTACTTCTGTCAGCTCAGCTGTGCATTTCAATTCCTATCCTCTCAACTATGTGACAATAACCCAAAGGAAAAATTAAACCCACAACACCTCTACCCCATCCCCCATCCCCACACTGGTGCAAAGCCAATGAAGATTCAAAGTGTCATTTGGATAGGGGGAACATCCAAGCAAGTAACCTGAGAAAAAGAAAACACTCTGAAGAAAAAAATATGCTTTATCTGCTGGAAACTGTTCACAGAAAATGGTCAGGAGCCACAGTTAGCAGAGGTACAGCATAAGCATTAGCATTGCACTCACAAGAGGTACTGCCCTTAGGCATGAAAATTAGGTCCGTCTTCTCTGCATTGATCCAACCGCAGTTAAAGATCGCATCATTCTTTTCAAAAAGAGTAAGGGATAACCCCTGGAGCTGGCCAACATTCCCTCTATAAATAACATATGTTCTCATAACTAAAGCAGTGCTTGAACAGCTGCTACATTTAATGGCAGTTTCTGTGCCACCAATAGCCAATTAATGGTTTTACTTATTTGTTCTTGTAAGTGATAAAATAATTCAGCTACATTGGATAAGCTTTCTGTGATTAAACACATTTATACTGATACACAAACACACACTGCAGTGCACTACAAACAGTTCTACCAGGATAACATATTCTGAGCATATGTCTTCATGATTTTGAACAGCTTTTAGACTGACACTGTCATTCCACATACATTTTCCTATCTGGCAGAGATAGCAAGGAATGACAGAGATGGCAAGGAATAATTTTTGAGCAACACACAATAACATGCAAGTCAGTTTCAGGGTTGATCACTCGTAACACTTGGTTTCAGTCGTTTAGAGTAGAGACTTGGAAAAGGATCAGAAAAGAGAACTATACCATGGCTGAAGGAAAGTGTAAGATCTGTCTTTGTGTGGTAATAAATTATCCTGGAAAATTTAGCTTTAGCATTTCATGACGGTATTATAAATTATTGACTGTATCTCAGAGAATACATAGGCCTGTTTAACCATCCATGAGGAGCAGGACAAGCTAATCTCAACATTAGCTATAAACATATATACAACTGTTGACAAAGGAAAATTCATTTCAGCTGAGAAGCAGCTCAGACCTATGAGGCTGCAGAAAGGCTTCAACACTTCATGGAAAAAAAGCACTCGCACAGCTTAAGCAGAATATTTAAAATCACAGACTGGTTTGTAGAAAGAAAAGACTGTCAGACAAAAAAAATAGAAGAAAGGAAATTAAAGAAAACCATGGGAAAGATGACAAATATTACAAATGAAATATCTATTCCTAGCATCTTGCTAGTTTACATTTGAAAGGATTCTGTTCTTTGTTAAGAGGACTTTAAGTGAAGTAAAGCAGATTTGTCTCTAGCACAAAAGCTGCTGGCAAGTGTTACGCTTCAAAAAGGAATTCTTTACATTTTGTTTTTATAGATGATAATAACTTAAAGAGACAAAAATATTCTTTCTCAGATTTCTTGTTTTCATACCCCTAGCTAATTCTCTGGTAGTCATAACACTTACTATAGGGAGAATCCAACTTTCTATGTTATATTCAGGCCATTTCTTGCTGGTATAACCCCCTTACATCAGTTATTTGAGAAACAGAGAACTTGGGCCACTGCCATTCTTCATTTCTACCCTTCTATCACCTCTGAAAATGATTACAAGAGTTACAAGTGTTACAAGACTGGAGTCATAAAAAGATTAATTATTTCTAAGTGCTTATGAATTCATAAGCTTCTACCCACAGTATAACATATTAGTTCAAAAATAATATATGAAAAAATTGTGGGTCATTACTGGACATTCTAAAGTAGCACTTACACACCCATAACAATGTTAAAATACTCTGGCTAACAGTGAACTATTTTCATAAGGAGGGTTCACTTCTCTCTCCAAGCACAGAACTGTTGAACTTGATTTTTTGAATGAGGTAAAATAAACCTTGTGCAACATACTGTTCCCAAGGCACTGTTAATTCTTGACATGATAAGATATTAAACAATTTCTTACCTTCTCCCACTTTGAAAACATTACCTAAAGTCAATTCAAACTCAGATTACTATGTGAGCAGTTTGAACTATAATACCATGTTTGGAATTTTTCCTCTAACACTGTTGTTCTGTTTTGAAACTGGAATGTTTCCCTTCAGTGGATAATGTGATTGCTTCCAGTAACAGTTTACATTAACATCCACATTTGTTAGCTTATGTTCTCTTACTCTTTTTGATCTAGTTCAGTTAGGCAAGCATGGATTTTGAATCTGACAATATAGGCTCCTCGCAAACTTTCAAACTTTCATTGTTAAGTGATGTCATATCATGTCACAAATTTTTTTCTCACTACAAACAACTGTTTGGCAAAAAGTTTAAGCCACCCTCCACTGAGACATCAGCTTAGCTATGTATAGCCATAGGTGCTAGCTTAAAACCACAGTGCCTCCCTGACATCCATCTCCTCGCATTCCTCAGAGACAATATTTGACAGGTAGTGAAAAATTTCTCATTCTGCCACCCACTGTCAAATCCAAACAGAAAAATGGTTAATGCACCAATATGTGTGGAAACTACAGCCCCACTTCCTTTCCTTTCTCCCCAAGTACTCTTTACTGCCCCTCTACTAGAGAAAGGCCATGGAGTTAGGCACACAACTGCTGTGACCAGTAGGGGTATTTCTAGCCTACTTCATATTGCAGAGCAAAACTAAATTAGAGCTTAACTGTGGACAGAGTAAAGTAATTCACGTTACTGAATCTGAAAACCTGACATTCTTATGAACTATAACTGATTCCTCACCTTTCTGCAAAGCAGTGCTGGGCTTATGTATTTTCAGATGGAAATATTCGGAATTCAAATATTTCTATTCTCAGAGATAGTGATAGCAATGTCTTTTAAACAATTGAGCATAGAACAGTTGCTTTTTACTGAAAATCAGTGACACTATTTTGGGGAAAGTGGAATGCTAATGATTTCATCCTGTTACACCACTATTATGAGACAAGCTTTTTTTCCTTGGTTCCACTAAAAAAGCCAGAAGCAGAGATTCATGATGCAGGTTGTTCAGTAGCTCCTGAAAACCTTTGGACATATGCTGAATAATTGTGGCAAAACACACACTTCCTACATTGACATGCTGCTAATCTAATCAGATGTTACTAAACATGCAAGATATTATGTTCTTTCTATCATTTTCAAACATATAATTATAAATTATGGGTCAGTCTTAAAAGGACGTGTGGCATGCTTTGTTGCTCTTATTCAGAATTGTTCTTGCACCATGTGAATTCTGTCACACTGAAGAACTGCCACAATGCATAGTGAGATGAGGCACTCACCACTCCGTACGAGTACGTGTCACATGTTTCTGACACTGGAAGACTTTGAATAACTTCTGGAGCCATCCATGGGAAAGTGCCCACTAGTGACATGTGTGTCGTATGGGAGTGGAATCTTGAGGCACCAAAATCACAGATCTGGCAAAAATAAATAAAATATTAAACTGGTATTAAGAGTAATGACCTCATTCATCAGACATAGAAACATCAATCAAGCAGCAGCATCTCTTTACAAATAATTAAAGTGTTCATACCTTTAACACACCATCAGCAGCTATAACAACTGAAAATGAAAAAAACCAAAAGGTTACAAGAATGCAAAAAGCAAGCCAAATACATTTTTACAGCAAAATACTTCATTTTTCAATAAGACAAATGACCCTAAGGTGAGCCAGCATCCAAATGTCCCCACTTGTCCTGGTTTCTTCGAGAAGCTGACAGAACATCTGCTGAATACCTGCAAGGCTCTGAAGAAATGCAACATCTTTCAGGCCTTACTGAGTTAAAAGACAGCAACACAGATGAATTTCATTCTCCCCAGTACACTTAGGTTTAACAGGAAGCTCTCTGGAAGAGTCACTATTAAAAGGAGAAAACCTACAACCAAGGTGAGACCTACATGTTTCTTGACTATTATCTCCCTATGTGCATTACTAAAATCTGTGCCTCTCCTATCCCACCACTACTAGTAGAAGCTGCATCTAAAAGGCAATGTTCAGCAAATTTCAGAAATGACTGTCAGCTGCTAAGTACAGACTCCACACTGAATGTGTATCACTCAAAAGCCTGAATATCTGTCAAACCTCAAAAAAGGCCACAGTAAAGACAAGATTTTCTGATAGGAAATAATAGACCTTATCTAGTCTATTGTGTCTGCCAGCCTTTCCTGGTACTCAACCTTTCCAAATAGAAAAAGAAGTAAGGAGTGCCCAGGCAGTATCTGAAAGCTTCATCAGCTTTCACAGCCAATCATGGCCAGCAAGACACAAGTTGAAAGAGCTCTCCACAGTGCTGTAGATGATGCCAGGTCTGCAATGAACTTCAGACAGGCTCAGGATGGGGAGGAGGGAACAGGCTTTTCTGTGGCTCAACAAGTGCAGCTTTGATCGCAACCAAGGCATTAGTTAGTTCTGCTTGTTCACAAAGATCAGGTGCAGATTTAAATACCACATTAACAGGTAAACAGTAAATGCAGAGTGTTTCAGTGTTTTGCTACTTTACCATTCCTGGACTTCAGGTCCCTGTGGATAACTTTGACTGGAGCTTCCATGTGTAAATAGTGCATTCCTACACAAAACAAAGGAACAATCTAGTTAGACAGGCTGAGCAGGGCCATCACTTAGCTGCAATCATAGTTTCTGGTTCCCACTAGTTGTACTCATCACAAGTTGCCATATCTGTGTGCCGTATTGACATGCTGAAGGAGAAGTAAAGCTTCCCATAATCTACCTTGAATAAAAAGCACTAAGCAAAGCTCATGTATCTCTCAAAGCATCTATATGGATATGCTAATGGTTTTTAACATCATATGTAGTTATTTTCTCTAACTATATAGTTTACTAATACTACATAACTAAGCTCAATATGAATTTACTTTTTTCCATTAGTTTACACTAATTCTTGTGTGGTCAGTCACAGAGAACACAAAGGATGGAACAGCTTATTCTACATTATTATATGAAGAATTTCAGTATGTTTACTGAGAATAAGCCCTCAGCTTCCTTAAATGCCCTAAATCAAATCAAATGTAAGAGCAATTATGCACCTTATCTCATAATTACTCTACATCAGCAAAATTATCCTCTTGGGATTTAGGGGCACACCAGAACTAGCTCAGAGAAGCCGTTTTCACTCCAGAATATTTTGGATTCATAACAAACAAGGAACTGATTAAGAAGAACAGTGAATGGGTTTTGCTTTTTCTATTTATATAAGTTTGATTGGTTTTGTTACCATCTGAATGAGGAAGACTAGGAAGGCTTTCCTGATTTTCTAAGGAAAGCTATACATTCATTTGCTGGCTGTGTAAGGGCAGTATACACCACTCTTCTTGCTCACCTTTAGCTATGTCAGTGGCCCAGGTCATGATATGATCCATATCCATCTCTTCACTTTTGTTACTATTAATGTAATCAAACAGTGAGCCAGCAGAAGCATACTCTGTTAAAAAACAGCAACAAACAAGATGTTTAAAAACATTGCACCTAACTTGAAAGACATAATAGAAACTCTGCCAGTTCAGGAAGCAGTCAACCTCTGGCTTAATGACAGAGAATTTGGGTTCAACAGCCTAATATGATTACCAGTGTAGTAGGAGAGTTTATCCCAACGCAGACATAACCTACTACTAACAAAATATAAAAAAAGCCAACCCAAAAAAGTGAAAAGTGTAATCATATAGAAAAACAGGCATTAAAATGAAACAGCATTAGAAAGTGTGGCATCAAGAAAGATCAGGTAAAGCAGTTCAGATTCCAGAGTAAAAGGTTCTGCATGCTCCTTGTTCAGGACAAGCAGATGTTTTTTCTTAATTTCCCTTAACTATACCTACATAATCCCACAGCAGGATTCTGGGGTACAAAAAAGGGCATTTGGGGCCCACTGGTGTTTGGAAGTGTAGCAGATGGAATCCAGTCTGATTATCAGAGTTGTGGGGCTTAAAGCAGGAATAACAAGCTAGTTAGCCTTACACACATTTAGGTGTGAAACTGGAGACAGCTCACTAGAGTATCACTTTCATATAACCCAAAATTCTTACTTTTTTAGACAGTGAATTTACCACTCTTGATCAGAAGGACAGTTAACAGATGAGTTTGGTGGTATCAGATTCATCTTATTGTTTCCATAATCAGAGGATACTCCCCATTGGTAAGTAGTACTGTGTATAAATGATGCTCCATAACAATTTGTTTGTTTTTTTTTAAAGCCACATGCTAAATATATAATGCTCTGTTACAAAGAAAAGTTTTGCAAGTAGAAAGTTTCCTATTTCCCCATGGAGAAACAGAACAGCAGATCAAATAATTTGTTCATGATAAAACAGAGGATGAAACTAGAAATCTAACCCTGTGACAAGCAGGACAGATCTCCTTGTGCTGCAGGTCATATACAGCGGTTTAAAGGCTGTAGCTCTTCTGCTCAGTATTTATTAAATAAGTTTTATCTTATTTAGAATTCCTTTATGTTTCACCAAAAACACAACAGGAGGTTCATAAGATGAAGGAGCTGATACATTTTATGTGTTTGCAGTGGCAGGGCAAGCAGATGCCACCCAGTACAGCCAAGTAGAACAAACCAGGAGCAACTTAAGCCTTTTGTCCCTCTCTCCCAAGGCTACTCAATGTGCATCAGGCAGAATTCAGAACTTATCTAGAAGACTTGCAAAATCTTCATATTTCAAAGCAGCCACAAAATCATTGCTTTTA
This sequence comes from Poecile atricapillus, assembly GCF_030490865.1. NCBI lineage: Eukaryota > Metazoa > Chordata > Aves > Passeriformes > Paridae > Poecile > Poecile atricapillus. The sequence continues at coordinate 20,796,582 of NC_081253.1, read as the reverse complement.
AGACTATATCAAATGTGTCTGAATTTTTTTAATAATAATATTAATCAATGATTGATAGATGATAGAGTAAATTAATACAAAAACTTCCATTGTTCCTAACCAAGGAAATCAAAAACACTGGGAGATTGCTGCATGGGGAAGGAAATTAAGACCAAACTGAAACTGCAGCCCAGAACCTGGTAAGCTAAATGGGAAGACTCCAGTGCTAAATGAAACAGGGAGAAAATAGCAAGTGCTTTGAAAGTAAACACTCAAGTGGCAAGTTAGCTTTGGATCACTGCTGCACAACCTCCCACTGAAAGGACAGACATGTTGCTTCTGATGTCACTGAGAGAGGAGTAAGCTGCTGACCTGCACATTTCCACAATTAAAACAGAAGCTTTTTTTACCCTTGATGTCATCATCTGTCTTATAAATGGATTCTTCAGGAATAGGTTGGCTGCATGCTTTGCATGCCTTTACAATGCATAATTTGATCCACCAGGGTCAGGGACAACTCAGCTCCTCCAGCTCTTTGCCACTTCGTGTAAACAGAGGCAAGTAAGCTTCAATCAACAAAGCTCCACTTTTAGTATTTCTTCTATATATTTATTGTGCCACAGATATTTACTAGGAGCTTGTGGATTTGCAAATATACTGCAAGGACAATGTATTGTCAATAATAGATCACAAAGTGAAAATCCCTCTAAAAGACATTTGAAGTGTAATTAACATTTCTTTTATGAGTACCCATTCTCTCATTTGAAAATCGTGGGGGGAAATGGAGCCTTGCCTCCATTCCAATCCATAGGACTCCAGTCTCCTTAGAAGTTGCACAGAGAATCAACAGAGTTTGATAAAAAAATCCCCAAACCTTTTTCTTCTTCAGCCAGGTGTGATCAGAGCTCCCTTTGGAACAAAGCTGTTGAACTACACACCATAGTCTCTTCCTCACAGGCAGTTAAAGAGTCCCCATTCTCAATAGCACGGTAAATTACTTTAGTTGCTGTCTGTCCTGTGACTGGTAAGTAGGTCATATGTTCTCCAAATAAAGGTCAAAATTGACCTTTTGTAAGAACAAGCTGAGGACTTCTGATCCAGACATCATCCCCGGTCATTGATTACACCTCTCCTTTGCTACTCCGCTTTCTGGTTTACACTTAGGTTAAAAAGGATAGTAAAATTATATTACTTAATTTATTAGCTTTCTATTAATTTTATTGCTTCCAGAAGGAATTCAAGTTCCTGTCTACATGCCATCATCAGTGCATTTCTGAGTGGTGTGGACTGTGGTCACCCCATGCACCTCTGGAATGCTGGCTGCCACACCATGACCTCCAGTAGGCTGATACTGCTGGAGTAAGCAAAGCTCCCCATGCCCTGAAATGTGCTGCATTTCAGATGTGCTCCCACCGGGTTACACTGCCATCTGCTGTGATAATCAGAAGTCTAAGAGGCAGGTAGAAATAACTGAATTTTCACTAGTTCTGACCACCATCTAAGAACCAATAAAAAACTGACCAGCAGTGACTCAAATTGGTATTAGATTGTGCCACATGCAAAAGACTACTCTTCACATTAAACTTTGAAGGTTACAGACATGTGACATGTGTCCTAATACACGCTTTCATGGGTTTTATCTCTCCAAACACTTGTTTGAGCAGTTGGGAAATTTCTTTGCTTTGGGTTTACTTTCTATTCCTATCTTATGTAGTTTGTCCCATACAGGAAAGGGAGAAAATTCTAAATCTGGACCATCTCCCAAGATAAGTGCAGGAAGCTTAAAGTGGTGATAGAATAAAAACAACAAACCACCACCAAAAAACCCCAACAATACCACAAAAAACAACTTCCACATAATTCCAGGAATGTCAAAACAAATTAAACCTAGTTTCCCATGTATAAAAGGAGTTGTCTTACAATGTCTTAAAAACCCTTGACTCTATTTCAAGCTCTTCACATTGTAAACCTCATAACACAAATTTTCCTACTTTCAATGCAGACAGAACTTATGGGGCAGCTTTGCTCTGAGCAGACAACCAGTCCACCTTCTTCACAGAACCAGCCAGAAATTTGTATCATGAAAACTTCTACTTTTGTGATGCACCAATTAAAATGGAAAAGCAATTCTCCAAACATGGTAAGAGAACACAGAGAAAGGTACTGTTTAAAGGAGTTCTGCATTTGTGCACTAAAAACACCCCAGGCCCCACCTGTCTCCGAGCTGCCTCCAGCTATGCTCCCAGCCTTCCCGCACTTACATTGAGGCAGGTGGTGCCAAGCACTCTTTACATTTAAAGAAGACCAGGACAATTTGTGAAACACTTTAATCCAGCAACATTGGAGATAACTTTGTAACACTGAAGCTTCAGAGAAGAAAAAGGTCAGACAAAAATCCTTACCTGTAACTATGCCATAATTTGGAGGTTCAATGACAGCTCCATAGAACTGAATGATGTTTTTGTGACTGAGCACACTGAGTATTTCTGCCTGTTAAAAACAAACAAATTAGACAATTAAGAATGGGTCATTTACTATGATAGTTTATTTCATACCCCAGTGGGTATACACACATACAGCATATAATACATGTATTATAATTATATATATAGAGAAGCACACACATATCTAGCAAAGACTGTGCACAAATGCTTGGCATTTGAAAACCTAGTGTGAGAGTCTGGCAGATGAACATTTTGTATGTTTTGGGTGGGGTGGGAAAAATAAATTTCAGACTATTCTTTCATGGCCAAGACACTGATGTAGGAAGTTAAGCCTTTGGAAAAAAACGAAGATCTTGGAAAACTGTATTCTAAGAAAGATCTGGGATTTTTTGGCAGAGCATCAGCAGTCCTATCCAGAATTTGTGTTTATGTACAAAGTACTATGGGTTCGGCAAGTCCAGCGCTCCAGGCTGTTACAGCATACCATGCACACACAGCTCCATCCAATGTTTACTGGAAACAAGGAATTTCCAGGCATGCGCTGTGGAGTCTGATTAAATACAAAGAGCAAGCATGTTTGAGATTGCCAAATACCCAGCAGTGCAGTTGAAACTGCTCCTCAAAGCAGACTACAGATGTTTGGCAACTCTGGATAAATATACAAAACCTTCAAATTCCATTTGAACAATGCTGCTGGGTTTGAGCAAGAGACTGCAAGACAATGAGACTGTATTAAGACATAGACACCCTGTAGTTTTTGAGAAAAAAGGTCAGGTATCTCCTGGAAGTTGTCTCAACAGTTTCACCTCTGCAGTGTATCAAAACAAGTACTCAGCAGATTTTAGACACATTTTTACACAAATATACATATTATGCAAATACAGATATGTACCATTTTATATTTTTCTCCACAGTAATGCTTTACTTTAAGACTTCGAGATTATGTTAACTTTATAACAGACAAGAGCATCTAACAAAAAACAAGATCACAATTAACTCCTCAGAAATTATCAGAAGAATCTGACAGATGCCTTCACAGATCCCTCGACCTGCAGTGGGAGTGTTGCTATTTATCCACAGGTGAGTTTTCATACATGTTCTCAGTTAACTGCCAATTAAATTATTTTGTGGACTTGTAGATGAGTCAGTCTGCATAGGATTTGCTGAAAACAGCATACATTTTAAAAGTTAATTTCCTGGTATGGTGAAAAAATATTAGTCACTTGACGGTCATACTGTTTTTCTTGCTGAGCAGGCTCAGCACCATGAAGAGTTAGTGTAACACAAGTCAAGTTCAAAGCTATAGTTAAGATTTAATTGAATATGTGTAAATGTCTGAGCATTAGCTAAAGGTCTTCAAAACTGCATTGAAGTTACTCAAAAAAAGCCTTTAAGCAACAACAACAGCAAAAAATTGAGTCATCTAATGCCTTTATCCGTAATCACGCAATTAGGCAGGTATATCATGGTACCACCTAAAAAACATAGGCCAAACAAATACCGGTTCACTATAGCTCTACATTTATTAGAATAGCAGTAGCTGATATACTATGGGTTTCTGCATAAAAACTGCTACAGCCTTCCTGTTTTCAGTGAATCTACAAGGCCACAAAATAATTTAATTGGCAGCTATCTAAGCAAATGTGGGAAGATCCACCTGCAGGTAAACAGCAACACTCCTGGAGCCAGTCAAGGGATGTGCCAGCAGAAGGAGCTCTGCCCTACAACTGTAGCCCTGCCATCCTCCCAAGACAAGGGACTCTTGCAGCAGCAGAACCATGAGTTGTACCTCCAACCTCCTTCCCAAGGCTGGAGGATGCAAGTGACCAAGTAATTAAAATCTCCATCTCAGAAACTTTTGTATTATGTTTGTATATTCCTTAGGAAATATTCAATTGGGCATTGAATTCTCTAATTCCTACCAGCACTACTGCCAAATTACCAGGAGACCTCACTCTCAATTGCCTATCTTAATATTCTGATATGAGACAAGAATAACACAAACAGTTAGAAAAACTATCTAAACCACCTTTTCATTAACACCCTTGGTCAGAGGAATGGAATAAAACCATCTTCTTGTAAAGTACTTAAAACACACCATGTCTTCAAAGCAATGAGCATACCATCTGCTGTGGTGTTTACAACACAAGTACTCCAACAGGTCCTCAGAATTAAATTGATGGGTCTCATATTTAATTTTCCCATAGCATAATACATTTAGGTCCTGGCTATAAAAGCAGTACTAGGTTAATCTCATTGGAGAATGATTAAAAATGCCCCATTATTGACAAATCCAAGTCCCATAGCTCCCCATCCTGCCATAACTATGTGAAGAACCCAGTGACTGTTCTCCACCTCACACAAGATGCTGCTGGATTCAGTGAAAACCCATCAGAGTCAGTGGACAACAGGAGACTGCACTGCAGCAAGCCCCAACCGCCTGATCACCCAGTGCTACCACGGCAGGGACTGCAATCCAAGTATGAGTATCAGGCCAAGAAGAAGAGTACTTCACTGCCACAGGCACACTGATTCACAGTGCTTGTATCATTCGGAAATTGTCAACCACAGCTAATCCCATCACCTTCACCCTGATGTTCATACTCTAATCTGGGATTTAACAGTTACCAAAATGAGCTTCCATCTAAGAAATCCAAGAAGCACCTTTTAATTGCCCATAGAAATGACAATGAATAATTATGAGGTAAAAAAAAACTTTACCTGTGGATCATTATATCACAAAGAAATCCTCTCTAAACACTTTTAATCACTCTGCTGTTGTTAGCACTAGTGATTCTAGACTATTCCTTTCATGTTTTGTTCTTTTCAGTTGCTGCAGATCAGCTGTGAGCTCTATTAGCCAATTTAAAGGCACTTACTCCTTACAGTGAGAACCAGATGCAAGCCAGTCCATATCTTTGAAGCTTTTGTACTATCTTTGACAAGAAGGTGCCGTATTTCAATGAAAATTACTTTCAGATAGCAAATTACAAAGTGGTGGTTAAAGACTGGTATTTCAAAGGTCTCTCAGACACTAACAAGAATATTTAGAATCCCCTTTAAGCATCAAAACTGTACTTTAATCCAAAATGCCTAAATGCTTGGAAGAAAATCCTGTCATGCATCTGTCTGTCTAAAGGCTGTTGAAGAAGTCAGCCCTTGCTGACTTGGGCATGACACTCTTCCCTCAGTAAAGCTGCTATCTATCTTATACAAGCTAAATGAGCACTATTTTACTTCCTAAATAGCGATGACAAGTAACAAGTATTCAACTACTTCATTACATTAATTTTTTTGTGTGAAAGGCAGAATTTATTTTTTTTTTTTTTAAGATTGGATTGAAGCAGAACTAGTGGAGTTCAGCTGAAGGAAAGATATCCAAACACATAAATACAAATTCCCTGGACATAGGGCTGGCTCCCTGGACACACAGGCTAACTGTAATAGTGTTGAATATTATGCTTAGTGCCATGATAAGCTTCGTAACAGCCTGTTACTGACCATCAAACTACACTAAAATTGTTCACGCTGAACTTACATCATAGGTATGGATGAAATTATGTGCCCTGAGTCCTGCTGAAGGAATTACAGACTGCACACCATTTCTTGAAGGCAAAGGGATTCAGATTTCTAAACAATCCTAATCCACTGCTTACATAATTCAAATATCACAAAATCCAAGGTCAGAACAAATTATATTGAAAACTTTTAAATTTAATTCTCACTTATTGGCTTAATGTAAATCAAACCCAATTCATAAAGCAATTACAGTATAAGAATTTGGAATTCAGGTAATCCCTACATGTACAAACAGTGTAAATCTGTCCTATGAACCATGGTATGGGTCACAGTGTTTAACAGGTAATTTAGTTTTATGCCTGTTTAATCTCTACTTACTGACATATGTGAAAGCCACAGTTACATCATCTAAGACTGACATCACCCTAGAGCTGCTTGTAGTACCCCCTAGTACTGCTCTTAACCTTGTAGCAGAAACAACCATGCATGAATAACCATATCTTCAGGTGTTTCAGTAGATAAAATCGAAGTCCCCCTCCAGGTCTTGTCTGTGTTCAGCATTTGCTGGACAGAAATCACAATCACAAATTCTAAGCACAGCCAGCAGCAGATGAGGGGACAAAGCAAGCTGGCTGGACAGCAGCATAACCCTCAGCTCACAAGGATGACCCAAGCCCACACTGGTTTTTGCTCTGCCTTGTACCAGTGCAGCAGAAGCAGCAAGTGCAGCTCAGCTCTGATGAGGTCTTCAAGGTCGGTGCTGACTGCAGATGTGGGCCATGGCCACCTGATGCTGAGCTGGCATTACTTGGGAATCAGACAAGGCCATATCGTCAGATCTTTAATTGCAGTTGCAAAGACAGTAAGGATGTGGACGGAGGCACTTTGCATACAGCTGTGTTGTTGCTTGCCAGCTACTCATAGCAGCTGCAGCTGCTCTTGTTAGAGCTCCCTATCCCAAGGCAGTTAAAGTTAGCAAAGACCAAACGACTCAGCATATTTCAGTTACTCCAGTTCTCCTTGGAAATATATTAGGAATTTGTTACGCTCACACTTGTAGTCAAGAGAAGTGATCAAGGGTTTGGGCAGTCTGTTCCAGCAGCACAGCTGGAACTGTAAAAGGACATCTGTTCACAGAGTTTTTCAGTATCAAAAGACTTTTTTGCATGGGCAAAAACTGACAAACTGAGCCCAAAGCAAGTCAACCACCACTTCTTCCAGGTGCCTTTGGAACAGCTGACCGAAAAGACTAAAGTATCTTTCCACCTTGGTCTGAGCACAGCGGTTTAGGATTAACACAGGAAGTATCTGCAGCCCTTGTGAGACCATTGCATCAGCCAGCAGCCAACCAATTCTCCTGCTAGTAAATCAGTTAACCGCACAGCAAGTGGCACCTTCACTCCATGCAAAATTACAGAGTTACACATGGTTAGCTACTTAATCTGATTAACACAACTTCCTTAACTGCCTTATAATATTTATAATTACATTGTGCAAAAGTCTGGCTATTTAATTTTCCAGAGAACTGTTTGCCACGTTTATTAAGGAGATATTTAGACACGCTTAAGGCAGCTTTGGAAAGATATTTTTTGGAAGTCTTGTAGCATTTTAAAGGCTTTGACCTTTGTCATGTTCTTGGGAGAGCTGCAACTTGGCTACTCTCAGGGGGCTTTACTATCTAATACAAGGGTAGCTGGAAGAGGCCAGTTGATGCTTCATTAAAATCATTCTATTAGTGACAACCACATACAAAAAAGACACAGAATGCTAACATGTATAAATCCCACTTTATTTCTAGACTCCTGCTCAAAAATATATCTAGTCTATGTCCATTTCTAGTGTCTCATTAATCCTTTCCTGCGAATTTACTGATGTAATGTATGTACTGATAATAAAGGACGACACCACTTATAGTACCAGTTTCTCTAGGTGAACAAGCCCAAAACATCATTTCACAGATGAAATATTACAACAATTAGCATTCTGTCATTGCTAACAAATTATCTTCTCAATATGCAATAAGGGGATACTTAGAGAATTTAAGAAACATAAAATTATTACAAGAATTATATAGCAGGGATGCTAAGTAATTATTATAGTTTTGAACACTGAAAAGAAAATTATGCAGATACAGAATAAGAATTTAGGACTTTGTTCACTGTTTTTTCTGTTCCCATTAAGTTTTCTAAGGAAAAAAATACAAACAAGAATTTTGTGCTTTGCGGGCCCCAAATAACAAGCAAAGGGTATTGATTGTCCAGTTCAGAGAATTTTTGTCAAACCTATTGAACTGTCTTTAATACTAACAATGCAAGAGGAAAATCACATGAACATGGCAAAGCCAAGGAATACTCAGTGAGATTTTTTCACCTGCAAATAAGCAGTTACCAAGTGCTTCAATGGCCACCCAGCATCCATGGGTTACCATCTCTTCTCATTGGCAAGATAACTTATCCAAATAAAACCAAGTTTCTGTAGGCCATTTACATGTTAAAACTGTCAGCACTCATGTCTTACAACATAGCCTCTATATACAGGCTGCATTAAGAAGGAGTATCCTGTTTCTTAAACCACACAGAAAAGAGTTAAATTACATTCTCAGATTGATGTCACCAGCATTTCTGTAAATAACAGAATTAAATTCTCATAAGTACATCTACAATGACGTACAAAATTTGTACTTTAAAGCATTTTGATTGAGCAAATCTTTCAAAGCATCAAATTTGCATCCAAAATTATGTCCTACACTGTTACAAATCCCAGAGACTAAAAGTGGAAATGTACAGGAAACTAATAAATTCTCATTGCTATATAATCATTTCACCATTATTTTAAACCCACTGGTGTGTATCATCAAAAAAATCTCATTTTTGGAGTTACTGTGATAGAAAAATACACTTTAAGTACCTTTTATTGACTCTAAGGTTACAATCTTGAAGAAGAAACATATTACCAAGACAACTAATTTCTGTTAAATTATCATAATGTACCACAGATAAGGAATATGGACATAAATTTATTGTATTCTGTTCTAGGCTCACCCCAGCTTATAAAATTTACTTTAAAATAATTAATTTTCATCATGCAACACCATAGGATTCATTACTAGTAAAATGTAATGGATATTGACCATTTGAAAAGAAAACTGAGTTTTATACTCTACTATAGTTCTTTACAGCAACCTTTGCACAGAACTTGGTACATTACAGATAATTTGAAGGCTAGGAGATGAAAAGTACTAGCTAACAAATTCAGAATGTGCCTGTCAAAACACTGCAAAGGCTTGCTCAGCCCATGAAAAGCAGGTTGGTTCCTCTAAAAATCACAGAGGCTTTGTCCTTGTGATGTGGCAGCAGACCCTCTGCCTTGTGCAGTAAGAGGGAGTGACAGCAAGCTGACTGTCTCAATCCTCCCTCTGACCTTCATCAGCTCAGTACAATGACTGTGTGGAGCCCACACAGCACTAACCAAGAAACTGCAGGATAGTGGTGTTGGTTTTGCTCATAAGGAGGGTTAAAAACTTGCTATCTGTGAGAGAAGAGGCTGCTAACAGACTGACAAAACTAAGCAGAGGCATTTTCTGCAGAAAATCCTTACAGAATGGTTAGTAAGCTTGAAAAAATTCTATGTTACATTTACACTGCAATTTATAAAAATATACAAACAAACAAGCAAACAAAAAATGAAACAAAGATTATGGGAAAATAATTAATTTTTCAGACCCATTTCAAGTAGAAGTACACCCACAGGACTGTAATATTTTTCAGCATACAACATGAGATTGTATCAGCATTTAATATTAAGGTATCTGATAAAGGCAGATCTGCCAAGAACAGGTTTAGTTTGGATTTCACTACAGTTATTCACATAAAGTAAAACCATTCAAAACATGCATAAACTAGGTATTTGCACTGGTCTAAGAGTTTAGAAATGAGCAATGTCTGCAATATTTGTAATTTTTAATTCAGGCAGATTTGGAGTACTAAGGTGCCTCCATCTGCAAAGCAACCCCAGCAATTGAGTAGAAACAATAGATGAGTGTATTAAAGAGCCAGGCTGAAATACCTGAGCTCCCATAGAGCTGTTTATATTCAGCAATCATCATTTCTCTTTTCAATGGTGGGAAATTTTCCAAGTTACTCGGAAACACTGAACACAAACCGGCTTTGACTACAGAGAACAGTAACAAAATCCCCAACATTCCTAAAACAAAACATAGTAATAAACCTTGAAACTTCCTGACCCCTGGCATACTATGCAAGGGAGAAGATATCATAGCTAATATGCAACACGGGGATCATTCCAGACCCAACAAATGGAAAATTATCCAAGGAAATTCTTTCTGAGATCAAAGTCACTGAAGGTTTCATGAGCACCTTGTTGAAAAGGCATTTTTGGTATGAAAGTGATGGGCAAAACTAATCCCCTTTCAAGGAGCCATGGCCATACATATATAACAAGAACACTGAGTTTTCTGAGGTCTGCAAGGTATTTGTAAGGAATCTGGATAAGATAACACAGAACAAATCAAATCTCATTATACAGCGGCTTTTGCTGAACAATTAGCATAGACCTCTCAACAGAGACAGCAACAGCTGTACTTATGCATCCTGATCCACTCCTCTAAAGCAGCTATGATCTTTACAATTATGTGTTTTTCCATCTTGATCATGAAAATTTTAATTTAACCACAGGGAAAAAACCCTTTATTGTTCTTGATGAACACTCACTTAAAGCCTATCTTAGAATGGATAAATCAAACCTACTACAGCTCATGACAAGGACACTTGATGGGAATCCCTCTTACTGGAATCCTACTGAAAGTTATAATTCCAGAAAATGTTCCTCAACCAGGCAGGCTGAAGTCACCCTTATGAAAAAAACACTTCACAAGATGTGTTACCTGTTATACGTTAACAGAAAACCACCAGGTTTTGTTTACCACAAGGGTTGCTAGAGCTCTGCTGTCACTCAAAAATGAGCTGCCCCCAAAGAAAAGTTATGAATAGCTCCCTACCTGGAGTCCACCTAAGTCTAAAAAGCTTTCAAAACAGAAATTACAGCTGTGACCAGCAGGCATAAAAAGAATGTAGTTGCAAACTACAGATGTTGGAACTCTGCTGAAGTGAATGAGAGTCCTCCATGGAAGAGAGGCATTTTTCTGCGACACTTACCTACCCCAAAGCACAACCTCATATATCTGAGGTTTTCAAGAAAATGAGCTGTCACCATTATCTGAATGACACACATCATGGCTTTATGTGAAAACTGTCCAAAAAATCCAGCATAAATTATGGTGAATTCTATCTGCTTTTCAGAAAAGTCACTCTTCTTTGTCTAAGATGGAAAATTGTATTTTATTTAGAAACCTGGTTCAAATGCTACTTCTAATGGGTAGCAATGGTCAAAAAATAAAACTAGACAAAACTCATCAAATTTTAAGCTTTTATCTTTATGAAACATGGACCCAATGTTCATTTTTTCTTGGGATTCTTCATGCTGTCTTTATGGTAGCTCAATCTTTTTTCCATTGGAACTAAAAAATTCCAAGTAAAACAATGGCTATGATTAAAAAAAACTTGGAGAAAAACTAGCAGTATTTTTAAAATGCTTTTAGTGTCATAAATCCACATTTATTAGTGTTACTCTACTATATATTTCTGACATGTAACTTCAGCCTTTCCCTTACTTCTCTGTGATGAATTTCTTGTACACAGAATTTCCTATCTTATGTAGGTGTCTTTATAGCTCTCGGCTTACACAGGTATGGCAATAAAAACTGTTTCATTTCCAATCCTTGTTATATAGGAATAAAAAACTGTCAGCCTCAAAATGCATCTTTAAGAAGTTAATAACTTGAATACCAGTATCTCTGAACTCTGCAGAAAGTGAAAATCCAGAAGAACCTGTCTAGAAGAGTGAGACTGTAAACAGAGTGACCTATGAAGGCAGTTGCTTTGAGTCTTGCAGACCTACAAGGAGCAGAGAACTCACAGGGGTCTTGTACCACGACAGGATACCAAATTAAGTCAAAGGTTTGTTTTCTCATTGCTCTCCTCCAATTCAACAACAATATCTCTAGCCAGTTCCCTCCCCAAGTTATGGCAGAATGACCCGAAGTACCATAACTGCTGCCCATGTCTGTACTTACTAATACGAGAGGAACATCACATGTACCTAATGGGGAATAACATTTAAAAGGCCAGTTACAAAATGAAGATCATCTGTTCTGTGGTTATAAAACCACTGGCCTGCACTACTTCTTCCATCGCCCTGCACTGTGCTTGCTGAGGACCCGCAATAAAAGAAACAGCAAAAAGGAAGTAGGAACTGTGTATATATGGTACCACAGGAACCTTCAGGACCAGGGTCATGTGCAGAGTCCAACAAAACCTTTCTCCTGGGCTGTACCTAAAAAGCTGGAGAAGGCATCATGCTTCAGCTAATGATGATTCCAATCTGAACCTGAGTGCAGCAGAGAGGATTTGCATCTCTTCCTATTCCAGCAGTGCCTGTAGTCTTTGCATAACTACTAACTGATTTATGCTCCAAGCATGACAAGGATTAGCTTAGCGAAGCTAAGTACAATGAACTCAGCTCACAAGCTGGATCCAGGGTCCGGGAGCTTCATGATGTTTTGGTGGCACAAAGTACATTCAAACCTGCATCAGGTCCTTTGGTGTGGAAGAACAGCAACACATATATCACAGCTTCCTGTTTTTAAGTGCCAGGCATACCCAAACCCTTGCCTAAGAAATTGACTCCTATCAAGGATCAGACACAAGCAGATGTAATTCTCCCTGCCACCTTCAGATCAAGCAAGGCTGGAATTACTTCAAGCATTCTCCTTCAACCAAGCAAAATCATGCTCTAATAAAGCTTTGCTGCTTGAGACACAACTCTCTAGAAGATACAACAAGAACTCTTTTCCAATTTATCACAGCTATATGGCTATGCGACATTTCCGTTCCCTTTCTACACATGCTTCTACTGTGCCGCCCACTTTTACTTGCAACACCACTGGCCTCCTGAGGGTGTTTACTTCTAGGAGACAATGCCCTTATTCCATGTAAAGTCCTTCCTTCTGCCTGGGAAGAGGGGGGAAAAACAAAACAGTAATGATGGGAAAAAAATTACCTAGAGAAACATTCCTCCTCTTCAAGAAGAGTTAGCAGTATCTCAGGATTGGCATAAAGTGTTACCATAATGAGGGTTTGGCCAATTCCATATATGCAAAAGGCTGTCATAACCCTCCTGCCTTTTTCTCTTCTTGAGTATGAATTGCTGCAATTGGAAGAGTTTTAAGAGCTCTCCTCAAATTCAATTTTATCAACTGTCTGTCTTTATCAAATCTGGATATAATTACTGAAGTTAGCTCTGAGGGGAGAATGGGACCATTTTGCACTAATTGTACAGAGCAAGTGTGATAGTCTTGCATATTACTGCAAACATTGCAAATATTATTTTTAAATATTTAAACCATTGATTAGTCCATATTGTATCCTCAGGGACAGCACCAGAGATTTTAAGCCTTTAGAAGTGTCCTGCACCTTTTCATGTGTCCTCACTGTTTAGTTTAGACTAACATACCTTTATTATTGTGTATATACAAAAAGAAACTGCAAGGTGTAAGTCTTTTGAAAATACTGCTTTTTTGTTCAAAGTCTCTAATGAATTCAGAATTTTGGTGGATTGAAGTAAATGATGGTGCCAGAAAAATACTAAAATTGTAGAATTCAGATTGCAATTCTTCCAAATATATATTTTAAGATACACAGTTTCTCTAAAATGTGAGGAAGTAAAATTCCTCATAAAAGCTGTGTACAAGGAGGGATTTTCACAACAATGAACGGCCTAATCAGGGCAAAGAATCCTCAGCTGAAAGCTCACAAAGAAATCCCTCTATCCTTTCTCCATTTTTTCAATTCTACTTTTCTCGATAGGGGTGTCTCACCAGAGAACCTGAAGAGTGAAAGATTTAAGTACAGGACTGAAATCCATCAAACCCAGGCTTGTGGTCCAAATCCAAGCAGCTGTCAAACCCAGAGACAGGAATGTATGCTCACTTCTGCCTAATAAAATTTGAATCAAACACTTTGCATCTGATTCTCCATGTGAGCTTTTATGCAAACTTCTAAAGTGCAAGGAATCCTGGGGTGGAAGAGCTATTCTGAGAGCTTTCACATAGTTCATGTAATTAGGGAAACCACTTCCTTTGATTGTAAGTGTTCAAAACAGCTGAATTTCTTCTTTCAAAGGACTCTGTGATTTGGGTCATCTCTTTTACTTGCTCTTTTATGTTTCTCAAGATGAGAGGTGAGACTGTAAAGCACATTATTTAGAAAAAAAAAAGGTTCCACTTTTTGTTTTAGGGATTGAACTTCGACTATTCAAACGCTTATCATTTGGAAATCTATCTTTCTTTCCCTCCCTCTGTTTCCTTCCTTTTCTGATAAGCTCTTCAGTGGCTCAAGCGAATATAGCCCAAAACGCCAATTTAAACCTAAGGGAAAACTGAAATAAGGTACATAAAGGAAAAGGGACTCTCATTTTCCTTTGTGCAGTTGTGGTTGAATATGTAATTATAAAGGAGCTCTAGCTACAGGATCTCAGTCCCCATGTCACATTTACTTTTTCAATGGTTCTAAACATTGACCAAGCAAAAAGGCAGAAATACAGGTTTTTAAAAGACAAACAAAGCAGCTGCCCTGGTCTTTGAAGTGAGTTTGCAGGTTCTTCGTTTCTCAAAAAGGGAACGCGGGTCACAGTTTCAAGGCAATGACCATGTCACCAGAGCTAACAGCTGATGCCAATGTTGCTACAGAATCAAGTGTCACTCGCCCTGAATTTCTTAAGTCAGGCACCCTGTTAGTGCAGTTACTTCACAGTCATCTCAGTAACAGCTGTAACAGGCAGTGAATATTCCTCTTCTCACAGTATTGCACAGAATCATACTACTGAAAAGGCAGATTTCTTACTGCAGGTTTCAAATTTATTAAGTAAAAACAGAACACTTGTTGAGCCTAGGAGTACTGAGCTTTATTCCCAGTCAGTGAAAACTGCAGGACTCCTTCCAGAATTACAGCACTTACAGGGAATCAGTCTGCAATAGGAACAGAGTAAACCACTTGGAACCCAGTGCCAGAAACCCCATTACTGCCAGCTTCTGCACAGGACAGGCAAGACACTGGCTTGGAGAGATGACTTGACAATAAAGACTTTGGTACATAAACAATCAAGAGACCAAAAGTTAAGAGCAGAATTCCAAAATGTGTTGTCCTTTTCAATAGGGTCTGGATCTTGCATTTGCCTTTAGGACTCTCACAAATTTACGGGGATAAAAGCAAGGCAGCATCCAAAAGAAAGAGGAATTCAGGAACTCCAAATTGTAGCCATCAGTTGCTACATACTTACATCACACACTTCACTCTCAACATACAGGAACATATCACAGAGAAGTCGAAAAGCCTTTTCCTTGGGTTAGGAGATAAAAGGTACACAGCTCACAAAAATGGAAACCCACCAATCACTTCTTATAAGCCTTCATGTTTGAAAGGTTTGCCTCAAATGCATCTAACATTACTAAAATTAAAGTTGTTACAAGATTAGACAAGAAGTGATTTCTGTGCTTTTCCCACCCTCTAATTGCACATAGGCATACACAACACTTTCTCAGCTCTACAATTCTTCCAAGAGGAAAAGATAACCTCTCAGAAAATGTCACTCATTTGCTCAAGGGTGCATCAACTAGTTGATTTTAACAAGTTTTAACAAGTTTAACAGAACAACCTACTCATCTTTCCTATTCAGTCTCTGCCAGATAATAATGTGCAGAGTGCCTCAGCTTTCACTGAAAGGCTGCCATCTGCCCAGCCTGCATGCCTGTCTTTTGGTTTTACCACCTTCCAAAGAGCAACTTGGTAAAAGCAACTGCATCCCATCTTCTGGTGTCTACCAAGAGCTTCCTCACTTCTCCCACAACAGCTCAAGAGATTTTACAAGCCATGAGTAGTTTTGATGTGGCTGCTGGTAAATCAGGTGCTCAATACACAAAACCCACAGCTATTTGGTCAGTCACGTATATTATTACAGGATTTTTTTCTCCCTTGCCTCCATGTTTTAGGCACAAGGAACCTCAATTTTCAGGAGTTTTGGAGTAAAAAGCAACCAGAGGCAGAAGATAAGTGGGGAGGTATGTGGCACTGTTCCCCCTCAATGACAACCAAGGGCCAGGCCCTATTTTGCCAAGGATATGCATCCATAGGGGGCCACCTCCTGTGTGCTAGACACCCAGTTTCCCAGTGGAGCTGACTTTCTTAAATAGAAATTATGCTGAATGCATAATTCAGCATAATTCAGATTCTCGAAGCATTAGTCTAATAAAAAACATGTATTTTCAAATAGGATTCTTCCCTGGTAGCTGAACTGTAACAGATGAAACAATTAAAAAGAGAAGCAGGGCAGTTTGGAGGCAGTTGGGTCAGAAGCACAGCTCTGTGTTTGCCCTTGCTGGGCCTCATCTCCCTGGTGTGTTAGCACAGTTAACTGAGTATTAGAGAAAGAGTTAATGTTGAAGCTGTTCTCTGGGCTCCTCTGCAGCTTCCAGCTAACATAAACACATCTGAATGTTTCCCTGTGACTGTTTATATTGTCCTCTTAAAAAGGAAACTTTCTCTATCAGCACCTTAGTAAGTGGAAATAGGTAAATATGAAATAACTTTTACAGTCTTAGTTGTTTCATTACAATTAAAGAGACTGATTTTGATGTTTGCATTCAATTTAGGATGTATTTTCTTTTTCCTCCAACTCTGTTTTGAGTGAAATCTTGTGCCCCAGACCCTTAAGTAGGGCCTATCTAGTTCTATAGAGCATTTGATTGCCCTGTCAAAAGCACAAAACACATTGTTCAAACTTCCATTGCCACCCTGTGTGTGGCAGGTAGTTTGGGTACCCAGACAGAGACTGTGGCCCCCATGCTCAGCTATGAATACTCATGTGGAGAATGGGCTGCAGGAGATTAATGGTCCCAAACTCAGATCACATCAGCTCCAGCACAAGCCTCTGACTTCATCTGAACCATCACACAGGAGTGCAACAACCTAGAAACTGTGTCAGATTCAAACAATACTTCCACACACCTGAAGAGCTACTCTGGGATCTTCAGAAACAATTTGTCACTCTGTGTGCTGCAGTGAGTGCAAGTTTTTCAATTAGCACCCCTACGAATTGCAACACCAACAAATTTCAATGTGGGTCACAGACATTTAAATTGTCAGCTGTCCCTCAAAGCACTTAAGACTCAAACGTGCAATGACTTATCATCTCTCAAGTTACCACTCACCTATCATTGTGATTTTCTACTTGTAACCTTGTTTTAGAAAACCACATCGTTAAATAAATGTCTACATAATCCTAACTTAAACCAATCTTCAATTGCTTGAGCCTGCAACAGCCTAAAACAGCACTTTGAGAAAAAAGGATTTCTTCTGTATCCATGACATTTCCACAGCAAAGCTTCAGGACAGCTTAAACATCCAAAAATACCATTTTGCAGTTAATCACTTCAACAGAAGCTCAGGGTCAGAAAATGTCATGGGAGGGGAAACAAAAGAGCTGCCATTTGATGTCAAGGGTTTCTGGCATAAAAAAATATGCAATACAACCTCTCCTCCAAATTATAAATAGCAACTGAGCCCATGCAAAAAGAAACAGAGGAAACATATCTAGAGAAAAATTAAAAATTAAATTTAAAATAAAACAAAAAACAACACAGAAAAATTCCCGAAATAAAGAAACAAACAAAATAAACCATCCTAGGAAAAAATGCCCTTAATTGCAACTAAGTATCTACTGAAAATGTGAGCAGCCCACTGTCAAACAAAAACTTGCAATTGACAGAATATTTAAGACAATGTGGAATGGAATTAAACTAATTACAAAAGTAAATAATATTTAATAATATCCTAATAGACTGCATTTTGTGGATGGCAGAGAGGATTAGAAAAAATGTTTTCTAAACAATCAGAGATTTTCTTCCTATTCTAAACAACACTTATTCATAATTTATAGGAAACCAGCACAAAAACTTGTTCACTTGCAGATGTTACACCTTCTGAGAAAAAAAAACAAAAAAACAACAAAACAACAAACCATTGAAACTGAAGACAACTGAGATAAAAGGGTCCAAACCTCACAGAGATATTCCTAACTCAGGCATCAGGCACACAGTAATTTCATGTGACTCAATCAAGCTAAGGAAGCTGTACCTATATTCCTAAGGAGTAGGACATGCAAGGTAATTTCACTTCTCACTTACAAAGTTTAAGGCAATTCAAAAGACAAGCAAAAGGAAACAATGGACATATCTGGTGCATCTCATCTTAATAATTTACCTATTAATCAAATTTGTTTACATAGCAACTATAAACACTGACCCACCAGTCAAGAGGACATGCTCACTTGTACCTTTTCAATTTTAGTACAAAATCTAGTGGTTTTATACCACTGACAGTTATTATGTCTCAACTGATTCAAAATAACTTTTGAAGCCACATACTGCCAGTATGGCCCTGACAAATCTGTTTCACTGAAGATGGTGTCCTATCAAATTAACCCCAAAACTGGCTTGATTAAAAAAAACACATATATACAAGCCAGTGTAAGTAAGAATCTTGAATTAAGTTGGTCAAAAAAAACAGTAAGCCACACAACTTGTGCTACAAATACTCATCATTTATATGAGGCAACTCTTAAGTTGTTACTCATTCAATTAAAAACTTGGTATAAAAATGTTTAAATACATGAGTAAAAAAATCCACTACAATAAAACGTAGCAAAATACAAACAAATACTTTTCTATGTCTGGATCCCTGTGTTTCAAAGATTGTTTTAGGAGGAAGAGACACAGGAATGAAGTAACTTAAAACAGACAAAATTAAACTAAAGCCTGTTCTTCGCAAGAATAATTGTATTTTGGCCATGTTACATCATCTTTCATTATATTGGTGTCTCCCAAATATTTTGGTTGCAACACATATGCCACGACACTAACACAGTCTTATCTGAAGCATCAACTAAGAAAATCTCATGCAGTGACTTTCTTGACTCCACAAAATATGACATTCATTTACAAAATAAAATCCTCCAGAAAATTACCCCTTGAATAGGGCAAATAAATAATCAGTCAGACTCACTGCAGAATCTTCATCTACTGATGAAGATTTTGCATTGCAGAACTGCAGACTGTCCTATCCAAAATGATTTATTCTGCAAGATACAGGATACACAGCAGCCAGAGCATCTGAAGCAATTTTGACAAGTTCCAGTCTATAGAGGGTTCTAAGTATTATCTTGATACCTTTTGAGAAAGCTCTAATAAGCACCAAGAGGAGCGCTCTAAGCCAATTCCTTTACCAAAATACATTAAAAAACCCAAACAGAAAATCTTTTAAAATACCTATTCTGTAAAACAGAAACTAAGACATTTTAAGTCACTCCTCTGGTATAATAAATACTGTTTTATGTCCTCTTAACAGCTAACACCACATAATAATAAACCTGAAAGGAGGTTGTAGCCAGGTGAGGGTCAGCCTCTTCTCTCAGCAATTAGCAATAGGACAAGAGGACAGACACTTAAACTGCACACCAGGGAAGGTTTAGGCTGGACATCGGGAAGAAGGTTTTCACAGAAAGGGTGACTGAGGATTGGAATGGGCTGCTCAGGAAGGTGGTGGAGTCATCATCCCTGGAGGTATTTCAGGAAAGACCAGATATGGCAGTCAATGCCACGGTCTAGTTGACAAGGTGGTGTTAGGTCATGGCTTGGACTTGATAATTTCAAAGGTCTCATCCAATCTAGCTGATTCTGTGATTCAGTTTTTCTTTGAATGAATATGGGGCTTGATGGGTTCCCATGAGATCACTTAAAGTGAACTTCATAATTCTTCAGTATAGGTGCAGATAACCCCGGAAAGTTCATATTCAACTCCTACACCCTGCATAATTTCATACAGCACACACTCTGAGCCCTCTCTCACTGTTCATCACTCTCAATACTTGCTGACTCAGACCTGAGAGAGGTAAGGGAGTAAAAGCTCCTAGAAAGAGCAAATAAAATAATAGAGCATCAATATTGCCCTTCATTACAGACAGGACCCAGTGTGGAGAGTCATTCCAGGCCGGCACCAGAACGCCTATACCAGCTACAAACTGCAAAGAAAAAGAACATCTACTATTTTTAGTCCTATCAGGACTAAAGTATCAATTTCAGTTTGTTTTGCTTTATTTTACTGTGTTGTTTCTCTCTTGTTACTCTTGCAAATCATTGCCAGTCCTTGCTCTCATGACCCACATTAAAATTATCACATGCTCTCTTTTAGCACTACAAACACGAATGAGGCAAGTCCAGTGACATGCATGTGATTATACTTAACTCATCCCCCTCAGAAGGTACAAGCACAATCTATGTCTTCTGGACAGTTCTTTCCAGAAGTGGATCATAAAAATCAAAAAAGTGAACAATCTGTATTATATGCCATATGAAAATTTTTATGAAGCATTAAAATATCCTCTAAAGCTTACAACACACATATTACATACAAGAAACCCTGACAATATAAAATTAACTTCCATGGTAGTAAGACTCCAGGCAATACAGCATCAAAACTAGAGAATGCACGTTTTTATTTTTGAGTCTCATAAAACTCAAATGCATTACAGACATGACTGAAGAAAGCATAGTTAATCCTGCTCAATTTAACTTCTTCTATCCATAAGTTAGTTCTGTTAGTTTACCAGAAATATTTAAGTATTTCCCAGCAAGATTACAATTACATTTTACTGGGTTTTTTTTCCCACCACGCTCCTGTGGTTTGCACAGACCACTGCCAGCATTTTGAAAAAGTCCAGGAACATATGTACTGCATGAAATCAAGTGATCTTGTACCCAAGTGCCATGGTTGTAATGGCTGAAGCAATATGGCTGCCCATCAATAGCATGGAGACAGCCTATGGACCTTGGAGTACTTTAAAAGACCTGCAATATTAAAATTAAATTCAAATTTCAGGTGAAATTCTAGCAGTAGTAAACCTCCTGGTGAAGAACCACACTCCACACACCAGCTACCAACAAACTGCCATCCAAAGCACAACCCTCAAAAGCAATGACAAATAACAGGTGAACTTCAGAGATGGGCAATCAAAGGAGGTGAGTGCTCTTCAGTGAAAAGCTAACATGGCAAGGCATAAAACAGCATTTGTAACACTTCACTCCAGCAGTTATCTGCTCAAGATAATGGAGTCAAAAGAACTGCTTGCAATTTGCAGAATAAAGCCCCTGGCTCCAGTCTCTGCCATTCATTTCAGTGGGAAACAAATTACAGGTTTATCTAATAATTCATATAAATCCCTCACAAAAATACCAAACAACTTCCGGAGTAGTTGTGCAATTTTCTTCAATGAGTGGACACAATTATCACTTAGGGCAGAAGGACAGATCCTGCTACAGGAGGCATTTCTACTCTGCCACATGCATCATAAACATCATGCTGACAGCTTAATTTTCTACAAAACAATTCACTAGGAACTCCTGTTTCCTACTTGAAACCTAAAATCACTACAGTGCTTGTACTAGATGGTAAAATGGCAACTTAATTTTTGTTTTGCTGCTATTTAATCACTCAGGCCACATTCCTATGCTTTACTTAATCAGCACAATTCTCGTCCAGTTTCACATCTGATACGCTAATCAAGGCCCGTAAGCATATATATGTATTTTTCCTAGCAGACCTGTTTAGCTGTATTTTTTTCATGTAAACACACATCTCTTCCCATAAAGTTGCGTTTTACTGCCTATATATAAAAAGTTAATGCCTTGCAGAGGTATTTCTCAGATTTCAAAGAGTTTCAAAGCAATCTGCGTGAGCAACTTCCAAGTATTTGTAAGTTTTTCTAAGCACGTATTCGAGTATGCTATGCTGGAACAAAAATTGCTTTGTTTCACGTGTTAGAACTTGTTAGCCCCTTAGCTAATATAAAACCTTCACAATCTTTGCTGGTTGTGATTGGCTTGTTTAATAAAATGACACACAGATACAACATATTTGCGGAATGATACTATAGCTCCGTTGACTTGGCTTGTTCCCTTGGACTTGGCTAGTATGAAATGCCTCTGAGCAAGTTTTTCACAGCTCTCCTGTGTTTTCCCTCTAATCAGTTGTTATGGATTATTGGCAGCAGTTAACAGAAATACAAGACATGCAGTCATGGAGATAAAAGGACACTTCCTTCCAAATAAACTAGAAAGAGTAGAATCACAGATTATGCCAAGCTGGAAGGGACCCACAAAGATCACCAAATCCAACTCAACCCCACACAGGACCATCCCCAAGAGTGCCTGAAATCACTGTCCAAATGCACAGAATAATTAGTTTTCTGGACTAATTGCATCCAAGTATCTACTAAACACAGATACACAAGAGTTACAGCAAGTTATTTTTGTATTGATACCAGAATCATTAACTCACCACGACTTTCAGTGCAGCTCAGTCACAGACATTCATTATTGTCATCACTACAGATGAAGATTCTACATATGTAAACACACGACAGCCATCAGGGTCAGAAGACCTCTCGGCCACCAAGCTGGCCTCTCGTACAGCACAGGCCATTATACTTCAGCAAAATGTTCCCATGTTGAGCTCAACAACTTGACAAAAACAGTTGCCTAAAAAGACATCTCAATGAGAAGACAAGGATTCTCCATCTTCACTCCTTTCATTTGTAGCCTGTGCCAAGTGTTACTCATCCTGACTCCTGATAACTTGTGCTTTTCTTTCCATTCTAATTTTTCTGGCTACAAATTCCAAGCACTAGCTCTTGCAATAACTTTTTGCACTAGATTAAACTATCCCATCATTTTCTCCATATGAAAATGCAATTTTTGTATAAGCTCTTACTTTTTAATTCTCTAAGGCTGTTGACAGAAAAGTTCTGCCAAAGCTTGTCAGACTTATTTAAAGCATCACCACTTGTCTCTCCACTGCCTTTCCAGAAAACTTTCAAGAGAAAGTGCCCATAACAAGCTGCTCCCATAACCTGTCTTGTTTAGTTCAAGTTGCAAATTGAAATAAACCAAATTTGTGATGGAAAGCACTCGCTCCCCTTCTGTCAGCTCATCCTGATGGATGATATTCAACAGCCCCTCTTGAAACCCCCACTGTCACTAACTTTCCACTCTGTGTTTTACAGATTCCCTTGGGCTGCCCTTACAGTTCATTTACACTTTTAAACACAACAGAACCACATATGCCTAACAATAATTTTCCCAGTGCTACATACCAAGATAAAGCATGCCTTGTTGTCACAAATTACTTGATCCTGATTTGCATATGCAAAACAATTAACCTAATTTGCCTAACAGCACCATGATATGAGCTCTTACTGAGTTGCAAGTCTTCATTAATCCCTAAATAAACACCTAAATTATAATAAACTCTTTCTGGCATATGGTTTCCTTTTCCTGCTGTACAACCTGTGTTCCCTGCTACTCCAAGCTGAACTTGGTGTGACACTAACTTAAAAAAATGTATTTTTGATGAATGGTCCAACTGTGTCACGTAATACATAGGATTTTCCTTTCTCTATTCTTTCCCATTCCATTAAGTTTTATGCCATCATAAGATGTAGCAATATTTTTCCAAATTTATCTTCATAAAATGCTTTAAGTACGTAACAGGTCTAGCACAGACACAGGTGTAACCCCTTCAGAAACATACATGTTCAATAAAGATATTTCACTGACCCTGACTGAGATCTGCAAGCCAGGTTATTTTTGAGAAGTGCATTACTTATACTGCTTAGCACAAATTTTACTTTACATGTATCTCTTGATAAAAACAAATTGTAGAAATAAAGAGGCAGCAGAAACTGACACTGGACAGAATGTATAAATCTTCCATTGTCCTAGAAAAATCTTGAGACCCTTTTTCATTATTTTAGACAGCAACGTGCTTAATCATGATCAAACATGCTTATCATATCACTAAGCATGACACAATCATGGCAGCTCTGCTGCTGCAGCAGTGGATGAACTTTGATGTCTGATTATTTACAAAGTCTATTATGCCTAGTGCTGCTCCACTGTCCTCCAGTTTGTACCTGTCTTCCTACAACAGTCTAAGGCTACAAGCTACATACAGTCATGATGGAACAGCAGCCCAGGAACTGTGCTGTCCATTGCTACACTGGGGTGTGCTCACTGCTCCATCAGTGGCGCTGACCAGAAGGCACACTGGAGCACTGTGAGGACCACATACATCATATCTCTGCTGAAACTGTACAAAGCTGAGGGGTCAAAAGGACTTCTAGGCAAATTTCAAATGCTTTAAAAAAAACCCAAAACCAAACCAACCTTAGTGGGTAAAGGTGCATTTAGCTAATTCTGCCTTTTCCCCCAGGATTGCCAAGGACTCATCTGCCTTTCCAGGTCACAAGACACCCCAAGGGAAGGTGACTGGCAGAACAGTTAGGGTTAAAACTACCTCATTGTAAGACCGAGCTATGACTATGTGGCTATGACTAACTAGGAGCTAGTGGAGCCCTAGATCAAAATCTTCAGCAGACAACTCTAAGCCTGTAGTGAACATACAGACACGAACCACAGAGCAGACGTCAAGAAAAGAAAATGGAGTCAGGTAATGACAGGAACACTACCTCCTCCTATCTAGCAGCATACCGGTGGTATCAAGGGGAAATTAGTAGCTCCACAGGTGCAGCCAGCTCTCCTCCTCCTCAGGACCAAGCAGAGGAGAGTTGCAAAACAAGAAAAGTGGGAGAGAACAGTGAACAGTAAATCAATAATGCTTTTAAATCGACTCTGTCAGCTTGGACTGCTCATTATGCTTTTACTGTAACCTCATCACTTACAGAGTCTCATAATTAAATGGAACAAAAATCCCAAGGTAGTTTGCCTGCATTACCTAGAGGATGAAAAACACTAGAAAAGAATTTTTGTTCTTGTTACCACAGCAGACAAAGTGAATGAAAAGTAAACTTTTACCTCTTTTTCTATTTTGAGCAGCTTCTTTACTGCCACCTCCTTGTCCTGAGAAATCCATCGGGCTCGGTAGACACTCCCAAAACTCCCTCCACCGCAGTTCTCAAAAAACTGCAAGTCATCAAATTTAATTTGCACAAATGAAGCACTGGTAGACGACATCTCATAATGACAAAATATACCACAGCAAAACCTGTAAAGAGAAAAGCTTTCATTAATGCACATGCTCCAAGAATTTATGGACTTTCTTACCCATGCTCAGTCACCCCAAAATCAGAACCATAAGTACAATGCAGTAAAATCCACAGGCCGCAGGAGAAAAAGAGCCTTAGAACTTGCATTCCAACAGGCTGTGCAAAAGTGTGCATAATTTGCACAAGCTATTGGGAGAAGCTGGGGGACAGAAACAACTAACAGTATTCCTCAGGGCTATCCTGACGTTTCCTGAATGCCTTGGAAAAGCAAAAGGCAGGCATGTGGTTACCTTCTCCATGGACAGACAGGAAGTGTGCTCTCAGCTCCAGGTTGCCTGCCCGCTCAGGCACACCAGGCACGCCGTCCTCCTGCCGCGATGGCCACGCACGAGGCACACGCCACCCTGGCCAGGCAGGCTGCCTTCGGCGGCCAGCAGTGGTGGCCAGCGGGCAGTGGCACCCTGGCACACACTGCATGCATTAACAGTGCTCCAGGCGAGGTCAGAGCACTTCATGCAAGGATGTGGAAAAACCTGGCCATGGTAAATCTCTCTTCCCGAGTGACTCAGTTCTGTTTGCACGTTGTAACAAAGCGCAAGTACAGGGTAATTCATCTGGGTTACAATATGTGGAATTCTGCAGCCTGTGCCAAGACTTGTGTCGGCAGTTTCAAGAGATGATCCCAAATCTGCTGACAGGGGAACAGAATGTCCTTCCCCAAGATTTCACGGTGATAAAGCTTATGGCTGTAGCGAATTTCAAGAAACGTTACCACCTAAATACACGAACAATGACTAATTTTAGGTTTCTTTTATTTCAAATCGGAAAGCTCAGGTCTTTAGTGGGACTGTAGGACACAACACACTCCAGAACCATCTGCAAGTCTGCTGTGGGTTCAGTTCAGATGCACCAGCCTAGACAAAGTAGTTTTATTTAGCAGCAAAAAGTTACTATATTTGCTATTAATGACAGAAAATTTAACACCATAAAACGAGAGATGAGTTTTAACAAAACAAGCCAAAAAAGAACCAGAAATTTTGGGTTGATGGTGAAAACTACACAACCATTTTCACTGGTAAATTACAGTAACAAAAATATACAATGTCTTCTGAGACTCCCCCATTCCATAGGGTTTTTTGAGATAAAACATATTTTATGTGTTGTCCAGAGCTCTGAAACACACCTGTGTTAACTCCTTGTACTGCTGACTGCCAGAAGCTCTCTATGTAACACTTCTTTATATCCCTTCTGTAACAAACACAAAGGCATTATTTGCCCCCTGGCTCTCCTGATTGTGTAGCTACTCTGATTAAAATTTTGAGATATCATTTGATCAGGAATTTCTAGCAGTATTTGGTTGCAGCTATTCTCCAAATGAGAGATGAAGATATCAACATTTTTCTACATACAACATAACATAGAGCCTTCTCTGAAACTGCCTGCCTCATTTTATACTTCTTGACCACCCATAAAGACAAATGCTGACCAGTCCATGACAACCTTACTATGTGTACTGAAGGCATTTTAGCAAGGAGCAGACTTCAAGCCTTTCACTGACAGCCAACCTACAGAGTTCTTGGAGAGGGAACATGAATGCTCTCTCCCCAGAGCTGCAAGTCAGAGCAGGGGTTACCAGTGGGATGTGAAATAAAGTCCATTCTTCAGTACTCTGCAGCCTTTCCTAATACAAGTGTCTGAAGTGTCCTGCTAACCTTCTGTTCTTGTTTTAACCTTGTTGCTGTTGTTGATTTCCTGCCATCCCATAGTCACCTTCTGCACAGCCTGCACACATTGTCTTTAGAGAAAGCTCAAAGGAAAGGAAATTGGTCAATCCTACAAATCAAGAGAGTAATGAACATTTTAATGTTTTGTTCTTGGCCAGCACTGCTTACTTAGCAGATCTTCAGAAACAAAAGTTCATTTACATCGTTTACTCCAGCAGTTACTCCAAGTTCATGCCATCTCAAGGATATGTGACACTTTACAGATGAACAGAACAGGTTGACTTCCCAACCCAAAGACCTCACAATTTAAGGCCACAGCCCTGCACATATTTATGCACAGGGGTAGTCACACTTGAGTGAACAATTTCCTTAGTGACAACAGAATTAGCTAGAAGAGTGATGTTTCTCACGGGCAAAAGCCTATGCATCGACTAGACCATAAATATAACAGGAAAGTGAGAAGAGCTGAAAAGAGATCATGGCATTTGGGATGGCAGAAGGAAAAGGAAATCAAGTGAGAAGAAAAACACATCCCAGGAAAGTTATTATGTGGAATAATTCACTATCTGAATTCAATAGCTTTGAAGGACTGTCAAATTATTTAATACTATTGCTCACCCAGAACCACAAAGTCAATTGTACAAACAAGTAAATTATTTGATTTCTGAAAATTACACTAGCAGAGAATAACATGTACACCAGAAAAATACAAATGAGTGCTTTTCTGATGGGTCCTCCTTAGTGCTTCAAACTTTAACTAAATTTTCATGGGCCTACAATGCAGTACCTTGCTCACAAGCACTTGCAGAAACTACCATTCATTCTTTAAACACCTTCTCAGTTTCAGTTTCACCTTCTCTTACCTACAGCAGTCAACCAGCTGCAGATCACAGGATCACACAGTGAATCAGGTGGCAAGGCCTTTGAAATACTGAGTTCAACCTGTCACTGAATACTACCATGTCAACTAGTTCATGGCATTGAGTAATACATCCAATCTTTCCTTAAACACCTCCAGCAACAGTGACTCCATCACCTCCTTGGTTTGTCCATTCCAACGTTTGATCAGCCTTTCTGTGAAGAAATTCCTCCTCATGTCCAGCCTAAACCTCCCCTGATACAGCTTATGGCCACATCCTCTTGTCCTGTCACTGGTTGTCAGGGAGAAGAGGCTGACCCCTGCCTGACCACAACCTCTTTTCAGGTAGTTGTAGAGATGCTATAAGGCATCAGTACACAATAAGTTAATGTTATTTAAAGAATGATTCATTAGTTGGCACCAGGTTGTTCCAGATGTTTTTTTTCCAGAGAAAGTAGAGGAGATTTACAAGAGACACTCTTTCTTTAGAGATCTGGAATTATAAACAGCCTACATTCGTTTTCTTCTTCTAGATGAAACAAGAGACCTGTTTAAACATCACTCCATATTTTTGGATTTGAGGTAGGTAATCCTCAATTAGAAAGAAAAATCTCTGTGTTACGTTTGAGAAAACAACTGTTTAGACTAACAATTGCAAGTGACAAATCCACACACTTATTAACTTGTCATGCTGTTTTAAAGATATTTACCAATCTGAGTTTATAACATTGGTTAAGTTTTTTAAAAAATAGATCAGGTATTTCATTAAACTCCATAGTCTTCCACTTGCATCTGAAAAAAGCACAGCGTTCCAACAGCGTGCAGCACTTTTTTGCACCTTACACTTCTGCAGACAGGAGAGCAGCCCTCTGCAACACAGCCTCCAGGCCTGGGGCCTTACAGCATCTCCCCTGCACACAGTGAAAGAGGGTTTGGCACATGCACCCTCCTTCCCCACTCACGGTTTCGGGTGTTTAAGTACCATCACTGTGTAGCAGGGAAACACTGACTGACTTTGTTGCTTGTTCGCGATTAAAGGAAAACATGACAATTTAGAAACGGTGAATGACAGGTATTTCAGGAAATAATTAAACTGCTGGCTATTTCAGTTATTTCTATGGGATCTTCCTGGGGTAAAAGAATTTTCTCCTTTTTCTGTTTTATTACTAATAGTTAGCATGAGCTTGTAATCTTGCAGCAACATCTACATCTTCTCCCGGCCCTTTTTTTTCTACATAATAACTTGTATTTGAGCATGCTGTTGGAAGCTGTTCATTTCATACCAAAAAGTAACAGATCTGAGCTGCATTCAGCAGTGTTTAACATTTGAAATTATTATTTATCATTAGTATGTAACATGTCAGGACCATTACACAGAGCCATTTTGCAGCAAGTAAAGTCTCCACAAGTTCAGCACACCAATGATGTGTGCTCCAATGATGGAGGTGTAGGAAACCATCCACCATCACTGTCTTCTTGTAATTACACAACTTTAGGGGATTAACCCATGTGAGGGTCCTGGCCCTGCTAAGGCAGGGGAACATTTGCTGTTCCCCTACATCCCTCAAGGTAAGGGAACCCCCAGGCACACAGGCTGCAGACCAACCCTGCTGCATGCTGCCCTGCATCTTAGCACAGCACCACTGGAAGAACCCAACATACTCACTTATACCTCTGAGCTCCCCACAAACTGCAATCTAGGGGAAGTGCTGCCATACCCAGAACTCTGCTTCATTCCACTTACAAAACAGAAGACCCTTCTGTTTATCATTCAGCTGCTGCTCCCAGAGTATAGAGAGCTTCCACTTGAGGGACACAGAGACAGGAGGGAGGAAAGAATTTACAAATTGCACAGTAACTGCAACTCATATTTTGTTCAGTGCGTGGCTGTGAAACCAGAAATTGCATCTCTCATCTTGCACGTGCACCTGACGCTACTCAAGTATTCAATTACTGCAGGAACAGCCTTTGTCATTTATTACGGGGAACAATCATGCAACTCCCTGCCCCTCACTTTACTACGTGGTTTCACAAAGTAAGATTCAGTGCTTCTTGCAGGAAGGCAAACTGCCAACATATTGCCAATAAAGTAGTAGCACACCACACTTGTGCTATCTTAAAATACACAGCTGAATGTGCCAAGTTTCCTTATTTGGCAAAACAGCCCATTTGCTTTCAGGATCTTTGACCATCCATTTTTAGACCCAAATCATCTTTTGTATCCAACATGGCCTGCAGTCCTTGAGTATACCAACCTGGATTTTTTTCAGCAGTATATTTATACAGTTAAATATATAGATATATTTAAAAAAAAAAAACAAAAAAACACATAAAAATGTCCAACAAAAAAATCCCACCCTCAAATATGAAAACGTGGTTAACCGTTGTCTTGTCCAAATAGAAAAGGAGTGACATTAAGCTACAAAAGATACTGCAGAAAGAAGTTTTTATAAATAAAAAAAAACCTTAATCATATCATGAACTGCTGATGGATAAGATGCAAACAAACTCCAAGCACAAATCCAAATTAAATATATCCTAATCTTCTAATCTCCCAATGAGTTAAAATAAATCCAACAACCCCTACAACTCCTAAACTTTTTTAATCGGACTGAGTAGCAGTCCTGCAGATGGTGAGACTGGAGGCATGGCTCTGCCTACCTTAGTTACAGACTCAACAACATTTGAGCCTGTCCTTTGTCAGAACCTAAGAATTCTGCATAACTTCCATTAATAACATTTCTAATTTTATTTTAATTTATATAACCATTGCTACAGAAAAAGGGCTCAACTCCACCTAAACTGTTTGAGTGCTGAAGGAAAAGAATCATATTTAAGCCAAGCTGAGATATTTAAGTCAATGGCAGAGACAGAAGGCTTTAAAGGCTTCGCTTTAAATAGAAAACATTTTATCTCAGAAAAGTCCTGAAATGGTCACTTTGCTTACACTGTCCCTTGTGAGTGATGCCTGCCAGTAGTACACACACAACAGCACACAAGAAAGACAAGGCAGCTAGGCCTGCATCCAGGCCCATAGCACAGCTTGGTCCTGGCACAGGCCAGACTGCAGGACCTGGGCCTCAGTTTTGTCCATGTTTCTCTCTTCCCCTCACAGTGAGCCAGGCTCTCCAGGGTTACCATTACTCACACAATGCCACCGGTATGCAAAGCACATTAGGGAGAGATAAAATAAGTAGATTTCAGAGGACTTACAATTCCAGGACAAAGTCCTGAAAATATTTAGCCACATGCCTCCTGCAGAAAGCTATGATGTTTTCGGGCAGTGACCCAGTTAATCCAGTGCTTTCAAATTATTTCTGCTTCTGGAACTTAGAAAAAGTAATGATCCATGGCTTTCCCGATGGCTCTGTCGCTAAAACTCCCAGCAGAGCATGCTGGATACAGGGTAATAGATGGCTCACACACGCGTGCTTAATAAAAGATCATACTGCTGGAAACGAGCTAACTTAAGCAAATACACCAGAACCAAAGAACGACAGCTTACTTTTAAAAAGGAAAAAAAAAAAAAAAAACACGGAGGGAATGAAAGTAACACCTCAAATCCCAACCCGACGGATTTTATGCCCAAAACAGCAAAATGCAGCAGGTGCGCTGCATTTGAAACACATTCTAAGGAGCGCAGGGATGTCCGAGGGCAGCAGCAGCCCCGGCCGGACGCTGGCTGCCCATGTCCCGCTCTCCTCCCTCACGGGCGGCCGCCGCCGGCAGCACCTTTCGTACGCCGGGCCGTCCCGCCCGAGTGTCGCTCGGGGGACACCGCTCTGTCCTGCCCTGTCCTCCCGGCGGGGCACGGCTCCTCTCCCGACCCCCGTCCCACTGCGCGGCCAAGCGTGGGCGCCGCTAACCACGGGGGCGTTTGGCCGGCGCGGCGGGACCAAGGCGACGCAAGGTCAGGCGGTGTGCCCGGTCGGCCGCCTCCCTTCACAGGGCTTCCGAAGTTGCTTCAGCACGGGGAACGTCAAACCAGGAGGGGACACCCACGGCCCGGCCCGGCCCGGCCCGCTGCCTCCCTCCGCCCAGCCGAATGCGCACCCACCGCGCCGCCGCCCCAAGGGCTGTCCCCGCGGAGGGCGCTTCGCCGTCCTCACCTTTCCCGAGGGGCTCCGGGCTGGCGGGACCCAAGCGGCGCCGATCCCGGAGCCGGCGAGGGAGACTACAACCGGCGCGATCGCGTCTCCCGCTCCGTCCCCCGCGCTTCCGGTTGGTGCCGGGAGCCGAAGCCGCCGCCGCCCCCGCACCGCCTCGCAGCGGCGCCACCCCGCGCTCCGCGCTGGGCCCCGCGGGGAGGCGCGGCCGCCGCCGGCTCGGGGGTGCGGGCGGCGCGGTGCCCCGCCTGTAGGGGGCGCGGTGCCGGGGCAGGGCGGGCGGTGCCGGCTCGGAGCGGCCCCTCGGGCTGCGGCTGCGGCGGGCGGGGGCGAGCGCGGCCCCCCCGCCCTGGGAGCATTGGCGTACGGCGCGCGTGGCCCCTCACGGCCTGTGCACCCTGCACCCTCGCCGGGAGCGCTGTGTGCGCCTGGCGTGAGGCGAGCGGGATGGAGCATCAGCTTCTCAGAATCGCAGAATCACAGACTTAAGTTGCAAGGGACCCACAAAGACCATGAAGTCCAACTCCTCGCCTTGCACAGGACATCCCCAAGAATCACACCATGTGCCTGAGAGTGATGTCCAAATGCTTGCTGGACTCTGTTAGCCATGGTGCCATGACGACTTCCTTGGGGAGGCTGTTCCGGTGCCCAGCCCCACACTGCGTGAAGAACCTTTTAATAATATCCAATCTAAACCTTCCCTGACACAACTTAAGGCCATTCCCTTGAGTTCTGTCACTGGTCACCACAGAGAAGAGAACAGTGTCAGTCCCTCTGCTTCCCCTCACGGGGAAGTAGTATCTTCAATGAGGTCTCCCCTCAGTCTCCTCCAGGATGAACAGACCCAGTGCTTTCAGCCACTCCTCACACAGCTTCCCCTCAAGGCCCTTCACCATCACTATTGCCCTCCTTTGGACACTCTCTAAGGGCTTTATAACCTTCTGACATTGTGGCACCAAAACTTTCCTGAGCACTTGAGGTGAGGCCGCACCAGTGCAGAGCAGAGTGGGACAATCAATCACATCCCTTGCCTGGCTGGTGATGCTGTGCCTGGTGCACCCCAGGACATGGTTGGCCCTTCTGGCTTGGATTGACCAGGGAGGATAGCCTCTGGCAGAGTGGCTGTTTGCTTGTTGGTCATC
Source organism: Poecile atricapillus (assembly GCF_030490865.1). NCBI lineage: Eukaryota > Metazoa > Chordata > Aves > Passeriformes > Paridae > Poecile > Poecile atricapillus. The sequence goes on along the minus strand of NC_081253.1, from coordinate 20,763,561 downwards.
TGTGCCAAACCTGGGAAGAACCTGGACTGAGCAGGGCCTGTTTTCTCAGGTGTTTCCATGGGACAAGTGCGGCCCAGCCACTGCAGGTGGAGGGAGTCCAGGCAGGGGGATGCACTGCCATGGCCACAGCTTTGGAAGCACAAGCTTCTCCCTTCCAAGATTCCTTTTTCTGTGACAGGTAGTATGGCTAAATTTCTTACCAAAATGACCAGATGAAGGTAACAAAAAAAACCCTGCTTCATTGTTCTTGTGCCATGGAGGCTGGGATGGTGTGTTCCCAAGATGTGGCATATTAAGCCCTGTCACTTGGGATTGCCACAGTGCTGTGGGTGAGGGTTTGGAGGTCCCAAGGAATAGGAAGGGAACAGGTTTGCTCCTACAGCCAGTCCTCTTTTCAGGAATATGGAAGGAGGACTTGACTTGCAATTGTAACCCCCCCATCTCTCATACGTATTCCCTGGCTGCCCAGGTCAGAAATGAAACAGCCATACAGACCGCTTCTTATCCAAACATTTTAATAGCATTGAGGTATTCTACTGTTGAAGAAAACTTTTTGAAAATAGAATCAGCTTATTACTGTTTCTATAAGACAATTTACTGGCGTCACACTTAAAGGGAAAGACTCAAAAGACTTGGGAGACAAACAGTTTTTCTATTGAGGTAAGCACATAACATGGCTGTGACAGCACATTTTCTGTATGATACAATTCATCATGCAAAACTCAGTGCCTAGGGCTGCTTTACTCTGCACTTCCCAGGTCATCTCCTGCTGACTGTACATTGGGATTTTATATTCTTTGGAGAACTGCAGCTCCTCGCTATCTCTCATATTTGACCATTGTCACATGCATGTGTAGATCTGCCATATAAAACCAGTTGTGTAGCACAATGATTCACAAAGAACTGTGCAGCATCCCATTGAACCATGTCCATTAATTGTACATCTCAAAGATATATGGTATCAAGGCGAATAATGGAAAAGCACTTTACTAATTAATGAAATACAATTATTTAATGGATATTAGAGGCTTCCCCCCATGTTTTATTAGTATGGGACAACTAACATCCATTAAAAGTACTAATACTTTCTGTGCTTAAAATATCTTACTGAACCATAATAATAGGAGTAAACTTCAGCAAGATCTTAAGCACCCAGTGCAGAAAGTATGTGAAGACAGTAAGAAAGTCAAAAAGCAGGTACTGGTAACCCCCTTTTGCCCACCCGATAGGTTCAGTATTGCCAGGACAAGCAGTAAAGGAGGTCAACAGGCTTTGGCTTCCCCTGGATACTGCAGTTTCAGGCACTTCTTGTCTGATCTGAGAGCATTTGTGCTTTCTTATGAACTGATATGCTAATGAGCCTCCAGTCAAAAGTGCCACATTTTAAAGGAGCACACAAATATCAAACACAAGTCACATGAAACTATGCTCTGGAGGAGGAGAGCTGCCACATACTTAGTATCTTAAATGCTGTAACTGAAGTGTTTGTCCTTTCTGTCAGAGGCAATTGCCAATTAGTCAAATGATTTGAAAATCTCTTTGAATGTTAAATCACCTGTTTAATAGGCATTTTCCTCGAGCACATGCATTCACAGTGCTTTGTCTGGGGATTTTTTCATGGCTATGTGTCTGTAGAGCAGGGATTTACCATATGTAACTTTAGGCCCTGGTAGCAGAGCCTAAATAAACTATTCCAGAAGCACATGAGAAATGAGGGGGTGGTTAATATTTCCTATTTCAAGAGTAGGAGTGCAGAGTCTGCACCAGGTAATGTGTTAACATGCCATTTGTTTAAATCATGTAGTTGCACCTGCTCTAGTAGAGGACGAGTGAGAGAAAGTAAAGTCTGCACAAGGAAAGTCCAGCCCCAGTGCTACACTGTTGTGAAGCTGAAACTGTTACGACAACGTTTTAAACCTGCATTTTGGGGCTTGTACTGTTTCTGCCCTCTGGCTAGTAACACTGGATATGTTCAAGTTGTTTTTCCATTATCATGAAAATTAAATTAAAAATAGCTAGAAAAGATCAGAAACCAGTATATGGCAGTTTCTTAGGAGGTCATACTATTTATAGAACAGTGAGCACATGGTGGTATGTTTTCCCTCCTTTCCGAGGCAGCAAACTCAGACAAACTCAAAAGTTACCTCTGGAGAGCTCAATCCTAACCTCAGGCTTCTTCAATTGATATAGGACAGGCAGAAAAAGAAAATATTTAAAAGCTAACAAAAGTTATTGTAAAGCCACAACAATTGGCAAAGGACAAAGGCAATTCTAGCAACTTCTAACTCAATTTTAGAGTTGAAAGGAGTCATAAGAATTGTCTCTTTACATCTCATCACAGGTTGTGTAATGACATCTCACCACATTTCAACATGGAAAATGAGTGTCATGCGTATGTCCAGGTGGTTTAAACCAACCTGCCTGCCAAAAGCATAAGGCACAGCCGTGCCCTGCCTGTCGAGGCCTGTTCCTGCTGCTGTGCTGCCCATCTCAGCCAGCATGGTGTTTGAACGGCTGCACAGGAAACTGGGCTGTGCAGGAGAAGCTTTTGCAGAGAAAACAAATCAGTTTTCACTCAGAACATTATGCAGGTCATCGGGCAATTGCACTAAGACTCATGCTAGCACAAAGCCAGGAAAGGAGCAAGATCTGATAAAAGCAGCTGAGCAGGGATAGAGCCTGGAAGTGCTTTTTTAGCAGTGTGGTGGTTTACACCAGCTTAAACTGTATGTGGAACTCTAGACACAGATAATTTGGAGGTGGACACCTGCTCCATATTTTTCAATTCTCCTTCAAGACTGGCCCAGAGCTCATCTCAGGCTTAAAACAGACATTTCTTTGAAGCATGGCTGCTTCTTTGGTTGCTATGGCTTGCTTCCATTTCTAGCTTAAAAAATTGGCCAGAAAACATGGTGGAAGTCATGCCTGGGATATACTTGGAAAGTTGTACACACTGCTGTAGAAGATGTAGCATTAGTTTATGCTTGTGTTAATCTAGCTTGTTTGAGCAATGTTAGCTGCAACTACATGGTGGTATTAGGTTTATACCATTTGTTCCATCAGGTTTGTGATCTGGAAAAGGTGAACAAATAGTTCACCTGAAAGCCCTCTCCACATCATTTTTGCTTGCTTTCCAGACTGAAATACGTGCAGGTATGTCCACACATGCTGCAATCACACACCTCTGCAGTTACACCCCAAAACATAACTTGCAGGATTGGTTTCACAACTAAAAGACAACTTGCATGGTACTGCTAGCCAAAAAAATCTGCCTTTTCTTTTTCTGGGTCATAGCACATGGAAAATCTAAGGAATTGTCTTTAAATTTGGCTCAGAGGCAACCTTGCTATTCCTGGTATTCATGAGTATGCACCCACAAACACCACCCTGATGCTACATGCAGTCCCCATGCTCGCACAGACAAGACTGTGATTCCCGTTTGTTTCAGCAGCCCAGTCTTTGGTGCCCTGTGGGAAATGGCTTCTTATTGTCCTTCATGAGGAATGAAGACAGAGCTTGTACCAACCATCATCCATCTGTGAGACCCATCTTTGTTGTTGTTTTCTTATCCGCTGTTTTTTTTTTTTTTAAATTTTTAAATAAGCATTTTATGAAAGTCCCTATATGGTATATTTAACATGAAATTATAAATATATTATTAAATATTAATTAATTATAAAATTATTAAGCACAGAATTATTTAACATAGACCAGAATTATTGAATACAGACATGTGGCAGAATATGCTTGTGTGCAATGGGTGTGGATCAAATACCTGCTTTGTGCACAATGGTTTTCAGAACTGGCAGGTTACAGCTTGTTCACTATCTTTTGATCAGGCATGTGTGCAGTGTAAAAGCACATATAACTTCTACAAAAATGTCAATATAATTAGTAACGAGATAGCCATGAGATGGCAAAATATTAACAAGAAATCCAATTCTTGATTGTTTTACAAGAATGGTTTTCTTATCTTTTTCTGGCACCACAATTTTTAGCTGATCATTACACTCAGCTGTAATCCACTCGCTATTACTCTGCTCAGCTACCTTTTCATTACATACTTTTAATTGTATATATATAGCTCATACTCCTTCTTATATTAAATTTTCTGGTCCAATGGACTTAATTTGTTGTTCTAATTTTGGCAGATTTTTTCTCTAGAATGTAATACAGCTTAACACTGTTTTCTTTGTTTTAGAGCTGTAGTGAATTTATTGTAGCTGTGCCCATTTGTGTTTTCTAATCCACATCACTCCGAGCTCCACTGAAGCAACAGCCCCTTCATTTCCCTCTAAATTTTTTCCCAATAGATTGCTCGGTCTCAGAGAGTTTGGGGAGAGGCAGGTAAAATTCCACCACCTCTGAGGACCACCAAGGGAAGATAACAACACAGAACTTTCAACAAATTATTTAAAGCATAATATAATATTTTCTTTATTAAACAAATTGTTACCAAACTATTTATGTCATTTACCTTTCTTCTAAAATAAATGCAGGTACCGGAATAATGAAAATTTTGGCCACCATTGGCAGGGAATTGGTTTGAATTACAAAGAAAATTTTAATTCCTTTTAATGAATGTACCATAGTATACAGTTACTTATATTTTTTGCTACTTGTTTAATCTACTAGACATTAATTAGAAACAAATCTGTCTATTGGAAATCACATTTTTTTTCTTTGCATTTAGAGATTAAATAAGACTAGAAAATGTCCATAATATTAGACTGCCTCAGAAAAGCCAGTATCATCTCAGTCCCTTTTCCTGTGATTCCAAAAAGAGATAATCAATTCTCCCAAAACACAAGCACACTATTAACAGTTCCTAGTTATGACAGGAAGGAAACAAAAATCCCTGCAAACCTCTTACTAGTTTTTGGCAACAGTGCTAACTGATCAGGAGCACCACAAAGGAGTTACATGCCAGACAAGAGGAACAGGAGAAACACTAGGGCAGGAATTACAAATGGAAGGAAATGTTGTATTTCAAACAGACACTAGACAGCAACCTGCCAGTACTGCAGCCCTCAAGGGTCAGTCCTACAGAGAATGAGGACATCTAAAGAAAACCCAAGGCAAAACTGTCTCTCTGTTATCTGAGAACATCCACAATGCTGCCGACAGTAGTCCTGTGCAGAAATAATGTACACCTGTGAAAAACACAAAGAGTCGGCAAATACAGATAGCAGGTTCACTTGCTGGTTCGGACAGCATCTGAAGAAAGAACTATTTAAAAACACAAGAGGTGGTGGTATAATGAGGAAACCATGGAGAGCAGAAAGCTTATGATTATTGACAGAAGTTGATTAAGAAATGGATTATTGTCTGTTAGGATGTTGGAATATCTACTGTCACTTCTATCCTACGTATCTTTATGTAAATTTCCTTTAATTGAGGTATTCATTTACAATCATTATTTTCATTGGTAATGTGCTTTATTTGCATTTGAAAGCAAAGAGAGGGAAAAAATTAAACATGGCTGGCTGACCCCTACCATGTGAGAAAGGGTTCATTTTTTGTCACTCTGACCCAAATGGATTAGGGCCAGGAAATAAAGGTCAAGCTCTTACCAGTACCCCCATGTGTCACGTTTTTATTTCATGGAGTTTCCAAGAAAAATATTCCAATTTGCGTCAGTAATTATTCATTCTTTATGCATTATCATGTCAGTTTCTGAGTTTATTTTGAATTCAGAAATTACCTTTGAGTGCCAGGCCTATTAAAAAGCTACCCTTTGTGAAATACCCTTCAGCAGTTAGATGTGATAGATTTTGTAGCAGTACACGCTCTTTTTCCCCTTTTAAGAATCCCCCCTTCTACAGAAGTCCCCCCATCATTTGAGTCATAAACCGCCAAGACCATGGCTGGATTACACTCCTTTGTGGATTTGCAAGTTGCTGCCTTAGTTAGAAGATGTCTGAGGGCTGTAATTGCTAAAGCAGTGCACAGGGCAGGTGGGGTTGGAGCCAGTCTCTCTATGCTGTTGGACAGCGTGAGGTAAAATTTTGCGGTGACGTACCCTGCGTGCTCCCCTAACACTGACCACAGCGAGCAGCTCGACATCAGGTTTCAGCCACCAGCCATGTCAAAGAGCTCCCTGTCCTGTGGGAATTGGTTTGGGGCAGTGCTGCACCTTTCCATGAGAGGCAGAAATGTGAGAGTCCCCTCCAGCCGCTGAGGCCAAATGTCATCACCCCAGCCCAGGGCTGCCCAGCCCCACCACACTGCAATGGGGAGATATCTGTGGGTGCCAGGGGTTCCATGGGCACAGCTACAGCCCTGGAGGCAGGGCTCCAAAGATAAGCTGCTAAAGAAGTTTCTGGTTTCGCAGTTTTAATGATAACTTTTTAATCTGGTCATTATTTTCTTTGATTGCTAATACCTTGACCTCTGGTGACAGCTGCTGCTTATACCTGCTAAACTTTAATGCAGGCTACAGTAAAGAACATTATGATTATTTGAAAAGGCAGAGTGTAATGCATTTCAGATTAACAGTGAAAGAAAAGCTATTGAAGTTAGAGGTTCACTTTGCCATATCACTCTATGCTGCTTTCCTTATTATCAGTACAAAAAATGAAATGAGAATAGCACATCTTTTAATTTCCTTCTACTATTACCTCTTGATTTGCATTCAGAGCTCCCAGAAGAAATACTGCTGAATTCAGAAGCAGTCTATTTAAGCTGCATGGTGTTTAAAAATTGCTGGAAGAGGTTAAGGTGCTCTATATTATGCAGTTGACCTTACTAAGAAGCTGTGTTAACAATTTAGATTTATAATTTTGTTAAATTTTTTTCCCCAAGCAAAATTCATTATCTCTTTTTGCACCCCTGAAGGTTAAATCTTTTGATTTCTCTCAAACTCATTTTGTAAGATTTCTAAATTATATTTAAACTTCTTGTACTTAAAAGGTTGTTTTGCCAATGTCTCTGAAAAGAAGCATTTTTTTGTCTCTGTCTCTTTGTATGTGGTCTGAAGAGACTGTGTGCCCTCACAATATTTTACCTAGGAAGAAAGAACCCAAACCCTCCATCTGCAAAGTCCTGCAAATACATTCGAACTCTTTTATCTGGCACTATCATATCTTTGTGGCAGCCTGGGTTTGAACAAGATGTCCATGGAAAATACTTTGAATCCTGCCTTTACCAAACAGTTGTAGCTTCCTGGTGTGCAGGATTCAATCCTCCCTGGATTTAACCTTTGTTTCCTGCCTTTGTCAGCACTGGGCCTGGTCATTGAGAAAAAGAACAAATCCTATCAACAATAGTGAAATGTGCCAGGGTAGGGAGAGCTGTACCCTGTAATTCTTTAGCTTCTGCAGCCCTAAACTGAAGTGTTTGTGCTCTCTGCTGCTGCCTGAGGAAAAAAACATCAGCGGTGAAACCCTGTAATGCAGAACATTTTCCAAAATGCCCAAGGTGTCACCATCCTGGCTCAGTGGTCCCCAGCAGTGGATATTTATTATGGACACTGCCTCCTGGCCATCTCACCTGAAAACTCATAGTACAGTTATGACTCTGACAGTAAATAAAACAGGACCAGGAGCTCTGGTCCCTGAGACCAAGCAGCAGGAACCAGCCATAGCAGCACTGTATGGCCTGTGACCCTCAGGCATAATCATAATTTAGAACAAGTTAGCATTTGTTTAGCCTGCAGTGTTGCAATGATGAGGGGGTTGTGCTGCAGTATTTATGCTGTTCATGCAAGTGGGTGTGATGGAGGTGCAGGGCACCTTGGGTCCCACTGGAGGACTGCAGGGCCAGGACGGAGACAGGAGCAACAGCTCCATAGTTTCCCCTGGAAATGGCCCTGCTGCACGATCCCCCACATTCAATGGCTGGACACTCCTGCAGGGGTAGCTGGCACGGGCCAAAACCAGGCCAAGTGCTGCTACTACAGCAGGATGGACCTTGAGTGGTGCTGGGGATTGCCCAGCTCCTGGAAGCCAGGCCTGCAGACCAGCCAGAGAGTCAGCAGCAAGGGGGTGTCGTCAGGGAAGCAGGAACAAGTTGTGACTCACAGCTGCGAGCACAGGGTGAGTCAGGATGGACATTTCGACATTTCGGTGTTTCTTGAGTTCCTATTTGTTCTCCCCTCTAGTGCAACAGTTGCTTAGACTTACTACATCAAGAGAGATATATTGACAGCTGCCTTCCTGTTGTAAAGTCAACTCAGGGAGCAAGGGAAGCTCAGGACAGATCCTAGAGCCAGAAGGTAGTTTTATTCACCTAATCTCTAGGTATGTAGACAGTGATCAGAACCATAGCAACTATCTGAGCCACTTGAATGAGTTAGATACAGAGATAGCAACACTTGTTATTTATACAGCACCCTTTATTGGAAAATTAAAAAATGTCAGATACCAGTTTCATTGAGTAGGTAAACTGCATTCATTTGTTGATATGGAGGTGCCATAAAACCTCTCTTTGTATCACTAGGATACAACTACACGATAGAAACTGTTGGCAACAAGTAAGTAAAAGAGTTAGAAGTTCTGAAGGAAAAAAGAATAAACCTAGGGGATAAAAACATACTAAACAGATGAAGAATTGGTCTACATGCAGAGCCAAGCCAAAACTTGGCAGCTTTATAAACCAGCTAACACAGAAATAAATGCAAGTCCAAACAATAGGAACAAACCTGGAACAAATAAAATCATGAACTCAGAAATGTTACCAACTGATTGCAAAGATAAAAATGCCTGTTGAATTAATTGTGTCCCTGTAGTTTATTCTACTGCAAACTTTGTTTCTGGCAAGATTCTGAATCTGAAAAAGCCATATGAAGTCTATTCATTGAACAGCACAAATGGAAATAAATATTTCTCACTTGAAATAATAAGACACAAATCTGTCTCTATGTTATTAGCTGGTTTTCCTCTGAATCATCTTGAACTTCTAGTCAGACAGCAAAGTTAAAATAAATTATTTCATCATGCTGCAGAATATTTCTTAACTGTGTAATTCTTTCCTTTGCAGAATGCAGGTACCAAGCAGATTGTGATTCTATGTGTCACCATTTCCCCAGTGACTCTTAGCTTTTGCAGAATTTGTGTTTTTACTGAAATAATGCAATTATTTTTATAGATAAAAAAAAATCTTTATGTGTGTATACTGGTTACACAGTCCCGCTCAATGCCAAAAAAAATATACTCTGTGTCCAAAGCAAAATGTAGACTATATCAATGAGGTCATCTCTGAAGCTTAATTATGAGATAATAGTTGCAACTTCTAATTTCAGGCTTAATCAGTTTTATGACATCCAGCTTAACAGCGCAGAACCAGTGTGAATGCAATAGGAAAGACTTTTGCCATTTGAGCATCATCATTCCCTTGGCATGCACTTGGCTGCTATCCGGGCTTGCCCAGCAGCAGCGCAGCCATCCCCAGGAGCATTCAGGAGGGGAAAGGGCACATGCCAGCCCAGCTCTCCCCTCATGGCTGCAGGCCCTGAGAGACCTCCCTCCTGTGGCCATCGAACCCAGAGCTCTCTCGAGTGCCACATTAACCAAGGTCTTGAGTTTGCCAGCCTGAGGTAAAATCTGCCCAAGATAACTTGCAGTGCTCACATTAAAGGACAAATAAGTCAGATGGCTAAAATTAAGAATATATCCCTTCTTTATTTAAACCCTTCCAATCGAAATGTTTTCTCCTGAGAAACAAATGAGCTAACAAGACCATGGTGTTGCCTCACTGCCAGGCTGCCATCCTGCGTGGCAGGAATGGATCTGACTGGCTTTAATCACATCGTCCACCTCTCAGTGCACAAAGGCCAACTGTGGGTTTGAGGACCAGCAAATGACAAGCCAAGTCTGATACATCAGCCAATTAGTAGAATTGGTATTTATGCAGGAATGAAGCTGAAAGTGCAAATAAGGCCAGTGACTAAACCTTTCCAGCAATTACATTTAATAAGGTACTGCATGTTATTTACAGAAAAGATAGATCACACAATTCTACATGTAAATGCACACAGAGTGTGAAGACAAAAGCTGCACTCCTTACATGCTAAACAAAATAAATAAACCAGAATTATTTTGGCACAATAACTATTACACAAATAAATATTCTAGAACATAATAAATTGACATTTATTTACAGTCTATTGAAAGTGCAAATAATTGGCTGAAAATTAAGATATTTGTAAATGTGTAAGACCAGAAAATGTGTTAACCAGCCACGATTAATTTTAGCTGAAGTTTAAGATTTTAATGTCCAGGAAAATATTCTCTTGAAATCCATTTGTGCATATTGTGCTCTTTTTGAACCAGTCCTTTGCTACCTTTAATGCTATTGATTTTGATGACCTTGCTTTTTAACTGAATTTTTTAAAAACCTGATTGCTAATTTAAAAAGAAGGAAGTAAAATGTATACACTGATTAATCTATTTATTCAAAATATTTTCAGTCTTGTCAGTTTTCTGAAATGGCCACACTTCTTGTAGTAGCAGACAATATGATTAAGGATTAGGTATTTTTCTTAGTATTTGTTGTATTTAAAATGAAAATATTTGCAAGTCTTCTCTGAATGGAACTATATCTTGGACCGCTCTTGAACATACAATACTTCATCAGATCCTTAAATCCATCTTCTATTGCAGTTAAAAGTAGCTGAGCAAGCTAAACTGATGATCAGTTTTGGTCCTTACCTGAAGCATAAATCATAAAATACAGATTCTTAATTAGGGAGAAGAACCCACTACCTACTACTAAATGAACTGTTACAAGTTTTTGTGCATTTCCCACTAACTATTCTACCTTTTGCCTTTTTTTAAATCCATATGAGATATCACTTACTACACTTTAAGATGAATTAACAGTTCACAACATGGCCACTCATATACCTACAGTGCATAAATTCTTCCTTAGCCAAAGTTCTCCAGCAGGCTGGTACATTGTGCGTTGCCTAAGACCTTAGAGTATGTTTTTGCTTATTTTTGTAGTGGCAGTGCAGTAGCAGAGAAAGTGAAGTTCTTAACAAGTGACTTTGAGAGGATAAAAGATCATTTCTCATCATTGGTTCAAATGTTTACGCTCGGCGCGGTTCCAGTCGGTGAGACATCTGTGATAAAGTTCTCTGGTTGTCAATCACATTTAATTGCCGCACGTAGCTCCGAACATCCTGATGGTTTTTATTAGTTAGGGCTGCATCAGGATCTGGTGAAAGAGAAATGATGTAGGATTGATACACATAAATGGACAAATGCCTGAACAAAATGCACAACTCCTTACAAGCTGCCAGAGGAAAGACTAGATCCTGGTGAGTTAAAAAGGAAATATTTAGAAATTGCTCTCTTTGAAACCTTTCCTCCACAGCTGATGGTTTTTCTGGTTACTACCCCCACAAATTTAACTTTTCTCTTGGACATCCTTGGCTACATTTACTAAAACTGATAGTCCTTGGTTACAGTTTTACACATCACCTTATCAGTCATTAGCTATAAATTATACAGCTAACGAGTACAATTTAAAGCTGCTCATTTGCTTTTGAACCAGCAACTTTCACAGATTCAGAATTATGTAATTGATTTAAACCTCTTTTCATGAAATATTCTCATTTCTAGCTCAGTATTAAATATTTGTAACAATGCAGTGCATAGTGGCTGCCCCATTCAAGCCTTACTACCTGTTTACATTACTTAACCACATTATACTTACTCCAGTAGCAGTTATGGAATACTACAGAGTTAAATTCCAAACATCTTCAGCCTCATAGGGAACAGCTTACAGTGTAATGTAATAGCTGTTAGGTAATTTAAATTCAACTAAAAAATGATACTGAGGCATCTACAATACATTACACGTACTCATACACGAAAAGCATGGAATTTAGATCCAGTAGATCTATATACTGACATTTTGTTGTATCATGTATACTGAAAAACTGCTTCCATTTCTAAATATGTAGAGGTCTCACCCATGCTTAAAAATCAAAATTAAAGACACAACGCCAGAAAAACCTGGATTATGGAGGGGAAAAAAATCTCTCTTAATTTCTACAGTTCTACAGAAATTTCTACAGATCTTCTACAGTTAAGCTTTGACTATATGGAAAGAAACTATTTTTAGTAAAAATATAATTTTATACTATTTATTCTGTTGTTTGAGATAGAGGAAGGGTGCTGTGAGTCAAAATGGATGAAGTGCTGAGGAAATGCCCAGGTGACTGAGACTGGCATGGCACCTCGATGGGATGAGGCCCACAGAGAAGCCTGTTTAACCATATAGTTCTGTCATCCTACGTGGCCTCAAGCAAGTTCTGGTAATGATACTGACAAACAGGTTTTAAATTCACTGCCTTATGCAGTTATGTCATTTATAAAGGTCATGTCTCCAGACTGGTTTCATATTAAAACAGCATTTATCTAAACAAGTATCTGTGTGCTGCTGCCTGCTAGACTTATTTCAACCACTTCTGAATCCAGTGGCTAATTTCAGCTGGCTCTAGTCTGACAGGTAGACACCTCACAGATATTCAGCTCTTTTACGTGCATGGAAAAGAGATAGAGGAGAAGGGATTTATTAGAGCTTCCTGAGGGATATTTCTCCCTGTGAAACATTACAGGATCCAGACATGGAAGAATCACTGGAAAGCAGGCTCTTCAGTTCTGGTACACACAGCATTAGTTGTAATTACTGTAGCTACTGATGATAATGCCAGTGGTACAGATGTTGTAATACACTTACTGAAAGATTGGCTTCGGCAGAATTTCACTGTCCTGACAGTGTTGGCAATCATGCGCTGGAAGGAAAACATGGGATGCAATCAGAGACAAGCACTGTATTTCATCATTTAAACAAAGCACCTAACCGTGCCTGAATGTGAAGACACATGCCAATAAAAGCAGTCATATGAATGAAAATATAATTTTAATGCTGATACTTTCATATATAGGGTGTGATTTGCATTTACACAGGCTTTAAATCAGCATGAGTATAATTTACATGCACTCAGAGAACTCTTTCCCTTGCCTGAATGCTGTAAAAGGCCCTAAGTAAGAATGAAAATCAGCCCCTTCAATGTGCATTTCTTTGATAACATCTTATCATATTAAAAAGTAAAAGGAATACCATGGAGTATATACACATTAATTTAAAGACCATCAGCTCCTAACAGCAAAGCCATTTCTAGAATATATTCAGCAATTAAAGAGCTTTCATTTTTATATAAACTTGAGTTTAAAACGTGGTCCTTCTGGAAGATGACAGTGTAAATGAGCACGTGAGGGTGATTCCACTGGCAGAATGCTCAGTCCCCAGGCGAGAAGGCCACTGTCAGTACTGTGGCCTGCAGCCAAGTTTCATAAACAACTGTTACACAGTGTTACTTTGCTCAAGTGTATCTAACTCAATGTGAAAAGTGGATTCACTTTTGGTAGACCCTTTTACTGACAATTCACCAAAACGAGCAGAAGTCCCTTCAGTCCTTCTTGGCTGTGCTTCCTCTTCAGCAAAAAAGACAGAATTTAATTCAATTCAGTTTCAATCAATACACTTGCTGTGATAAATCAGATGCTATTTTACAATACCTTTTATGAAAAGAAATTAAGGCAAGGCATAAAGCAAAACATTAGTTCTGGACTGTAGAATTTTAACAGGTTTTTGTGATTAGCTCCACAGAAATAATTTACCCACTACTATGGGGCAGAATTAGTTGTACTATGAAATGTCAAATAAACTGAAACTTCAGCAGTAAGCTAGACAGTTTGATTCAATCCCTGTTATAAGGACATTTGTTTCAGTTTCTTTTGTTTAGGTTAAGAAAAAGTAAAGGAGGGAAATGCTATTCTCTATCAGACTCTAATGTCTGTGTTCCAACACAGCTACATATTCTAACACAGGGCACTCTCACCAGGCTGCTTCATACATTATGGAAATATTGTGTGAGATTAACAAGCTAATTACTCATAAACTCTCACAAAATGGAATTATATATCTCTTACTAGTGAACAATAAAGCCTGGAGTGTATGTTCCTCTAAATTCATTACAATCTTAAATGAAATCACAATTATAATCTTAAATGAAAACATTACAAATGAAGTAAGTTTATGAAATTTTTCATTCCAGAAGTAGGATGCACCAGTGTAAGACATTCCTTACACACACACGGCATAATCTGAGACATTTTAATGTACTGTCAAATACAAAAATGGGTTGGCTGGTCAGTGTTAAGAAACACTATGATATATCATGTACTAAATGTTTGTGGATTACACCTTGTATTATGAAATGAAACTGATCTAAAATATGTTAATTTCAAAACACACTTTCCCAAAAGATTTAGGGAATCTGGGTATGGATCTGCTTATGTTGTTCCTAAAGTCATATGTATCTACATGTATAATTCAAGTAGGAGTAAATTTTATCCTATGGTAATTTTCATACCTCTCTTCAAGACATTATTACTATGCAGATTTTCTAAGGCATTTACCTTGAAAACATTCTCACAGGTGCTTAGCATTAAGCACATGAATAAACTCCACTGACTTCAATGGAACCTCTTAAATGCTCAGGATAACTGGGCTGAGACAGAACACACCACGTGTAACAGTGTCGGTTTTTCACTCTGACCCAATCAAATGTAAATCGAAACAACACAAGCATATAAATATGACTGCTTCATATCTCTATGGCTTCATATTTGGCTCTGTTATGTGATGCTTCTACTTTGATTTATACCAGTTCAAAAAATACTCATCTACAATAACTGTTTCAAGGAGAGGTCATAGAGTTGAACTGCATCAGCCAACACAATGAAGTTTCAAGACTGCCTAGCTTCAAAGGAAGTTTTGCTAAGGACACTTCATTTTTGGGAAGATAGCTAGCTTTGCTTGGTGTGCTTTCTAGATGGATTGTTAATACACACCCTAATTTTTCATACCTGTAAGTGTTTAGTACTTGAAGTACTCTCATAATAATACTTTAGTACTCTCATAATAATCTTTGGAGATATTATTATTTAGCTTCATATATGAAAATTTAGATTTATCAAAAAAAGTGTTCTTTGGAATCATTTAACTTTTTTCTCTTGTGGAGAATTTGTTCTCAAAAAAGTGCAGAACATTCAAAATAATACAGTACTGTACAGAAAGAAAAATTATGGGTGTGTAGTGAAGGTTTTTAAAGAAGCTTTTGCTATTTTCAAATTTACTATTATGTGGGCTCTACTAAGCAAGGAAAATGGAAGTGGCAATAGACTTGTCTGGCTTATGGTTAAAGGCTGAACTGCCTGGCTTCCTTCAATTGGCTGAGAGACTTCATTTTAAGGGGTTCCTTTGCCTTTTCCTGAAGATAATGTGATTCACTCTGTGCATTCAGAAGTATCCTGGCAATGATGAAATACAAACCAATGAGAAAGTGGGTGTTAAGGCTGAATAAATGGAGAAACTGTGGCCCAAAGACAACATCACAAGCCAATGTGGACCATTATGCATCTTTGAAGAGCTTTTTTCATGTTACTCTTTTTTCCAAGTGCTGTTCTACTGTCTCATAATGTCTAAGCTCCTAACAGCTCCTCTTTGTAAGGTACAAAGTGAACAGACAAACAGGTTATGAAACAAATGTGAAATTTCCTGTATCTTGTAGATAAGTTAGATTGTCTTCTTTTGATTCAAGAAAACTAGAAACATGTATAGAAAAAATGTTCAGATGGAAGTTTAATTGCCTGCTCCTTACAGTTTTTCTTCAAATAGAGGATTACCTCTAGTCAATGCCTGCGAAGATTAACCTCTCTTTACCCACCAGTGCTAAGCAGGACCACAATCAAAAAGCCATACAAACCTAAATTTGGATCTTTCTGAAACAGA
Organism: Poecile atricapillus; assembly: GCF_030490865.1. Classification (NCBI taxonomy): domain Eukaryota; kingdom Metazoa; phylum Chordata; class Aves; order Passeriformes; family Paridae; genus Poecile; species Poecile atricapillus. The sequence continues at coordinate 20,747,754 of NC_081253.1, read as the reverse complement.
ACCAACTGCATAATATAACAAGTAATGGCTACTACCAGCATGCTGTGTATACACAACAATATCCTTTCAAGTTTTACAGTCTGGAATTGTGGCAGAAGGCCAGCACATTATCTTCTAATCCTTTCCAAACCCAGGTTGCTAAATATTATAAATATTCATATATGCCATTGAAAACTACTAAGGGCTTTAGTCACACACTTTTTGCATAATCTTTATGTTCCAAAAATTAAAGAATGTTTGCCCTTTTTTTTTTTGCATATGGATAAGAGTGTGAATTCCCTTTTGTTCTTCTCCACAAAACCTGAAAACAAATATGCACAGATTCTCTAATCCTCTTTTTGCACCTGAAGGGTGAAAAGGCTTGATAGAAAGAAGCATCAGTGGTCAGCACCATGGCACTATCTTGCGCTGCCATGGCAGGTCAGCACTTTCCGAGCTTTTTCCTGACTTCTACTCCCTCTACAGGTGTTATTCCTGAGATAATGCTGGGTAATGTCATATGGAGAAGGCGCCACAGAAAGTAATCTCTGTTCAGGCTCTCTGATGATTCGAGAAATAGCACTGGTAAAGTTCCCAAATAATTGCACCTTCCCTTTGTCTACGAATACGAAATTCTGCACTGGCAGTCAGAGTGCAATTATGCAGCTGAGGTTTGAACAAAGGAAATCAGTAAGTGGTCAAGAATATGAAATACTGCCTGTCCCTAAGGACAGTCATGCTCAGTACTTTCCTCACTTTCCTCTCTTTCCCTGCCAAGACTTAATTCTATGGAAACACTTGTAATTTTTTTCTAAATATATAGCCACTTAAATGGTGTATATTGCCATGTGCTGCAGGTTGTAGGTTATCCTGAATCTGCTAAATGATACAGAGTTTACAGGAACTATTACTACTGGTGCTGTTTGGGTGCTTGCCTTCACCTGAGAAGTGGGTCATTCTAGATCACAAACTAATTGTGTTTGCAGCCTACTGCCATCCTTCTATCTTTCACGTACTTGCACCTCTCAAAATGTTCCCACCTGCCAAACTAAAATGACGGTATTTAAAAAGCTTTTTAAGTTTTGCTCCTCTGTAACAAATACATCTTCAGTTACTACACAGATGAGTCGTCTAAAGGCACGCTTACAACTAACATGTACTGTCAACTCACCAGGGGAGAAGAGATGCAGGTGTTTTTGTGTCATGGCATATATGCCAAACTTAGAATGTACAACTGAGCAACACCATGGTGGAAACAGCTTGCAACCTCCCCCCATCAGCTTCTTGCAGTGAGGTAATAAAAGACCTTCAATGAAGGTAAGTAAAAGACCTTCAATACTTCTCTGAAACAATGTCTTGTTTGCTATTGAAGACAAAGCCGTTTACTAAAGACTTATGCTACAGAGACCAGTAATTTAGTCATTTTGTCTACTTACTGACAAATATATAAATAACATTTTCCAGGCTGGATTTTAAGGCTTCATGCAATGGCATGAGTAAAGAGCACAAATACAGTGCAAGTACAAAGACTAAGAGCATACCTATTTCTGACATGTTCAGTTCTGTATACACACATCTTGTACAAACCAAATGGGTCTGTTTACAAACTTCCCTCTTTACCCATAGCTGTGGCTTTGCCACACGTGGTTACTCTCTTCACTGGCTAGGTGTCCCTGTCTTCCTACTCCTCACAGCCTCCTCCAGATAAGGCATCTGTGGGGATCAGGAGATGAGGAAGGGGAAGAAAGCGCAGGCAGTCACAAAGGCAGCAGCAGGCAAAGCTCAATAATGCTCTGCAGAGTGATGTCCCCCTACTACTGCCAATACCTCAGTTCTGTCACTCCACCACTGAAAAGATCAATATATAGGAAAGCCCAGAAGGAAAAAACTTAGTCTTTTTCTTTGTTAGCTTGAGTTGCTAAAAAAGACTAGGCTAATGTGGTTCAACACCATCTGTCTGTTTTTCCCTTCTTCTCTAGATAATTTTGTTCAATTTGAAAAAAGAACCCAGAGTTTTCAAACACAAGAAAACTCCTACCAATTTTCTGTGAAAACAGATGGCTGTGGACAAGAGAAAGATTGTGTATGTGCCCTCCTGTCTCCTTCAGGAAAAAGGCTGTAGTGCAAGTTCCTATGTTATGACAAAAGCCTATTCACAGAGAATTCCCCAGCTATGAAGAAACAACACATGCCCCAGCCACGAGGAGAGATCTGAGAGAGCTCAAGCAGCCATGAAACACAAATGTTTAGGAAACCAGGCCTTGCTGTTTCTGGCACTCAGAGAGCCCCTGGCTCAAACACTGCCTGACAGCTCCTGCATGTTTTAAGATGCATCATTTAATATAAACAATAACAGAAACATCACAAAGAAGAAAAGATTTAAGGGAAGCTGCTTCAGCTGAAGAGATGCCACTAGATCAAACTTCTACTTTTGGCTGCCAGTTACAGGAATAAAGTTGTCAGCAGCACATCAGCTGTCGGGATCAGAACTCTGTGGTGAGAATGCAGACGCGATGCCAGAGGCTGTTCTTAGTTTCATCACTGTGCTTACATGACAGTCAGAGGGACCCACCTCCTCCAGTGGCAAGTGGCACCACCAGTGCAACTACCCAGATATTTTTATTCGTAAACTTCAGCAAACATAAAAGGAAACAATCTTCCAAAGAACCAAGATGTTTCAGAAACATCAGTAAGAGTGGCTTCCAGCAATACTCTTAGGAATCTCCCTCTGCTTACGACAGAACATCATGCAGCAGAACAAACAGACAGAAACAACAAACAGGACATGATTCTTTTGAGAAAATCTGGTTTCTACTTTTCTACTGAAAATAGCAGAGTAACATCACAAAAACACCTTGGGCTTATTCTTATTTAAAAGAGAGGAGAATTTATCTGAGAGTTATCTGGCTGAGTGGTCTTGTCTTCACAGTTTAATATCTGGCAATTATGTGTGGATATGACAGTTTTAAGCTTAATGCAAGTAGGCGGCAGCGACTAAGGTTTAACAGTAGGCTTTTCTTCTTTGCTTGACCTGATGACACATGCAAAAAGCTAAAAACTGCCAGGTCCACAGTAGGATTTGAATGAATTATGTGGGTGGAATTTGAATACAGGTTGCTCTGAACAGCTATGGGTTGAGAGAGGATGTAAAAGCATCATAGAAGCATGCAGAAGAGCTAGTGAAGAACAATAAAAACATAAAAGATATACTTGTAGTAAGGCCTGGAGAAAAAGCAAGAGTGAGCTTTTAGGTGGAGTACCAAAAAAAAGAAAGGCTTAGAATACTAAAAGGGGAGAATGTTTCTCTTTCTGGTGAGTTAAGGAACATGAGACATAATATTGATTCCTTAAAAAATATGCAGCATCAAAAATACACCAAAAAATACATCAAAAAACTGATCTTCACATTCCTCTCCTAAAGAAAATGATCAAAACTGAGATTACTGGTACTACATTCTTGCAGCATAAAATATTATTTACAACTTTTGGGTGCTACTAGTAAACTCTTTTTCTGGGGGTAACATTCATTTGAAAATAAGACAATAAGCAGACTAGGGTAAAGAGGGCAGACCCACAGCAACTTAGATATAGATCAGTTTAAGCTGCTATAAAGTTCACTCTTGGCCTTGGGAGTGCCAAAATGTGGTACAGAGTGGTGCAGAACTATTCTTAAATGACAAGCCTGTGTTGAACTTCTGTCTGTGGGAAATGCTTACAGGAGAGCTCCTCCCTCCTGTAATGGCTTTTACACAAAATCAAGCATAAAGAGCTTGAAGCACAGAGCTCTGTGACCTGTGGATGTACCGGCTCTTCTGGCTCAGGAGGTGTAAAATGGCCAAGTGAGGTGGAGATGCTGAAGCCAGCCACAGAACCATGGTTATAGCAATGCAGCTGCCATTCCTTCTGGTTTGGAGGTGGTCCAACCAAGTCTGAGATCCCTTTGTGTTCCCCAAAGTATTTACTATCTATACTGTTATATCTATACCTAATTGGAACAGGCAGTCCAGAAAAAAAGTCCTTTTCTGCAGGTAGAAGGCTCAAGGCCTTTGGAAGGAGATGGCAACACAGTCTGCATATGCAATTACAGAATGCCATTATTGCAAAGTGAGGTCAGGCCCTTACTCAGGCATTAGCACTACCATTTACTTACAAAATGTCTCATCTTAGTAAAGGGCTATTTTCACCCAAGGACAGAGGCTGTCCTGGAGCTGCAGATTAAAATCTAAGAGAATTCACACAGAGTGACGAATTTCACTTTTCTGTGAAGTTTTTTAAAGAGCTAAGAGTCCTCCTTTTTTCTCCTCTGCAGTTACCAGTGCTCAGAGGGTCAGACAAACGCCTCCACAGTGCAGCGGAAATAACTGCAGTTATGTAACTCCAGAGGAATGGAGTGGTTCTGATTACTGTACTACTAAGAACAAGCGCATATAGGTGCCAGAGGAAATATGCTCTAGCATGGCTGCTGAACGGCTGACAGGAAACAGCCTCAATTTGTGCCATGGAAGGTTTAGACTGGATGTGAGAAAAAATTTCCTCGCCTTAAGGGTGGTCAGGCATTGGAACAGGCTGCCCAGGAAAGTGGTAGAATCACCATGCCTGGAAGTGTTCAAAGAGAGTGTGGATGTGGCATTCAGGGACAAGGTTTACCAGGGAACTCAGTGGTGCTGGGCTAACAGCTGGACTCAGGGATCTTGGATATCTTTTCCAACCTTAGTGGCTCTGTGATTCTACTATTTACTGCCAGTGCAATAAGTCAGGTTTGGTTTTGCTATGCAGATGCCATAGCTGGGTTTGGCTAGCACAGGTTCTCAGATACAGGTGTCATTAACCACACTAATGAGGAACATGGCCTTAGCAACCAAGAAAATGTGTTCTCACTGCTGAGAAACTCACGTTTCAGTTGAGACTTCTGCAATGGAAAGTTGCCTGCCTACAGATTCTGACAATGGTGTTTGAAATGATAGCACCTTAGGTGCAGGACTTCTATCAAATTTGAGCATACTCTAGCCTTTTATCATTGATTCCCCTTTCCAGTATGAGAGCAACCAATCCACAGACAACTCTTTTCATTTGGCAAAGAAAAGAAGAAATAGGATGTTGTGCAAGTTATTTTCAATGCTTCTTTCATTCTCCAAGGAGCAATGCAGAACTATCCTGGCCTGAGGCAGTTCAGGCCTGTTTGAAGGAACAGCAGTTAAAATCACAGGCTGGTCCCAAACTGGCTGTTAAAAAGTGTCTCTAACAGCTCTGCTTCCTATCCCTGATGCTCCCTCTCCTAGGAAATATTTTGGCTGTGCATGGCTCACTGGGCAGTTTATTCTCCACCTCTGTGAAGTTTTCCAGAAAGCCAGAGGCCCTAGGCTCAGTGTACAGTGCAGACTATTTTTGCCAGGTTGTGGTCCTGCCTTCATTTTCTCTAGCCCTGGATGTCACTGTTGGGAAGCTCACTCATGAAGAGGTCAATAGGGAGGTCTTTTTAAGTGTTCTTTCATATATGTCATATGGAGTGGTTTATATACATATACATACCATTTTTTCGAAGTTTACTAGATTGTCAGTGAATGTCTTGTTTCCCTCATGAGTAAACGTCATGTCTGTACAGAAATAAAAGACATATAAAAGCCATTTCTGAATCCTGGCCATACAAAACAGCAGAATGTTTTATCTACCCTTACAAAAATCATAGCAGCTGTAAAAGTAAAATGTTTAGCTTTTAATTTGCAGCATTTCTGAGACTAATAAAATTGAGGTATGATATTCAGATGTACAAAAGCAGTTTTTCTTTTCTCTGTGTCATGCTTTTCATAATGGAAAAAGATCATACCTCACACTGAGACTGATTTTTGCTTTTTCTTGCTGCTACTCTTAGCCTTCAAATATTTGACAAATAGCTTTCAAGTTAATAATTCTGGTAACATCCAAGCTTACCTTTTATAAGCAATGGCATGAAAGGAATTATTGGAGGGTCCAATTTAGCTACAGTTAGCCTGTAGGCCCTATGGTTTCTTGATGGATCCTTACAAAAAAAGAAAAATCAAATAATTACTAATACGTATTATCATATGTATCAAGACACTATATGCATTCACTTAGATGTCATGGCATTTATTAAAAACATTATTTTTTCCTGTGATTTTAAAAGTGCATCTGCAAATTCAGACACTTTTATCATTCTCCTGGACTGGTTACATGATGAGAATGCAACCACTAAACACAAACATTTTTTGATGCCAAATAGCGAGCTAAGATATGATTATAAAAACATTCTTCATAAAAGAAACCACACATTTTTTCCTTCCTCCTTACAGCTGCAAATCCAGTTTTGCATACATTGTAGCACAAAAATGTATTGCCTGGAAAAATCCAGGTTGAAAAATAGAATTTCCCATATGTACTATTGGAAAACATGTGATAAAGCTTTCCTGAGTTCCCAGATTAACTTTGAGTGGTACATAAGTTCTCTCAGAGTAGGTTCCTAAGAGTATAATTTATTAGTCATACATACTTGTTTTAGCAGCTCTAAAATGGGATCATAAACTTCTTAAAGTCAAACAAGGACATATAAAATGTTCTGAATCAAGGAATTCAAATCAGAAACTGAATTATCTCAGATTGTGCATAGAATAAGGGATCTATTGCTATTCACCATTAAGCTTTCAAACTCTGCATAGATCTTCTTGAACTTGCTTGGGAGTTTCTGTTAATAAAAACAAAAATAGCAAACCTTAATTAAATCTGATCAGTGCAGTAATTTTACTGTAAATTATAGTTCCATCTACAACGCCCTAAGTCAAGAAAGTGCTCTTTTTTTGCCAGATATTTCTAACAATGTGCTAATCTAAAATACAACATGTTTCCTAGCAACCAGATTAAAAATAGAGATGGGACCAGCCATGAAACCTGGATCCTGATTTCAACCCCGACTTGAATTCAGTCCTTTGGGATGTTTAGATTCAGATTTTTGTTTGGCTCACATAGCAGTCACTGAATTCAGAATGTAAGTGGAAATTCATGTGAATGCTTTCAGGACATTTCTGATTATAGCCAATCTGAAAAAACAATTTACACACAGCTTGTGTAGGGGCAGATCAGCTTAATTATTCATACCTAGGATGAACTGCCCTTGCAAACATTCATATCCATGCCTGGGCACTTCCAGGAAGTTTTTTTACTCATGCTGATGCATTTATTGGCAAAATTCTTGACATGCTCAGCAGCAAAGGTCCTGTCACTTTCTGGGGTACAAATTAATAATACTTTTCAGTCCACAATACTTACACTAATAAATAATGGTCAGTTGATCATGCAATGATTGAGATGAGATAGGCTTTACTTTCTTTCCTCCTCATGCATATGATACATTTTTATACATATTATACATATATACATATATATATTATACATTTTACACATACTATACAGATTAAATAACTTTACTATAAAGACTGTAAGATATGTTATGAATTGGTTTCAACGATCACTGTAATTTCTTATGTACAATCAGAATATGTCAGTTATTTTTAGTAAGAAATTTCTCTGTATCTGCTGAATTTTTCAGACTACTATTAGCAGTGCATAACATTAAAAATTAATAGAGACTTTAACGTGCAGAAATGATTTTTTGCAATACTTTCTACATTTGGAGTGTGTACCCTAGCAAGCTATTTACACTGTGCCACAGCAAGGGCCTAATTTTTAATGATGTGTGTCAACAACTGTGTGCCTAGTTTGCATATGCATGTAGATTAGGTATTTGTGAAGTAAGTGGTATAATTGGACATTTGCACCTGCAAATATCTAATTTCTGCATGCAACTAATGTAAATGCATGATAATAAAGAAAAAAGCCATGTTTGTCTTTAGGTATTTTCTCTATATATCTGTCTAAAAATCAGATTGCAGAAATTCTCTTGATAAACCAAATGCTCTACAGAATCAGAGTGTGGTAATATTTCCTTGATCTCAAGTTAATCCTCTACACATACAAATCATCTGCATCACCCCAGCTCAGACCTGGTGCCCATTGCACACTGCTGTATGTAGTATATATATACAATTCCTTTCTCTCTAGTCCTGTACTGTCTCAGCTCTCCCAACTCCTATCAGCAGCCACAAGTGAAGGGTCATTATTTTAAGAAACTGAAAATCTTTGCCTGTAGCACTGATTGTATATGATACATGTACTTTTGAAAGCAGGACTGGTGTACTCTCAGATATGTTAGTCTCATCTCCCGTTTCAGAGCACATTTTTAAAGGTGTTCAAATTTTGCTCTCAGTTGCATCCATAACCTCCTCATGCTAATTATTTTTAATTTCTAATGAACAAAATACATGCACATTTAAATCCATACTGCTTTTGATAACCAGTATGTTCTCATTGTGCTGCACCCTTAGACACTCATAAACAAAAGAGCAAAGCCACAGAAAAAGGTGGAAGCTCTGAGAATGAAGACCAAACTGACAGTAAGCATGGAAATGCATGTCAGAGAGAAAACCAGAACTGATTAGGAAAAACCCACATTTTAACAAGGCAACAGAGTCCCTGTGGAGACCAGAAAATAATATGTATAAACAGAGAATGAATTTAAGAGAATTATCAGTGGAGTGATCTCACTGAACCACCAGTAAAGTTAAGGCACACAGAGGATGGGCTGATCTGAGAGGCTAGCTTGCTCATCCTGTTGGGCAATTTAGCTCAGCAACAGGAGCCGCTGTTGTCATCCTTATTAACTCCTGGAAGTATTCAGCCCGTCCATGGGTGTAGTATACTGCCTTGCTAATAAATACTGTCAGCCTTAGCTAAGGCTTATGGCCAGGAGCTGAATTAGTAGATCTAGCCTTATCAATAATAAAGGCCCAATTCATGTTTTTGCTAACTGAAAGCGGAAGTCCCCATCAAGTTTCCTGGAATGGGGTTTTAGAAAAGACTTACCTCCCACGTTAATGAGAGACGGCTCACAGCAACATTACTCAGTCCCATAATAATAGCAAAAAAGGAATTCAGATTTTTGTATTCTTTACAGCTGAAACATAAAAAGTCAGATTTTAAGTTGTATATTATCAGTCAGAACAGTACTTATGACAACCTCAAAAGAGCCGAACCCAGGCATCTAGCTTAAAAGTGACTGAACTTAGGCAGTCCTGGCCAGCATGCCTGCAGACACCTCTTCACCAACGTGTTAGCACTTCACCACACTCTGGAGCTTCTTTCCCTTCCCTCCTAAAAGGACCTCCCTTCATTTACTTCACCAGGTGCTGGCTTCTGCAAGGACTTCCAGCTTTTGAAGCAATTCCCTACCCAGAAACACAGTCCTGAAACTGGGCTCAATTCAGTCCCAAAGGATACCACAAACAGTGTAAACAACTGTTTATAACCTCATTTGCTGCAGAACTTGCTGACAGCTTCTGAACAGCTAATGAATGCTTGAATTGCCTCCTTAGGCAATCTTCACTGCAGTTTACAGGGCCACAGGACCCTCCTTATAAAGGGAGAAGACCAGCTGTCTAGAGATGCTCCATGCCAGTGACCTCTCCTGCAGTATAGGATTCCTATTACTTATAGATTCTGGGACTTCTAGGAAAAGAACTGCCACTTGTTACCAGCATCATTGAAGAGGTCCCGGGCAAAAGGAGCTCCAGGTCACACTCCATCTCTAATGCAAAGAAGGATTTTGCAATCAGTGAGGAACAACTGGAACATGTAATTGAGTACTAATGGAAGACCCAACATGCCATGTGAACAAATAGATGCAATCTGATGGCCACAGTCAATGCAACTGCTCAGCTGGGTCTGCATCAGTGGCTCACTTATTCAATAGGGAAGTGAAGAGATAGAGCAAAGCTTATCAAAAAAAACCTCACAAAACTGTGTTTCACTGAGTTTTTGAAATAAATCTCTTATTTTTCTCAACTGATGTGCCAACATCCAATTTCAGCACCTCAGTCTCTGTTTCTTCAGCTGTGAGTGGCTTTCCTTAGGGTTTGTTATTGAGACTGTTGGGGTTTAACATCTCTGTCAGTGTCATGGACAGTGGGTTTGAGTGCACTCCCAGCAGGTCTGCTGAGGACACCAAGCTGCGTGGTGCAGTTGACACTCTGGAGAGAAGGGACGTCACCCAGAGGGACTTAACAGGCTTGAGAGTGGGACTGTGTGAACCTCATGAAATCCAACAAGGACAAGTGGAAAGTCCTGCACCTGAGACAGGGCAATCCCAAGCACAAACAAAGCTAAGTGAAGCACAGATTGAGAGCAGCCCTGGGGAAAACTAGGGGTGCTGGTGGACAAGAATCTTACACGAGCTGATAATATGTGCTTGCAGCCCCAAAAGTTAACTGTGTCCTGGGCTGCATCGAAAACATCATGGCCAGCAGGTCAAGGGAGGTGACTCTCCCCGTGTTCTTGTGAGATCCCACATGCAAAGCTGTGTCCAGCTCTGAGATCCCAACATATGAAGGACATGGATTTGCTGGAGTGAGTGCAAAGGAGGGCCACGAAGATGATCAGAGAACTGGAGCAACTCTGCTATGGAGACAGGGTGAGAGAGCTGGCATTGTTCAGGCTGGAGAAAGCTCCAAAGGAGACCTTAGAGCACCTTCCAGTACCTAAAGGGGCCTACCAAGAAAGCTGGAAAGGAACTTATGACAAGGGCATGGAGAGACAGGACAAGGGGGAATGGCTTTAAACTGAAAGAGAATAGGTTTAGATATTAGGAAGAAATTCTTTACTATGATGTGGTGAGACACTGAACAGCCTGCCCAGAGAAGCTGTGGATGCCCTGCTCCTGGAAGGACTCAAGACCAGGCTGGATGGGGCTTTAAGCAACCCGATCTAGTGGAAGACGTCCCTGCCCATGAGAAGGATGTCGGAACTTGATGATCTTTATGGTCCCTTCTAACCCAAACTATTCTAAGACTCTGTGATTTACCGAGAAAACATTAACAAGATTCAATCTATGATTCTCGTATTTTTTATTCATCACTGAAGCTCTTAGTTCCTTTGAGGTATCTTTAGATTCAGACAAAATTAGTACAATCATCTCATCCTAGTGTCTGGATGCCACACAGGATAGGATAGGATAGGACGCCACATCATCAATCTATCCTACTGATAGGATGCCTCATCATCCTATTCTCCATCATCCATCATCTATATCGTTCTATTCTTTCTGTACCTCCATTTTACCAGACTTGGATGTATTGAGTGGGTGAATCCTTTAGAACTTGGCCTCATTTGTGTCTGCACTGTGTGAACACTGAGCATGTGAATAAATGATCTCTCCCATACGCTGCTCTGTCTGTTGGGAGCTTGCTGCCCTTTCAGATCTTCTGGCAGAGCTGCTCATACCAATTCTCCCACATCATATGAGCAGCAGTGAGCAAGGGTAGAAATTATAAACTGAAATGCTAAAGCTACACCAACTTAATCTACTAGTCCAGGGCAGAGAGTGCCTCATTGGTGAATCTGAGGGGAGATAAAGATGAAAAGCAGACAGGATAGGCTGTCAGTGATAACCTCTTCTCTAGGCACAAGTAAATCCATAAAGGGATATCTGTCCACAGTCCATGATAGGATTAGGAATAAATTAAGGCAGGGCAAAATAATTAGTAACACACAGCGCTAGTGCTCAGAGTAGGCAGCTGCAACTGTATCCGCAATATTTACTTTGAATCTATCTTCATATAATAAAAGGAAATGTTTTGCCAAATACCCTGCTAAGCAATACAACCTGACAAAGTCCAGTTAAAATCCATCTAGATACATGATGTTCTACCCCAGATATTCTGTAAATTCTACAGGGTCTACAAGAAAGAGTTTGATTCCAGATAAAGGACCCCGTAAGGCACTAGAAACAGTGCTGCATGGCTCTACTGCATATAAACTGCATGTAAAATGTCAAAAAGTGGATCCTCTAAAGCACCACAATGCATCACCTCAGAGCAGAGGACCCTCTGCCTCACAGAATGGACTGTACCAGAAAAATCTTCCTGGTTGGATAAACAGCAAATGCAAACACACACACACACACACACACACAGGTCTTCAAAACAAACGTGTATGTGGTTAAAATATCTTGGTACTTACACAGCCATATTCATCTTGGCATTTTCTCTATAAACACACACTTCAGAGATTTCTCACAGGCTCCTTGGGCTTATAACAGATACACATGTATGGAAAGAATAATTTTCAAAAACTGAATGAATGTGTCTGAGTACACTGATACACAAGAAGGCTTCTAAGTGGCCTGTGGATATATTTGCAAAGACGAAATATACACAAACTGCATTTGCAGGTATCCATAAGAGTATGTGCAAGCACATCCCAGAAGGCCCTTCTTATACAATTAATATGGGAAGAACTCACTGTTGGAAATACAGTTCACTTCTCTCCTTTGTTTGAAAGTTTATTCCTGCAACAGCTGGAGAAAAGAAATGAACCTGGTAACCTCTACATCCTTTTCCAGCAGATGCTAAAACGACACTGGCTCCTGGAGCTGAAAGCACATGTGCACAGCACTTGGAGCCAGCACTTGGCCTCGTACTTGCCTGCACAGACAGGGAGCACACATCAAGGGTGTGCGGGGTGGCAGACACAAAATGATGTGCCTTCTGCAATGGTATCTGCACCTCAAGCCACAAAACTGAAAAAAGCTTCTCAGTAGCAGTTATCTTTGAAAATGAGTACGTGCAAGGCATCTCGTTACCACCAGTCATGCCTAAGATTAATAGTGCAGCACTGAGCTGTTCTCCCTGCACACTTTTCTAATGAGTCTAGTACTTCTAGGTAGGGTAAAGTTCTCATTAGGTCTCAAGGATCTTCACAGGCAAAACTTCCTCAAAGATATTGCTTCAAGGTCTGGGCTTTTTCTCCCCTCTAACTTCGGTGCACTTTGTGTTTGTTTTAGTGCATGTGTAGCAGCTGTTACCATGGCAGCACTGCACAGAGGGCAGCAGCCTGGCAAAACTTCCCAGCGCCTTTCCAGCGGCTGGAATTAAACCTGCCCTCTTGGTTTGTACAGAGGAAAATCTTGTGCTTCGGATTTCTCTGCTTTTAGGAGACAAAGAGGACCCAGCAGAGCAGACCGCTTTTAGCTGTTTATTTTTAGCATTGTAGTGATACCAGAAACATGGAAGTAAACAGGAGGTTGTCAGGCTGTTGTAAATAGCACAAGATTAAACCCATGACTCCAAGGAACTCACAGGCTAGAGCAGTTTATTAAGGAGATATTTAACTGTAATTTTTAGGATACTTGATTTCAAGTGTTTATGGAAATTACTATTGTATCTTAATGACCACATTTCAACATTTCCCCATTTCATGTCTGAGATTAGGAAGACCCCGGCGTCTGTGCGGGTGCCACTGCCCTCTCCTGGGCACAGCCTGCCAGGCCGGCAGCTGCTTCCCACTCCTGTGCTGTGAGATAATGAAATATGCGCTGCGTGTATTTTTAGAAACTAAAGAGGTAAATTCTGTCCTCTGTTCTAAATATAAAATTGATCCCGCATGCCCGCCACCAGATTTTTTAAATCTTCAGCTTTGACCAACTGTAATCCAACCACAGGGCCCGAAGCAGCTCCCAGAAGGATCTGGTACTTGCAGAGCAGGGTGTCCTGGAGAAAGGAACCACACTGATCCCCAGTTTTGATGTGAACACTGACTTCAGCTATGTGCAGTCACTAACTGGGAGGAGGGCGGCATAACAGTAGCAATAGTAATCTCTTCCTTTACACAACTCCATTTAATGATGCAAAAAAGTTAAAGTCTTGGTTTAACTGCAAGTAACAATATCTCCGTTGGTAGAACTGCTGAAAGGCTTCTAGTTACAATGCCCAGAGCTGTAGACGAACACTACAAACCTCAGCAAACTGTTTTTCAGACAGCAATGAATGCAATAAATACACCATGAGCTGGAAAGTGAGGGAGAGTGTAACAATGATAAAATTCTGTACCTGTGCAGGGCATGGATACATCCCTGCTCCCTCTGAAGTCAGTCACTACCCCGCTCTTGACTTTAGGGAATCAAGGCTGACATCTCTGGCATGGAGGTTCCAGTTTAAATTTGGATAGGAATAAAGGAAGACAGAAAGAATGCCTGCTATCCAACCTCAGACACAGCAGTCAGTAACAAAAGAAGACATTACTATTCTACATTTTAAAACAAAAGTATTAGGAAAAAAATCACAGAATCACAGAATCATTAGGGTAGAAGGGGACCTCTGAAGATCATCCAGTCCTACCTACCCCGCTGCCAAGGCAGGGTCACCTGGACCAGGTGACATAGGAATGTGTCCAGGTGGGTTTTGAATGTCCCTATGGACAGGGAGACTCCATTAACTCCCTGGGCAGCCTGTTCCAGTGCTCTGCCACCCTCAACACAAATTTATTCCTCATGCTGAGGTGAAAGTCTCTGTGTTTTAGTTTAAGGCCCTTGCCCCTCATCCTGTCACTAGACACCACTGAAAAGGGTCTAGAACTATTCTCTTGGCATCATCCTTCAAGATATTTGAATGTATGGATGAGATCTCCTCTCAGTCCACTTTTCTCTAGACTAAACAAGCCCTGCTCTTGCAGGCTCTCCTATGAGAGATGCTCCAGACCCCACATCATCTCCGTGGCCTCCACTGGACCCTCTCCAGTAGCTTGTCTCTTGTGCTGAGGAGCCCAAAACTGGTCACAGCATTCCAGATGTGGCCTCGCCAGGGCTGAATAGAGGGGAGGAACACCTCCCTTGACCTGCTGGCCACACTCCTCATGATGCACCCAGGATCCCACTGGCCCTCCTGGCCTTCAGGGCCCACTGCCAGCTCATGGTCACCATCTACCAACAGTCCCAGTCCCTCTCTGCAGAGCTGCGCCTTAGTAGGTCAGCCCCCAACCTGTGCTGCTACTTGCACTCTTCCCCAGGTGCAGGACCCTACACTTCATATCATCAGCAAACTTGCTGCAAATCCCAAACAGAATGAAAGTAGCATCAGTGTCATCATCTCCATGCTACAGCTCTTTACTCTCCTCTCTTGGTTTTCCTACTGGGGGCAATTCTGAGAATGGTTGTCCTGAGCAGCACCAGGAACATTTCCATCCTCAGGAAAATTAGGCTTAGTTTTGTTAATATTTACTAATTCATATGCTAATATTTGCTAATGGATGGAAGGGTAAATGAAGGATTCTTCTAATGAACTGAAATATATTTTCTCACAGATTTGAAACATGGCCCTAAGTGATCACAGATCAAGAAGCAATGGAGAGTAGCACAGGAAAGAATATATATTAACAAGGTTCCATACAGCCCTATAAGAAAATGGACAGAATTACCCAATACAGAATGTTTTAACCTTTACTCTGTGTGGCTGTCTGAAAAGAGAAAATAAAAACACATTGATTTTATATGAGGTTTACCTCACTTCCAGCTCCCACGTGATTGTATACTTACTGGGCTGCTATCTTAATGTATTTCTTTAACAGCTGAACACGCTTGCTGAGTTGAGAGCAAAGACAAATCTCTGTGACCACCCAGAACTGAATTTCATTGAATCTTCTTAAGAACAAGTCCAGATTTGCCGTGGTCTTTTTAAAATTGTGCCTCCCAAAAGTGTGATAGATCAATTCCAGCTAGGAAGGAGAAAACAGTTTGGAAGTTTATTTTTGATGCTGAGTTTCTTGGACAGAGGAAAGAGGCTAAGAATTACCAGGTAAGTATCTAGCCTGAAATTTGCTCTGCAGTTTATATTTGTAGCTGTACAGATGACAAGGATTCAGGTTAAAAATGCAGTATACAATAGCTGAGGTATAGTAAAAGCATAACTACAAATTATATATGAATAGCTTAATACCTTAAAACAAACAAAAGTAATTCAACAAGCAGCAAATGTCCAGAAGAAGTTTAACTTTATTTTTCTATTTTGCCTATAAAATTAAGAATGCCTTATACTTTCAAAAATTGTAGGTGGCTTTATTGTAGAATTTTTGAAAATCAAGCTTAGAGAAGGTTTTGAAAAGAATGCACAAACCTGCAATGTACAATTACAGTTAGAATAGATTCTAACCTGCTGAATAGATAGATCCTCATACCTCATGCACACAGTTGAAGAGCTCCCAGTCATAAATTGTCATCTGATGTGCTAAGTCTTTGGAACTCATCAGTTCAAATGTTCCTATTGTACCAGTAGATGGTCCTTCTTGTTCTGGCAATGGTGCCTACAAATAGGAAAATATTACAAAAATACTTTAGACATGCTAAATCATGTGGTTGATTCTTCTATTCCATAATGTTTCTAAATTTTTTTTTTTTTCAGTGTGATCACCTTCCTAATCATGTTTCTAATAGTAAAACTGAAATTTGCAGTAAAACTGAAATTTGCTTTTAACCACAGACAGGTATTAGGAAATGAGAAGCCCTGTGGAAAATCAGTATCCAGTACGTACAGCATAGTCAGAAAAATTCTGAAAGTTCTTGAGAGACACTGTAAGGAAATAAAACAGACTGTTCTCAGTGTGTTATCTTTAACACTGTTTCCTAAAAATTGAATCTACAATACACATTGTGCTTACTAAAGCATGTGTGTTTGTTTAGGAGCGTAGATATTTCCAAAAAAACTTTTACCTTTCCTTTTTCACATACACAAATAATTAGGCCACCAAGGACAAGCCAAATACTTTTATGTATTCCTGAGTCTAATTATGAGAATTATTATATCTAGCATGCTTCAGAAATCTGCAGTGATTGCAAGACATTCTGATCACTTATAAAATAAATCTCATGATTTGACAGTACACAAATTTGATGCACAATTTGTGATTGCAAATTCCTGTCTAGGCCAATTAAAATGATATAAACATAGTCTTATGCAAAAGAACCAAGTACAAAACATTTCTGAAAGGCACTTCCGTGCCACCCAATAAATGAGATGTGATCTATGATTTGACACACAGGTGAAGTATTAAACAGGGATTTAAAACATGGCTTGAGATCAAGTCAGATTTGAAGTAGTCTGTTGTACACATTAGGGTGAAGTGTTTGAACTGCTAAAATACAGCCCATCAAGCAAGCCCCTTGCAAAGAGGAGGGTGAAAGGCGCACAGAGCCGCCCGTGAGCCCGCGGGTCACTGGTTGTGTTCCAGGAGAGGGCGGCAGAGCTCACACCCGAGCTTCCCAACTCCACCGCCTTTGTTAAACACCTAATGATGGAGCACGGATTTGTCAACGGGCTCCTTTCTCAGCACAAACTCACTGGAGTCTGCCAGATTAACAGATCATATTTAGATGTTGCAGTATAAAAAAGGAGACTACTAAATGAATCCCCTTTTATACAAGAGTAATATATCAGCAACAGAAATAGGTCTGACTGGATTAATACATCAAATCACTTTCTCAGTAACACACAGTGTACGGGAGCTTTATTGTTGTATGAATTCTTGATTTGTACTCTAGGGAAAACTTTCCTTTCAATTATCATCATCATCCAAGCGAAATAAAAATTACTAAACTAAATCACGAACATTATCACCTTAAAAGCTTCATCTATAATTTAAAAAAATACTAGAAAATTATTCTCTAAAAAAAATCCAGGGCAGCCATTAATCTTCCATAAAACTGCAGATCGCTTTTAATTGGCATTTGCACAAACACAAAACTACTTTAGTTTATGACAGCATATGAAATCTGTGGAAATATGTGGAAAGGGAATTGCCTACAGATTGAAAGACGTCTTTTTTTCCCCCATTTGGAAATGAACACAACATAGCTGTTACCATAACAAACACATATTTTCCAAGGCTAGGAAAGAAGCACTTAGATGCAAACTAACAGCATATTTGAAAATTCATCCATCCAGAACAGTTTTCACATGGGAATTGCCAAATGTAATGTGGATAAATGTTCATGAACAAGAAATAGCCAGAAACCAGAATGTGAAGGAGTTAAACTGGGAGGCAGCTAACGTTGTAACATTTTTCGAATTGTTTATACGTCTTTGAAAAAATGCAGCTGATAAGGAGTTGTAATTTGTTATGCAGTGCTGAGGACCATTTTTAAGGTGCTGAATGTACTTCCCTAATTTTTACTGAATTCAGCCTAGTTGATGAAAAGTAGCACATTACAGCCCTGTATCTTAGAGCTCCCTGCAGCATTTTGAGTACTTGATGCATGGTAAATAGCATAGGGAAAAGGCACAGAAAGCCATGACAATTTGCTGCCAAAGCTATGTGTACACAGACAATGCAAAGCCATATATAAGTACCCAGCACAGTTGTACTGATGCAACACCCCTGCTTTACAGTAGCATGCCCCATGAGGGTATCTACTTGGCAGGATTAATTAACCTTAAGGGAACACCAGAATTTAATAAGCTGAACAAGAGGTATCTCTGCATGGAACTACATATGCTGGATGTGCATTCCCTGGTTACTAAATTGAAAGCAGCAGCAAAGCATAGATTTTACCATATCCATAAAAGAAATCAGGCATACATACTAAGTGGCTTGTTAAAAGCATACAGGAGGCTGAAACAAGGCTAGGAGTAATAGAGTTCATGCTGACATGACTTGGCAATGACATTTGTTTTTAATGAAATAAAAGGAACAAAAAGTACAGTCAAATCAAACTCTTATAAAAGCAGACCCCATGGAGATCACTAGAATGACTGTATAAACTGTAAGTACTTATGAGCAATTCTACCTAAGAAAAAAACAGTCTTTCTACCAGGAATATTTTCTGTGATTCTATTTAGAATTATCTCAGACTTTGACACAGGATTTTGTGGGGATGAGAAATAAATTAAAATTAAGGAATTTACTGCTGGAATCAAATCTCCAGAATGCTTTAATTGGTAATACCTATCTTAGAAGATATATCTCTGACTTTGAGGAGATAACTCTAATGAAGAATTACTGCATGTTGTGGTGACAATACTCAGCTCTCCCTAAATGCTCAGTGTGACAGAGTACTAAGATCAAGTTCTGTTATGTGGACCAGATGGATGGATTTCTACTTTAGGGAATTATAACATTAGCTTGTTTTATTTTCAGGGCTCATCCTATTGCAGTGTGACAAGCCCATTGTTGTGAATGTTTTCCACTGGTTTTTATCTAAAGGGTGGCTAATGCAAAAAGGGCCAGGTGTTCAAATAAACCAAAGCCCTGACACTCCTGAGCTCTGCACACGTACATACCAATGAATCGAACTGATCCCGTGGGCAAGCAAACAGCCGGCCATTAACGCTGAGGGTGGTGAACACTGAAACATCGTGAGGCTTGAGCACAACCTTTTCTGTAAAAATGAAACAAATTATTATTTATTACATAGAGAGAGAATTTGCAGCAGGATTATCTACCAGATGCACAGATCATCCTCCTGGGAACAAATTTTGCCCAGTAACCCAATGTCCAGGATACAGAATAGAAGACAGTAAGATCCTCTTTATTGAAGAAATGTGATAAGTTCAGCCCAAACCAGTCTCCTACAGAACCAGAATCCCAGTCCCAAACTGTACAGACAGGTGAAGAAGCCTGTGCTGCTATGACTAGAAACTACCTGTAAAAATTAAGTCCAATGAAAGAGACCCTTCATTCATTGCTGAGCTGTAAGCATGTGGAGAGCTGTTCTTAATAGAAATTGCTTTGGAAGGCAGTAACTGCTCAAGGAGGTGATGGAAATGCATGACAACATTTCTAGAAGAGCATCACATCATAGGTGAAGAAAAGATAATGAAGTAGCTTACAAAACAGTCTCTTCCAGCATATCTTGGTGGCCTGCAAATCTGACAATAAAAATTTGCTTCAACAGCAAAAAGTAAAGCTGCCTGGTGTCAGTTCTCAGAGAGTTACCCGTTTTTGGCAGGCACCACTGCTTGCAAAAATACCTTCCAACACAGTTCTCATTACCTCTGTGTGTCTCCACATAGTCATACTCAACCAAAGCACTTGAGCAACACCAATTCTCCTGCAGAATTCACCCTCCAGTTACTCTTCCATTTCCACAGCCTATAGCGGGGGCCTGATCCCTGACCCTCTGCAAATACCAGGTCAGTGTGTTTGGCATCAAGTTGCTCTGTAGTGGTTTTCACAGACAGAGCAGCCAAAATGGTAGTGACCACTGCCAGAATGTTTGCACTGCAGTGTCTTCTGACATTACTGATTCCCGAGTCTAGCATGAATTTATTCATGCTTACCTTTTACTTCTTTTGTTAAAAAACTCTTACAATTCTAACAGTGAAGGAAAATTGGAGTAGCTGTGCTCTGTAACATGCAGATATGCAAGCTTCTCCACTGCTTCTGTCTCCCATGTGCCTGCAGTAGAGAAAGGACTTGCCTCTCAATCAGGACTTGTGTGAGAGCTGAACATGCACATGGTTATAAAACCTTGACTGAACTTTCAATCCCTCCAAAAATTTTGCTTGACCATAACTGAGGAGTGTTTAAGATGATGTAAGCACAGTACCTCCTCCTGAACTCATCTTTACTATGATGAGGCCTTCTCCAGAGCCCAGCTTGTCTGCTACTGCACTGATCACTTCCTTCACAGAAGAAGACACTGGCACACGGATAGTGGTGTAGGTTTGGTCTATGCAGTACACCTTAAACAGAACTAAAGAAAAAAACATTGCACCATTTATTCCACATATAAAAAACCAGAGATTTACCATAAAAATTACTTTCCCTTTAGTAACTGTTTCTCACAAATGAAACAAAGCAATAATAAATCACTGCATAGCTCCCCATTCCTCAGATGCTCTACAGTTTCCAATACAGAAATCTCTGATTTTCCAGAGTTTTGGATTTTGGATTTTCAGTGTTCAGTGATCTGCCTGTCCTATGAATGAGAAATGTGCAGCCATATGAAAAGAGCAGTTATGCCTGTTGGGACAGACACAAGAGGTAGTATTTCCCTGGCAGTAGGAACTGTTTTCCTCTTTGTAAGCCTAGAAACACCATCATGGACAACAGAAGCTGCATGACTGGCAGGATGTCTGCTGTTCATATATAGTTAGTTCCAGCTTTTAACATGGTTCTTCTATTGATTTTGTTTATGCCATCAGCTTTCTCAGCTACATGACCTTGAATTTTGTTGTCTTGTTTTTACTGCTGTTCATTAACAAGAGCTATCCTTTAATATCAAACATATTGAAGAAGCTGTTTTAGGTGATAAAGTTCCACAAAACAAGCATTAAGAGTACCTTATAAAGTATTAAGAGTAATCTGAAAGTGACATTCTGATACACTGCTGTAAATTTTACCTTTATCACTTCAGAGAATCAAACAACAGCAATAGGGCAAACCAGCAGATTTTGGTTTTTAGGCTGTGTGCTTAGATTCTCAGATTCTAGGTCCATGGTATGATTATCTGCCCTCCTACCTTGCAAAGGAAGAGCTGTACATGTTAGCTCAAACTACATAGGGGAGACAGAGGCTCAAACATGACCTTCAGCTTCCACTATTTATTGTATTGCCATTACCTTATTGGCTCTTCTCTGTTTTGTTCATTCCTTATTTTAAAGTTTTTTACATCTTCCTCTGAGGAAGCAGTGTTTGATAGCACAAGTAACTAAGGGAAAAGACCAGGAGTACCTCAAACCAACGATGGAGAATAGTGGGCTAGCAAAATGAAAGAGAGTTTGATTCAGGCCAGACTTCAAAATTCTAGATAGGTACTTTCGTTTATTTTTACACCTTTTTTTGAGACTGACAAATTGATATAGGTGCCAGTAGCTCAAGAAAACTTAGCAGAGAAGAAGCTTACCCTCATCACTGCCCCTGATAGGCTGGCGTTTCTGTGCTCTGTCATCGCTTGTGTTGAACAGCTGGAGAAGAACTTTGTGCTGAAAATGAACCATCGAGATTCACAAATACAAGAATAAACATGTGGTACACATGAACTACACTACATCTCTTATCAATGGCAGGAAAAAGAGTAGCAATGCAAAATTTGACCATTTTAAAAGCTATCTCTCAATCTGGTCTTTTAGTTTATGCACAATTTCTAAAGAGAAGATGCTTATGAATTTGCTGTGCTAAAGATTTTACTTGAGAAAATGGACAAATAAATTTTCTTACCTTCTTTTGTGGTGCTTTAGGTTCTTCGGAACTATAAAAAAGGTAAAGCATAAAATGTATAATTAAATATTGCCTGGAAGATTTTGTGTACAAAATCACTTATAGAACATAGGCCACTCATCAAACTAGCATATCAATATAATCATATATATATATATGAGAAGCCTAGATGATACCACAGTTAATCCATGACCAAGGCAGAAAAAATATTATACAAAGTTCATGTAAGCATGAAATAAGCTTCTGTCAATCTCTCAGTGAGGGTATGGTGTTTGCAAGAATGATGTGGAAAAAAGGGCCGCAGACATTAATTCAAATAAGAAATTAATTCAAATAAGCCTGCATGCAAACTTTCAATTTCATATAATTTCATAAAATGGCTTTTTAATATATATAACCAATAAATTTTCTTCATCAATTTACTGAGAAAAAGATCAGGGGAAGGAAAGAAGTAAAAACTATGCTTACATTTGCTTTACAATTCTCTCTAGCTCTGGAAGTTGCTCCTTTAGTGCTGCAATCATTCTAGTATCATCTGATACAGATACATAAAATTCCTGTAAATGATACAGAATAGTCTTTAAATAACTATAAGGGTAAATGGGCAGTACTCAGGAGAGAGGATTATGAGATGACATCTGATAGCTTAATGATTATAAAGAATGATAATCTGCATAGAGGAACACATGCTGGGCCCAACCCTCTATTACTTCTACTTGTTTATCTCCAGCTGATTTAAAGCAAGAGTTATACATGCAGAAGGGAAGCCTGATGAGGCTCCTTAGCTCACTGTAACCACTGACTGCATGTGTAAAACCTGCATTTTCACACTGTCAAAGATAAAGACTAAAAAAATCCTCAAGTACTCTAGCAGGATAGGTTTTTTTATTCATTGCTGTTGTAGTCTTCAGCGCTTCATTTGCTCCTCAGTCACTGACTCACAGCTACTCTAATCCACTACAGTGTCACCCGCTTTTAAACCCTGCTCAAACCTCTTCCTGTTATATCTACATAAAACTGTCCCGAAGAAGGATCTCTGTGCTTGCAACTAGTGATTGTTCTTTAACTTCTGGACTAATGAAAGACTATGTGATCTTCAAAGCTTGAAAAGCTTTCCCATGTGGGCTCGTGGGGCGTCTACCCTCTCTATTCCCCTCTGCTAAATCTTAGAATCCGTTTTAAGCTCTTTAGGACAAGAATTTTCGTTCAGCCAGAAACATATGGGCTGTTATGTTACTGCTTCTGTTCCATAAACACAATATATAATAAGAATGGCAATTACAATAATTTAACATGACATTGGCAGTGCATTCTTATCTTAGAAATCCAAGGATATGGCAGCTACCACAAAGAATTTACAAGGATTCTGATGACAAAGATCTTGAGTTCCAACAGCTGCAGTACAGCTTTCATTCAAATGGGAAGGACTTTAGGTTCTCTAGAGTGGCAGCCCTCCAGCTCCTTCCTGGCACACCTCAGGCAGGCATAAACAGGCCTCCAGTTCAACCTGTAGAGCCCCATAAGCATTCACAAGAAAATACTAGAAAAAAGCAAATTCAGCTACTGCTATAATGCAAGCTACCCATGCAGTGCTTTGAAAGGGATCTGCAACACTATTTTCAGAGGTCCAAAGGCTGGCAATGGTTCAAACACTGTTGTGGTGCCTTTTTTGTCTGCAGCCAAACCTGAGAAAACAGTTATAAACTGAAATAAACTTCTCACTTTGAAATGACCTCTTCCACTTCAGTGATACAATGATTCCTTTATACCTCCAAAAAGGCCATTGCTGCTTCATCTTCTTGCAGTAAATCTCCATATAAAGCAGCCCACTGCAGAACCAGTCGAATGACTCGCCTTTTATTGTTGAGGGCATAATCCATTTTCTCCTGCTCTGTACCCTGAGAAGGCTGGGCATGATAGGTGCCACAGTGTCAAGGAAAGCATTCAGTGATTGAAAATACCAAACCCAGTACGAATTCACAAACAACTGACTTCCAACAAACCACTTTTAGGGTGATCAAACATAATTTCTGACATCCACCAGGGTAACAATTTGCAAACTTTTCATGTTCATACTAAAAAGTAAAATGACAGTGAATTTTCTGAAGAACACAGGAAGAATCACAGTTCCACAACTGAGATGGTTGCTGTAGGGGAACAGAACAGAAATGACACTTGGAGCAACAAAGAGGATTAACCATGGAGAGACGGAAGAAGGATATTTCTCCTTTTTCCTCTTTGGAAACAGTTGAAGAAAAAGAAAAATGTCAC
Organism: Poecile atricapillus; assembly: GCF_030490865.1. Lineage (NCBI taxonomy): Eukaryota > Metazoa > Chordata > Aves > Passeriformes > Paridae > Poecile > Poecile atricapillus. The sequence continues at coordinate 20,723,457 of NC_081253.1, read as the reverse complement.
TTTGTGTTTACTAACAATTCCAATTTTCCATTTGTGAGGAAGACCACCAGAACGAAGCACCAGTGTTATTCCTTTTGTCTTTACAAGTTATTGTAGCTCACGATGAACCTCAGTCCCATTAAGGGAGGGGGACTTTGACATTTATAGTCTAAACTGACTATAGAAACACAGGGTAAAATAATAAATTTTGTAGTAGCCTCATTGTCATGAGGAAATCAGACAATTCCACTATGTCAAATAAAGTGCATTTAGGACACAATATTTTGTAAGTTATTTTGTGATGAACAATAAGAAAAAATGGGAAACATTTAATTGACCTTTTTAAAGACAAAGTGTCAACATTACAAAAATAGACAAATAGTTAAAAGGCCAAAAGTAACATTTAGCAAAAGGAAAAAAACAAGAAAAAAAGTAAAGGGACAATGGATAATAAATTGAGATAATTTGAGCCTTTAACCTGTGTGAAAATGAAATATCCCCTGAAGAAACAGGATATGACAATTTGTGTGTCTATTTCTTACTGAAAAAAAAATGTTTTTTTCCAAATAAACTGATGGCTGAGTGGGAAGTAAGCACAGAATGAGTGCAGTTGCATCTTCAACTTTGCTTCCCAGTTACTGGAATTCTGATTCTGGACCATCATGAATAATGCTATTCCCAATTACGTGGTAACATGTAACATTAAAATACTGACACTCTTCCTCACAGACATGTCCAGCATCCTTGCATTCTTTCAAGGTGCACTTTCAGCTGCTGTACCAAAATATTTTAAAATACTAATTAGAAAATAAAAATATCAATGAGGAATACAAATTATATAAGATATTTATTCTCAGTTTCTCATTTAGAAAAATTTCTCTAACAATACTATTAATAAAATGCAATGGGGAAAAGTACCTATTAAATCACACTTCAAAATGATCCTGCTGCCCAAAGCCCCTGCAGAGATTTGACATTCTACCAGGGTTACTGGGGTGCTCATTTGACTGACAAACTTTCAGAAATCGGCATTTTAATTTCACTTGGAAAGGTTTAAAATGAGTAGAGAACTGAACATGACAGTATAATTAAGGCAGAAAGTAAGTCAGAAGGTCATAAGAAGTAAATAATTCATCGTAAGTTATGTGCTCCAATGTCTTGGGGAGCAAGTTTAACATTCTACTGAGTCATTTTTCTCATGCCATATTTACCTTTCAAACACCATAATTATTTAATGTATTTTTACTTTCTTATTAACTGACACTCCACAGGCACTGGTATTTTCCTGTATTTTTACTGCTCATTTATATTGATTTCTCTTTTATTAACATAATCACAGGGAAAGTCAATGAAGGGTTCTCACATTTTTATGTGATCTTCAGGATGCAGCTTCACTACAGACTGCAATTAGAAATAAAATGTGGTGTATACTTGCAACAAGTGCCAGATAATTGCAAAATATTTATCAACACCAATATGGTTAGAGCTCAATAGATACATATATTTTTCATTTTCTCTAGCATAAAAGAAATTGAAGCAATTCTCAAGGCTGTTCTTCCCTGCATAGGAAGACTCAGCTATATCAGGAGCTGTGTAAGAACATTGCTACAACAGAATGCAAATTTTTTGGTGGCATGATGGTAAAGAAGGTTAGCAAAACACTCATAGAGAAATGTGCTGAAGAACTATCATCTACAGAAAGCAAAAGAGGAGTTTATACTTTGTAAGTATTCAGTGGTCCCTTAAAGGTGCACCCCTGCACACAAGCTCACACACTTGCAATAACCCAAGTGTACTGCTGCTCTGTTTTGGGTTTTCTTTCAGGACTTGCCCTGCCTCCCTGACACACTGTAGCTCTGAGAATTTGCCCATTTCCATTCTGTGAAGAAGAGGGAAACAGGGGCATTGGTTCAACACACAGAACTTATATCCTGAGCCAGGACAGGGGAGCATTGCCTCCCTTTGCTTCCCTATAAAACAGTGATTTTTTTCATACTTCAGGATCTATAATCTTTAATGACTGAAATAGACTCGGTGTGCCAAAGGACAGCACAGAATAAGTGTGGAATCCACAGCAAGCAATAATGTTACTTGGACAAAACGGCGCACCTGTCTGCTCCTTTTAGGATTAAAATAACTTATAAATGACTGCTGTAAAAGAAGTGAAAACCCAAATAATTTATGCCCTCTACTATGCTTGAAAGCACTTCAGTGGTCTAGCTTTACTCATACTTGCATGCTGCCAGCTAAAATAGTATCCTAAGTGGGTGTAGGAAAATAGACTTGTTTTGATTCAAAATTGGGGGCCGAAGCAAAAAGTCGCTGACTGAATCACCTTTCTTCTTTTTCTGTTTTAATTTCCTCATTGAGCATAACTAATCTCTCCTTAGTCTCACAGCACTGGTGAGCACTTTTGCAGAGTGATTTTGCTCCAAAAAGATGAGCTTTGTTAGGAACCTTTCAACTCTAACAATAAATTTCAATGGTACAATCAACAAAGCACAGTTAGCTTTTCCATATTCAGAATGGACCAAATAAATAATAATTCAGCTCCAGGAAAAAGCTAACACTAAAGCAGTAGGATACCAGTTACCTCCACCTCCTCTCTGAAAAGAATTAACATGATGCTTGCCATGACCCACTTAAGATGATGGTCTTAGCATCCTCTCCAGAACAGATTTCATCACAAGCGAATATTTATCCTTAAGTATGATTATCCTTAACTTTGACTATCAGAAAAGCTTTTCCCCTATAAAGAATGAGGTACATTTTGCTTATGGGACTGATTTTCCCAATTACTGGATAGAGGTATTCAATTATAACTGAGGATGGAGAAGCCTGAATCTCAAATGGGCTGACTGAATAATATAAGCTAAATGAATCAGGACAAAAACTCCCAAACATTCGAAGTGCTGCCCTTTCTTCCCCTCTCAATGCTGTCAGCAACAGCATTTCATAATACTTTTGATATCCAAAACAATGTGATTTTGGAAAATGTGTTTTTTTCAGGTGTGCGAACAATCTTCAACAGACCAGTTTCATGGGTCCAAAGGTTTTCAAAACAATTACTCTCCTCGCTAGGAGTAACACAAATGGATTCTCAAGCTTGCCAGACAAGGACACAATGCTCTATTTTGTGGTTTTAGGAGGTGAGCTTTCCCAGATGTCACTCGCCCCACTGAGCTTGAAGGAAAGCACTTTCACACCATTGCGATTCTAAACAAATAAATAGGGAGCTGAAGTTATTATACCCCTGTCAGAATTCTATAAAACAGAAAACATTATATGTTTATTTAATGTTCCCAGTCACTTGATAGCTTCAAGTCACTGTGCACAAGGAAAACCCTCAGTGCCCAACAGCTCCCCAAACTAAATAACCTGCCAGTAATTGACAGATGGACATTTCACAGACTCCTGTGAAACATGCAGAGTATGAGAATCACCCCCAGGTCTCAATGCTCTCCACTATTAAGATTTCATCTCCTAGTATTCACATCCAATAGAAGTCCCTTGCAGTTTGCATTTGCTATAGACCATTATTACAGATTATTACTGCTTTTACATAACAGTTAGGACCGCACCTAGGAACTAGTTACCCATTAGTCTGCAAGTTCAGGCAGCCTCTTGCTAGAGGCAGTTTGCAGCTTCCAATCTATAAAGTGGAACACTGAAATCACCAAGACATAACTATCCCGGTGAAAATGTAGATGCTGTAGTTCAGCAAAACCCAAGAAAGACAGGAAGGATACAGGAAGGGTAACCCAAACTCTTACGTAATTTCGCTTATCTGGTGGAGGGGCAGTACATTTATTTCCCTTGGAACAGTAATCAGCACAGGAAATATACAGTTTTCATGGTCTGTACTGTATCTCATCATGGCTTATACACTATCCATTTCAGAGTTGTTGAGCTATGGACAGCTGCTAGTCAGACACTGAGAATCTACTCACAAGGCACAGCTTCCATGGAATGTGATGTACTTCTTGAAAGAGGGAAGCTCCACTTTCTTCACAGATAGGTACAATGGCTAAAGAGACTCAACTTTAAAAAAGGATATTGTGCCATCAAGGCTGGGCAGAGCTGACTATTTGGCATAAAAACACAGTGCATCATAATAAAATCATTTAAAACAGAATCTGTGAAAAAAAAAAGGAAAAGAAAGAAAACAGTCAATCTAGCCTCTGCAAACAGCTTGGGGATTTCAAGGATGAGTTTTATTTCACCTGAACTATCTTATTAGCCTTCTGCAGGTAATAACGTGGTCTTTTTGCACCTCCTTTGTTGGCATTGGGTATGAAAAAGGGTAATGAACAAGTATGAGCTAAAATATTAACCTTCTAGTCTTGTCTGCATGAATTTCATTGCACTTGCATCAATAGGCATTTGCCAGTGTCAAAGAGAAATCTGACACAGCAAAAAGCTCCACATCTGCACTAAAGTGAAATATTTGAATATACTTCTCCACAAGTGTGGAGTTCTATGCAAGGAAGAATTAGGCCTTTCACACCTGGGTACCTAAAAAGAGCTGCAACATTTGACTTTAGGAGTTACAATACCAGGCAGCATATTTAGTATATCCTACACAGGAGAAGGCAAATAATTTCATTGGTTGCTGATTTCCTAGCAGTGAGTAGAATGCCTAAAAGAGGTAAATGGACAGTCAAATTTCTGGGTTTATTTTGATTCAGAAATATCACAGCTACTACATTCACATTAAAACATATATGAACAATATGACTGACATTTTCTCTAGCAAAACCCAGCAAGCTATTTTTTCTACTAAAATGACCTGTGGTAGAGCTGGTGTAAGTCCCAGTTTGCCTTATCTTTGTATTTGTGACAACAAGAAGGATTTATAAAGCCTGGCTGCAGAGGCCAGAATGAGATTGGAAGGCTTATATGGAATCACTGAGAAACAGTGAACACAATACCCCAAGGTATAATTTCTACAGTGCAACATTTGATATAACAGAAACATTTACAAACATTGTAAGGGATGGTAGAAGAAATACGAAAATAACTGTGCAATATAATATTACATAATTTCTTTCACTTGTATAATTCCTGTATGAAAGTATCTCTCCATTGACAAAACTCACCTCTGGAAGGGCAGCACTTTTATATTGTATCAGGATATAGGTACAATCTTGTCACTAGATGTCTTGGCAAAAAGTTTTAAAATATTTTAAAAATAATTTGGTCTTGAAAAATATAGAACACATGCATACTGTGGATGGCAAACTTGTGATTATACAGCTGCAAGCCTGATGAACAATATTCTGCTTGCAATTCTAGTAAACAGGTATCTATAAAAAGGATCCATCTTTTTTTCTGTCTTTAAAGCAGTGAAAACTTACACTTTAAAAGGATTTCTGTAATTTTTTAATTATTCCACCATTTATGGACCACTATACAGGTTTCTCCAATACTACGAGGTCAATAACAGATTAACTGGATTTAAGAACACCTTTGAATATATACTTAGCAGACATCTATAGTGCAAAAAGAACTTGCAAAAGCAATGTTACATAGTTTATAACATAGGTCTGTGCATTACTTTATCAGAATTATGAGGATTTTTTGTGCCTGACTCTTTTAGAAAATTAAAATACTTATTAAATGCAAGTCTGCAAGTATCTATATCCCTAGATGTAAATTCTCTGCTGGCTTAACACTAATGAAAAGCAGCCCATTAAGTACAGATGCAGCAACCTGCATTCCTGGGACTCAGCCCATGTTGTGCTGAGTTCTTCTCCTTTGAGTAACAATTCTTTTTTTTCCCTGCACATGGGAAAGTATCACAAACACAAAATTTATATTGTGATACTTTTATATGTGATGTGAAGATTTTATAATATTTATACTAGCACAATGTAACATCTGGAGGTATCAAGCTACTTCACAGTATTAAAGTGACCTCCAGAACAAGAAGTACCATCACTAATGGGGTGCTTTGTCCAAGCCTTATGGTTGTACCTAATAAATGGTTGTGCCAGTAACTGCTGGTCTGGCACTTTGGAGGATTTTGCTGTTCTACTATGACCTTAAAGTACAAATACAATAGAGCAGGCTTGGAAAAGTGGATTGCTATTTTTAATTCTGGATTTCCTTAATTCTCTTGGGGTTGTTTCAGAGCAGTAGACAGTTCTGGGAAAAACTACCACTAGGTGCTTTTCAAAGCATCACACTGCAGTGTACCCCCAGCAAATCCATCTGATGAGATAATAATAAAACAGCTTCTGCCATGTAGATACCTGTTGCTTCATTTAAAGTTGCTTCAAGGCGCATAGTTTCTAGAAAGTGCTCTAAAATTTTCTCTGGGGTTCCTGACATCACAATATACCTGGGGAAGGGAAAGGAGCAGTTAGCATCTCACAGCCAAATGAGCTAATAAAGAATTGCGTACCAGCAAGAAGACCAGGACTGCCGTGCTGCCGTGTGCAAACACCTGACCAGAATCTCTGTGTGATTAGGACAAAACCACTCACAATCTTTGCTGGCTTCCCCCTCTAAACCTGGGAGCAGGAACATTCTCCACCCTGCCCAGGGATGAGAGACAGCTCCCTCCACACACGCATATTTCAGTATAACACCACCATAGTTACACCACCACCAGCAGAGCTGCAATGGTTCAAACCCAGAGAAGGACAAGCAGAAATGCTCCTCCACTGAGAATAAATATCTCAGTAACAACAGCAACTTGCAGTCATTAAAGGGGCTTAACAGGCTCACTATGAGCCTGAAATAAGAAAGTGTATCAGTGTCAGAGCAGGGAAACAATTTCCTTCAGCATCCCTGACAGAGGTTGGTCTGGGAAGGTGAGGGCAGATAATGACATAGCACACTGTATCTTCCAATTTGTGCAATACCTTGCATAGCTGAAGTGTTTCAAGTTGATAAACTGAGGATTGTACCATTTCCTGGAATTAATTTAGAGAGGTGAGGGAACTAGTGCAACAGCCAGGTTTTTCTGCTTCATGCAAAAATGCTGGCAGGATATCATATGATATTGGAAAACTTGTTGTGTCATCTTTTCTTTCTCTTTTCTCACAGATCAGACTTTTTAATATTTCCCTCCATTCTTTCAATCTTTGCATCTTTTTTTTTTTTTCCTTTCTTTTTTTTGGAATTCAACTGATAAAGTATGAAACTTAAAAAAAATAAAAGAAAAAAAAAAAGAAAGAAAAAAACCCTGAGAAGTGAAGATACTCTGCTCCTGCTGAGAAATAAGTGGTGGAGCTGAGCTCCTGGGAGCTCCTCCTCACTTTGAGCACTGACCGTCACAGTTCTTTTACCTGCCAACCCCTTTGGAAGAACTGTATTGATGTCCCAAGAACACAAACACTTGTTAAGCCAGTGCACATTCTCACAGAGATACTAACCAAGTATCTGAGTGAGTGAAGCAGAGAAATCACAGGTTGCTGTACTCTGAATATGAAAGTGAAAATGAACAGTGAAGTGACTTGCAAGGCTGCTGAATTCATCCTGCATGAGTGTGATCACCCATAAAGAGTTAGATCTTGGGAGTGATAACTTCAGAGCCAGTCCTCCCAAGTGAAACTGTCATTGTTTGAAAGCACAGCTCAGGGAGCTGTGTAGGAGCTCTGTCTCCTCCATAGAGGAGGCAGTGGAATCCAAACTGTAACCAAAAGGATTTGCTCCCAAAGTGAAGTTTTCCCAAAGGCCAAGATGAGAAAATTAGTTTTTTCCTGATAAGAGGTGCCTGTTGAGCTTCTCTTTTGGGCAGTCATTTTTAAAAGTACTAAACATTCAACTAACACATCCCAGTAACATTCTGGAAATATAGGAACATTAGTAATTTCGGTTTGGACTCTCAACCATAAACGTAGCCACTTATTCCATTTAGTAAGAAAATAAATGTCGTCCTCAAACCCAGTGAACCCACTCTGAAGACTTTAAACATAAAGACACCACCAACACAGTATTAACAAAGTAATCCAACCGGTGAAAAGCAGACAGTGAACCTTCAGGGTAACTTCCTCGTTTGGGTAACTGATGTCTATTGGTCACAGTTACCGGCAAAAGCTCCCTTGCTGGCACATTTATAGTACCCAAAACCTGACCAAATGAGTAAAAAATTTACAGAAGTGAAATTCTGAGCTTTACCTGAAAATATTCCTGGCATATAAGACCTAAAATACAGCCTAACTTTACCATTTACCATAAATATCTCTGGCTACTTCTATCACATTCTGACAATGTTAAATGACACAATTAACACTGGTGAAATGAGTTTGCAAGGAAGACAATGTTTCAAAATGTTCAAATGGAACTTTCACTTTTGGAAGCATGAAAAATATCTCAGACCCAAGAAAATAGATTTAAATCTATGAGCAACTTGCTGTGCAATGCAGCTGCTGATGCAAATCCAATAGCTACAGTCAAGTTCCCCTCATTTAGACAAAGACTTGTGTAAGGGTACATGGTTATCTGGCAGCATAGATTGCTTTTCCTGATGTTTTAATAAATAAAGTGAAAAATTACATAAAGTTCCTGAAGAATGTGAGAAGTGTATATAAAATACAAGGAATGGTTTATTCGACCTTCACAGATCTTTATAAATCTTTGCATTCAGTCATGCAGATAAAATAAGTATATGAAATCCCAGATGAGGTAAAAACTGTACCCAAAGTATTGCACAATAAATTGGCTCTTTTTTGAGAGAAAGTGAGGTTCAGGGTAAAGGATTCAAAACTTGTTGAAATTGTTTGAATGCTTCTGAAGAAAATTGTGTATCCATTTGCAAATAACACATTTACAAAGCCTTTAGGGGTCTTACCAACGTTCAGAATGATAACAGCCTCACTCTACTCTTATCACAGTAGTATCCAAACAGAATTGTACTTTTTCCCTTTCAGTAAGAAAGGAAAATATAGTTAATATTGTTATTACAGTGCTAAACTATTCTGTAAGATAAGCTCTGCAACTTTCATTGTATGAGATTTTTGTTTTGTATATAAATTGTGTATAGCAAACTCTTATTAGCATCTAGAGCTCAAAATACAAAATATCTGTACTTAACAATAGAACAATGCATTTTCCTCACGTCTTTATGCAGTAACTCAGATTAATAGGGTTTCATCAATCTCCATGCTTAGTCTATTTCAAAGCTATTACTTGTGGTATTTACACTGAGATCTTTAGGGAATTATTGTGTAAAGACATAGAGCTGGTGTGCTTCTAGAAATGGATATATTATTGAGTATGTGGCATGTGCTGATGACTAAAAAAAGAAAATTTTATGTACTTTATATGCACTGCAGTCTTCCACTGAAATGGAATATGCTATTGTTTGGATAATAGTACCATTTAAAAAGGTTAATAATTGTCTGACATTCGCACTACTGAATGAAAACATACTTGTGCTGTGGCTGTGGATTTCCTTGATTAGAAATTCTGTTTCCTGCTGGGATCTTCTCCAACACCAAGACATCTTGGTCATGTTCTTTGAGTCTTACTGTATTTGCTTCCACATCCTGCAAGACAAGTTACTTTTAATAAATGTGACTGCACCTGATTTGGCTGATTAGTTACTGTAACAAACTGCATGACTTTCAAACACAAAAGACTGGTGTTGGTTCTTTCCCCCTGTATTTATCTGTCTTTATTCTGTTTTCCTCAGGCAGAATCAAGAAGGAAGCACTGGCACCAAGTCAAGAAGCAGAGAACTGTGGGACAGACTAGAGCAAGAACTATGTTAAAGATCTCCTTTTTATGGAGGTGTCAAATTTTAAAAAAAGTTTGCTGGAAAACAGTCTCTCCACAACTTGTCGTATGTAACGTAATCTGTATCCCCACTTACATACAAACACTATTTTCTATAATCTGACTTTCTCTAAAATGAAATAATAATAAAAAAGACATTAGCATTTAAGAAGAGGAAGTCTTAGCTCAGTAAATTGTTCATTTTCTACTACCAGCTCACTCATAGTAGAAAAAGAAAAAAGCTAAGTATAATGTGCATTCAAAAACACAGGTAAAATTAGTAAGACAATGGACTTGGACTTTCTTTGAAATACTGGCCAAAGCATAATGAGTTTTAAGTCTCCACAGCCAACCCAACCTTACTGCCAAAGGGATCCTCATTCCCTCTTGTACAGTAACCACAAGTAATTTTTCTAGTGGAGTACCCTTTCTGGAATGGTTTTACTGCTGTGATACTGGGCATATATAGGTTTAAATACAGGATGATAATAGTTCTGACTTCCTCTACTATGAATGACCACAAAATAGCCAGAATTACAGTTGGACTTTGGAACACATTTACCCCAAAATGAATAACTAAAATTAGTCTGGGAATATCTTTCTAGAGTTCTCTGATAAAGACATGTATGTAAAGACATCTCTAACTTACTCCATTTTCCACTTGATTCTGCCGTGAAAGTCTTGAATTTAATGTACCTGATACTGACCTATGTGGGAAAAGGGGTGGTCTTGGGTTTTTTTAATATTTGGATAGAATATCACCAAGAAATCCTGGGCAGCATAAGGAAAAACTGAGCAGGGTAAATGCTAGATTACAGAATGTGAGAGACAAAAGATTCCATTCTGTTGCATTTTCATGTCTGAGCTGGGAACTGAGAGAGGAAAGATGATGAACATATTCTTTACCTGACCTTCTAGACTGTAACATCTCTGTTCCGCAATTAGGTGTGCTACAAACAAGGTTATTAATACTAATATATTCATAGAAATGACAGCCTGTAGAAAAACTTGCAAGTTCTGATATCACACTGTGAGGGCAGTCCTTCCCACTCTTACCCTAAGGATCCTGTTGAAGTCCTCCTTATCTACTCTCAGGAAGTGGCAGTTGTCTTCCCGCAGAACAATGGATGCTGCTCTGGGAGCATCATTCACAAGTGCTAACTTGCCAAAATCATCTCCTTCATGTAGAGTACATACCACACCCTGCACAGAGCAAAACATTTACATGCAGAAACCCATCATTACTCTGGGTTCTATTGAAAGTCCTTGTACAAACAGTGGACTTCACAATCAAATACCAAAACAAATCTATTTGGCAGGAAATCAACAGCCAAAATAATGACTAGGAAACAATACTTGATAGCTGGTTATTACTATTACTAAAGAGAGGCAAGAATGAAAAAGAATCAGCTTGTTCTCTGAAATTACATTCAGCTTAAAGGATTCTTCTCAGACTGCTGAAGACAGAAAGTTGTCGACTATTTTGGTTTTTATTTATAGAGGCCCTAAAAAATAAAACCAAGTTTTCAGAAGTAACACAGAACAGCACATCTCCAGCTGTTGTACATCAGCAGTGCTCCGTTTCCTCCAATTTACAGTAACAGAAGATCTGGCCCACCCAGTGATGTAAAAATCATGGCTAAACATGTGTTACTTAGGAACAGACTTAGCACTAGGGCCCCTGTGCTAGATTTTGGTGAAATGCTTTGTTTTCAAATGGAGGAGTCTCAGCCACTGATTGAGAAATCAATAGAGAAGTAGGTTTTTAAAGTCTCAAGGGATTCCTGCATACCAAGATCTACCTTTTTTTACCTTGAGAAATCCCTCTCATAAACAGGAAATTTAATAAAGATGCTTTTTGATCTATGGCTTAACTAAAAAGAATAGCTGGCAGAAATTTGGAAGAGGTTCATCCAACCTGAGAACCAGCAGTCACAAAGCAGTAATTTTGTCAGACGTGCATGAGAACAGTTAGTCATCTAAATGCATGACAATGTGGTGGTAAAGGGATGAGAGAGAAGTCCAGCAATTCACCAAATTCCAGCAAATTACTTTGTCCTAAAGATACCGATGTAACTCTGATGGATTATATTCAGAAACTGTGTAATATATCCCAAAATTATAGAGCAATCTACTGGAAGTATAATCAGTGAAACCACTGGATCATTTCTTAATAAAAGTACAATATATTTGTTTTGTCAGACAAAGCAATTTTGCTCTAAATTAAACTGCATTCCTTCAAAGTCTACTCTTACAATTTCAATAATAACAATCATATAAAATAGCTTCTGAAAAAAATACCTTGCCATAAATGACTACGTTTACTGATCCCTTTAGGATAATGTACCAAGAAGTACCTTCTTCTCCCTGATTAAATACTACAAGAGAGAAAAGATTTTATGGTTAGAATATAGTTATTCAAAATAATAAATGGGCCAGATTCTGCACCCAATAAAATTCAAGATAACTCTACAGTCATATAAATGTCTTCTTTATAAAAGGCCTTACTGTGTTTTAAAAGCAATTTCCTTCAGAATTTAGAAAAACAGTTTGTACCCATACAGTTATTATTTTATTACATTGATGTGAAAGTTGCTTTTCTTTTCTATGACAGTTACAACAACTACTTTATCAATACATCAGGTTATCAACTACTAATTAGCACACAGGTTGGATAAAACTAGTAGCACCACGTTCTAACCAAGTTCTCTAGTGACTGTGAATTTAATATTCATTTGCTAAAACATCTCAGTATTAACATGTCTGAGTAATCCAACATTTTAAATACTTTCTTTTGTGCAGGAAGATTTTTTAAAATACAGGATTATATTAAAATACATTTTAAACAGAGATTGGTCATACCAAAAATTCTAGATAAAAACACACCCAAATCATAGGTGATACATACTCTCAACCAAGGATACAGAATTTTGGTGTTGTCCTCACATTTGGCAACAGACTAAGCTAACACTTATTACCCTAGGTTTTAAACATGAAGTGACAATCAAGTTTGAAGAATGCATCCAAGTTTTGCTCGTGTCATTTAAACATTAGGAATTTAATGTTCATAGCACAGGTGAGAAAGAGATCTGACAGAACTCCATTTACTTACAGACTGTTCCTGCTTTGGGATGTGACTCAAAAATGAGGACACCTGCTAATTCTCGTTTTACCTTAAAATAGAGAGAGAAATTATAGTTATTATACATATCTCACTCCTCCTGGTGATGAGGTCACATAATATAGCTGTTGTACTTTCCTTCCCTCTGCATCATTGATCAATGACTGATCAATGACTTCACTTGATCTCCTAATTCCTATTGATTGGCTTTACAGAGCTCCATTTCCTGGCTCCAAATGACTCAGACAAGGGCATCTTTTAAGACACAGGTCTTCACATCTATGTACACACACATGTGAAATGATCATCAACGATTAACACCACAGCAAGTTTCAAATGGTAATAGTTAATCTGCTACAGAAGATAGCTAGCAATTGTCAGTTACTCCATGGAAGTATTCCTGTTCTCTCCTGAGAAATCTGGTTCAGATTGACGTAAACCTGTCTGCTTCTGCTGTGTCAAGCTGTGAGGCACAGCCATCTGGACTTGCTGAGTCCCCTCTCTGCCTGACAGTTTCCCAGGCAAAGCAGCTCATTACCTCTTCCAGGAACTGGAGAACGGGACACTGCCCTTGGTGTCAGCCGGCTCCTCGCTGGACTTGTTTTGCCCTTGGTGTGAATAGCTCTGACTGGGCAGTTGTTTCTAGTGGGACACTGCTTACAACTGCTTTTTGTCACTGTAGAGCTCTTCTGTGTGCTTTATGTTTTTCTTCATACAACAAGTCTCCAAGGACTTAGAGGCCAATTTCCAAGCAGCAGGATTCATGTATTTGGAGAATGACAGCTGGTGACAAGCCATTTTTCAGAGGTACTACCATGAACTTAACCATGCTAAATACAGATCAAGAGCTGGCTTCAACATGTATTCACTAGTAGTATTTTCATGCCACTGTCTCATTTGTTTAATTTTTTAAAAAAAAAATAAAAATTAGGCCACAAAGAAAGACTTGGGAAAGAACTCTCAAAGTCTGGACATAATCCAGATGAGAATCCTGATGGTTGCATCTCCTAAGATGGGTGGGAAAATTTGGGCATTGATGTACTTAAAAGCGCCTACCCAACCTTGGTGCTCAGGCACCAAGTACATACCACATCAGCCACCTCTCCTAGAACTCTTTCCTGACAATCAGGAAGCACGCCCTTTTTGCAGCCTGGAGAAAAAAAGAGATAAATAGAGGTGTTTGGTCAGGTTTTTTTAAGTACACTGACCAGTGAACACACTCAGAGGTCTGTGATTTCTATAAAACTTGTCTCACCAAACTCCTTTATAACTTCTGCTCAAAGGCAATGATACTTTCATAAGGCCAGGAAATACAACCTCATTGCAGACATTAGCACTGTGTGCACATAGCAGAGAGCATTCCTATCCATTTATGTTCTCAGATGTCTTCTCAGTCATTGGCCTTTGCAGTGAATGAATCCACTTGATGAAGCCCAAAGTTTGACCTGTTTTCAACACTGCATTATATGTTTTTCCTTCGTACATTAACTTCACAGGTTTCTCTAGCAGGCTTTAGTTCACCACCATGAGACTTGAGCTTTATCTGTTTTACTTTCTACTGCTTGTGGCATATCTACAAAACTTATTATTTTAGGAATTATGCCTTACTTAAAATAAATGAAACATTCCATTTCTTTGCAAGTTGATTGGTTATTGATCTTCTGGTTCACAGAGGCAATGCTGTCTGTTGTTCCTCTGAAGATTTTTCCTCTAAGCTAGTCATGGTTTCTGTCTTCTGCTTCAGTTCATGATGCATGTAATAAGCTGGCATTTCCAGATTTTTACTAAAAATACGGTATCATCTGTACTTCAAAATGCCAAGTATTTTTTGCAGTTTGTATCACTTGCCATACTTGTTCCATATGGTACTTGCTGTGGTACCTGACCTCAAATCTCATTTTCATCTGAGCTGAAAATATTCTGTGTTTCAGTATTTTTTGTTCTGGGTTACGTCTGCAGTATCAAGAATTTTCTCCACTCAATCTCAATCTCTGTCTATGCTGGGTAGTTTGTTTTGTTTCACTTTTAAAGGGTCATTTCTGGATCTTATAGAAGTAGTCTTTCTTTAATTACTTTTTTCTCTACATTCCAGGGATTTTTAAGGCATGTCTGTTCCCACATTGAGGAAGACATCTAGTCCAGGTAACTCTGGGTACCTTGGTTTGCAAGCTGCAGTTTGTCTGCAGATTGAGCTCTGTGTGGGAGCCCAGAGAGACCAGAGGTCATGGACTGCCAACCCTTTTCATAGCAAATGGCACAAGTCACACCAGCCAGGTGAATGGACACTGGGAGACACAGCAGGAGCACAGGACATGGGAAGGAGAATGAGACTTGTGAATGATTGGATGCCATGGGGATCCTTTTTTTGGGGGTCCCTCCTCAGAGGCACCATCTCGAGCGGTTTCTGTGTTACTACACTGAATAATTTGCTTTATGGAGCAAGAGATACAAGGCTCTGCTATGGAAAACCTGGGGTAGAAGCAGTGAGGAAGCCTGGTCTGGCTGTGTGAGTGGGGGATGTGCAGGAGTCCAGCAGGACCTGCCAAGTCACTGGAGCTGCCTGCTGTGATGGGGCATCAGCCCCAGCAGTGACAGTCTCTGATGCTGGGAGTGTGACTGCCAGAGTCTCAGAAATGGTCAAACTGGGAAGCTTCCTTAACACTAATGTAATTCAGATACCAACTCTGAATGCCTACTTTTTTTGAAAAACATTGTACAGGCTTTTATATGTTGGATGGAGTACTATCTTTCAGTAACGCAGCTTCATAATTATCTGCATCTGTCCAAGTTAACTGAGAATGACTGAAAATAACCAGAGATTCTGAAGAAGATATTGTCAAATATGGATCTACTTTCTGACTGGTTTCCCTTTTCTGAAAGCATCCAGATCTTATTGCTACCAAGTAAAGTGCTATTTAGCTTGTTTCAGCTGTCTACACAGTGTATTGATGATGGTGAGACATTAGACAGCTGCAGTCTCCCTTCTATTCCATTTATCCTTGGTTCTCTGCACTGCTCTTGACCACTTCAGGGAGACCGTGTCTGACGAGCTTTCTTTCATTCAATGACCAAACTCCAACCAGCAAGCACTGCACAGTGCACTTTTCTCCACAGTGTAATTCATCCTCCTAACTGATTCAAGCCAAGACTCCTTACAGAAATCAATTCTGCAAGATTCAGTAGTACCAGTACCTACATTTACACACGACAGGGATCCTGACAGCGGCACCTGTGCCAAGGCAGGGAGACAGAGGCTGTGCAGAAATACTTGAAGACAATTACATCTGATCTCTAATGGACAACCTACACCTGCACAGTGCTTGGGTGACCCTCACAGATGGAATAAATTCTTTGTATGGAAAGTATGGTTACAAGCTCTCCAACTTCAATAAAATCAGAAGTAAAACCAGAAGCAAAAATTGAGCCTCTCTTTTGGTTATGGGCTAAAATTTTAAAAATTACTTACTGTGGTAGAAAGATGAGATAAGGCCTTAATGTGGAGAAGTTCTTCATATATAAATTCTAAGTCATCTACAGTTCTCTGGCCAGGGCTATAGAGAGAAGATAAAAGGAACAACTAAATGCAATAAATACTTCACGGAAGGACAGAAAAACACAAAATTCTGCTGTACTGTCTAGTGAAGTGTACATCATCACTAAACAGGGACCGAATGATATTTCTGGCCGGAGGACTGAAATACACAAAGGATGGAAGCTCTGTGAATGCTACCTGAATGACACTGAGCAGCAGCCATGGCAACCACCTTAGAGAGATCCTGATTAGGCAGCTTTTCTGATTAAATCAAGTGTTCTATAGATGTATAAAATGGTCACATAAATCGGAAATGGTACATAAAGATTTGTTCCTTTCAAAAGGACTCCTGGGTGTGGGGCATGCACTATTTTTCACATGCAGTACTAATTAGTTGTAGCAAACACAGTAGTAGTGGTTTGTAAAGGAGTGTGTGAACTTCTGCTGAACAAATTGGAGATGTAGCAGAGCATCTTGGATGACAGTTAACAACTGCACTACAGTTAATGCTGAGTGCTGCTGTTTAGCCACAAAGGTAAATAAGAACCACTCAGTAGTTTCAGCTTCTCTCACTGAAAAATACAAGCAGCTGTTACTGAAAAGCATGCACTGATGAAGGAATAATTCTTCCCTAGCACAAGGAGTAGTAAGGAGGCTGGCACTGTGGCTGATATAATTCCATTTCTATAAGATACACAAAATTTTCTGATTGCTAAAGAAGGACACAAATACTGTGTGTGTCAGAGATACTTTGAAGGATGTAATAAACACAGGAGAAGTTGTGGGAACTTGTGAGAAACTCCCAATCTTTTTTCCACTCACAAGATTCTCTTCAGTTACAGTATCTAATACAACATTATTTGCTAAAAGAACAGATTTTCCTGTAATATAATTTCCGACAGCACACTGGACTGACATACCGACACACACGGGGAAAAAAATTCCTTTAAAGCATTATTTCAAGCTACTTTTATAGGACTATGTCCTTCCAAACAATACAGTTTAGATTTGTGAAAAGCAGATTACAAGTAATTAATTCAATGGGTGAAGAACAAAAGAAAAGAACAACAAAGACATAAGGGAGAAGATAAATTTAAGATGTGAGGAAACGGGATACAGGAAGTCCAGTCTGGGGGCAGGACATCCAAATAAGAAGGCTTACATGCTCCACCATTATAAGCACAGTTCTAAACCCTGCTATCTGCAATGTGTGGTGTCAAAAGAATTAACAGCACAGTAGAATCTTTGGACAGTCCTAAAAGAAAAACTACAATGAACCTTTCGGATAGAAGTTTTCCTCGTAAAATGTCAGTATTACAGGAGACTAGCACCTAGAGGATCAGGAAAGCCATCTGAAGAACTACTGTGCTCTACAGGTTTTCTGCCTAGTCACCTCATGATTCAACAGTCTGCCTACATCAAGTGTGAGGCACAGGGAATACCCAGCTGTGTCACTCTGGAGTTATATTACTTCTTTTTATAAAAGCAGCTGGATGGAAACTTCTTTTGGATGCAAGTACTGAAGAAGTCACAGAAAACGTAAGGACAACTGACATCTCTGCTAAGCAAGCTTTATTTTTCTTCTGTTCTTCACTTACCAATGACGTGCATTTATTATTATCCAGATTAAAGACAAATTTAGACTAAAAACCATTTTGGATTAAATTACTCTTCTCATACAGAATCAAATAAAGTGTTAAGAGAAAACCAGAAATTGGTTTGGTACTGCTATGCCCTCTAGTGACTCAAAATACCATTTCTGAATCTGGCTTGAGATTACAAGGCTGACGTTCCTAATGATTTATGCAGAGCAGCTTAATTAAGTACAGCATAAAATTAAGCCAGTACTAGCTAGCAAACAAAAGGTAAGGGATTTTAACAAATAATAGGGAAGTAGCAACTTTAATTTTATTACATGCTTGCAAAACCAGCATATCTTGGAAAGTATAGCGTAACAAATTAAGAAATTTCTACATTAAATCAAAACATAAAAGGATGATGTCTTACTAGATCAGATCTCTATCAAGACAAAAGGACACACTCTTCTTTCAGCAGGTCCATTTGCTTCCTATGTTAGCACATTGGAAGGACTGACAATCTGTAGCAGGTATCTGTACCTAGTCTTTACTTCTGCTCCTGCAGATGTCACGTGGAGAGATATTAGGCATCACTGTGTCTTTAAAACCTGTGTGGTGACCCAGTGATGTTGATTTGTAGGATCCTGCTGTGTAAAGACCTAGTTTCTGCAGGGGACACATTCTAACAGCAATAGCTGGTTATAGAGCAGATAATAAATGGAATAGGTAGGGATCGAGGGTACACATTAATGGACAGAACTCAGGTGATATTAAGTGATCAATAAAAACTGTTCAGTGCTTGGAGAATTTACCAAGGTCACAGACACTGAGCTTCTTTGTGACTAGGATGTTGACAATAACATAGTACTTTCCCATTGATAAGCCATATATGTCCAAACAGTATCATTGATTATTTTTATTATACAGCTAACCAGAAAATTCTCAGATAATAAGAACAGGGGAAAAGATCAGAGACCCCGTAACATCATGATTAAGTGTCAAATGCTCTCTACTAAGAAAAAAATGCGCTAAGTGAAACCACCAAGAACATATAATACAGATTTATTATTTCAGTCACACTGCTAACTTACTTTAGGCTAGGGCATTAAAAAAGAATGAAATCCATAACATCATCTGAGCTAAATACTGTTGTCTGATGAATATAACTCTTCCTTTAAAGACTCCTGTTATTATTGTGTTTAGTTTTGTATTGTAGCATCATATTAAATTAGAGTTTACCATCAGGACATATTTTCATACTGAAAGAGGGAAACACTTAAGGAGGAGCTGTATTAATTCTGCATTAATTTTTACAGGGACTTGAGCAAGGTCTGCACCTGTGCTCCAGCCATTATAAGGAGCAGAGAGCTGTGTTTGCTACTTCACAAAAAGCTATTTTCACATTCAGTATATGTGTTTCCAAAGGGAAAAAAAAAAACACAATAGCAACAAGAGCCTGCCAAAAATTTCCCTGAGCTCTATTCTGTTTTTTAAACTATAGAACATTCTTTCACAGTTTGACAGTTAAAATGCTGCAGTTAATGTAATAAACAGAGAATTTTTTAAGTTGGCTGTCAAAACAAGTGACACTTTTTGTTAGAGATTTTCAGATTTCGAACAATAGAAAGTACCTTTCAAAGCAACAGCTTCATTATACAATCAAATTCTCAAAGTAATCTTCTCATCAAAGAATATTGTCTTATTTCTTTCAGGGTAATTATCTGAGTTCTGCAACCTCTCTGGAAATGGTTACTGTTACAAAATGCAGCTGTGTTGGTTTGAAAATTGTGGGTCCTGCTCAGGTCAGCCAGAGTCAGCATCTCTGAAGCCTTGACAACTCCTTTGAACTTTTGGCAGCTGTAACAGTGTCTAGTCAAAACTAGCAGGACTCTGAGGATTCATGGAGATTTTAACAGCTTTGCTGCAGCTCAGTCCAGGGAGGATTTTCAACTAACAAAAGCATTATGTATGTAAACTGAATACCAGAACAGTAGTTAATATGGTCCCTGGCAGTACAAGCTTACTTCAGTGGGCAAAGGGCTGCAAAAATAAGCGCTTTCAGGGATAGGGAAAGATGTCAGATGAGCATCAGTCTTGAGAAAACCTTTCTCCTCACTATATTCCATGAAAAATCTCCTATTAGTATTCTTTCAGGTGATGCTGTGCAAGTGATGACACAGAGAGAAAAGCAGTACTTTCCACAGCATCCTTCCAGCCTTTCAGCTCTCTGTAAGCAGACCAGATGGTAATCAATATTTATCCTGCTAGTGTAAACTTACACTAGCTGTTCTGGAAGTCATGACAGAAAGCAAATGTAGTAGGCAGCTAAAAAACAAAACAACCCAAAGAGAAATTCTCAAAGAGATGACCTGCTCAGCTGGCCTGAGGCAAAGGAGAGAGTGCAGAGGAGCAGAGTCCCAGCACACATAGCACTGCTCAGTCTCTGAATGAATGGTGTCTGTTCAGAGGTGCAAAAGCTCACTTTTGCTCCTCAGTGGGAAAGGCACAGGACGTGTCTGCGAGGAAAACAAGACCTCAATTCCATGACTTCCTAAGGGTGTAGGGAAAGACCATGATCTCACTCTGGCTTCTCCATGTATCTTGTGTGACAGGAAGCAAGTGCTCCTTTGGTTGTGTTGACTAGATCTCTAGCAAGGAGAAGAAATAGAATGTATACTTCAAAACTACTGCTGCATGGCAACATTTCCTGTTCTTATATGCACAAGTGTTTGATGGCACTTTTTGAAATTCAATGCTTTTAGCAAGTTTTTGGAAAAGTGCTGTCAAAATGAGTTTACAATCTAAACAAGAATGGAGCTGAGAAAGGATACAGATGGAAACAGAACAGGAACAAGCACTTGGCTTAGGTGATTCAAAAATCTTTTACTATGAAAAATGTTCTCACACTAGGCAGGGCCTACACTAGTACTGTAGCAAAGACAACCTTTGCCAGGGGCCTCAAGGTAGCAGGATCCAGCCCTGTGTACTTGCCTGTCTTGAATGGCCCCTTACAAGTGAGGGTGAGCTTAAGTTATTCCTTATTCTCAGTGCATTTAATTAGCAGTAAAATACGTCTGCCGTGGCACTAAACCCTATCTTAATGCTTAATGCTTGCCTTCAATGGACAGTCAAACAGAGCTTATACTGGCTGCTTTGAAGTCACTGACCTGGCTGAAAAAAAGACTGATAATAAATGTAGGTTTCTCTTGTTTCCATATCACAAGGAAGACCCATAATATGAACTCATTATTTTGCTTACGGTTTCCTGAGAATCATCCTCATATGAGCATCTGGCCCAATCTGAGAGAGCAGCAGCATAGTATCCTGTAGCTCCTCATCACACTCCTTTTTCTCTTCCTCAGTTGGCAAAGGGGCATCTTCACGCTCATCATCCAAAAATCGATAAAATAAGTATTTGTCTTGAAAATGGTGTTCCTGGTCCACTGAAAACAACGTAACATATCAAATACTGAACACTCCTCAACAAAGCAAACCTTGTATAAATCTGTGTAGTATCCTGTTTCTTACAGATAGATGATTTAGGAAGGGAAAGAAAGCTACAGAAAAACTGTAAGAGCATGAAACTATTTCTCATATATGTCAAGTTATGTAGCTTGAAGGGTACACTTTTAAATTGTGTACTACAAATACTTTCCAAAAGGCTTCCATCCGTGTTGTGGGTGTGTATACACACGTGTGTGTGTGCCCATGTGGGTTTTTTTCTTATTAGTTCTGTTTTCTTGTTGTTTCAAACTATTTAATTTAATCAAACAAATCACTGGAGAAAATGGTTACACTGTGAATTTCTAAGAGGTATTTTCTAGCACAAAAACTTTGCTCTACATGTTTAGACAGGCTGAAAAAAGGTAGCAAAAGCAACTAAACTCCTTGTGACGTAGCAGAAATGTGTATCATAAAGGCATAATCCCAGGGGCAAGTTCATTGACCTGTGTCCTGGTAGAATAATTTAATGGAAGAACTGCCAAGGGAAGACCTCTAAAGTAACATTATGATATTGCAAAGGACAAACCCCTGATCTTCCAAGCAAGTCAGAGTGATGAGCTGGATACTGTGATGCAGCTTGCAATAGCTTGCCCCTGAGAGTTCAAGGGATTGTATGGCAGGAATTCCAGTTAGAGCCATTAGGGTAAGGGAGCAGTGGAAACAAGCTGCCTTCCCAGTATGGAAATTTCTCCCTGGGATATGGGAAGCACAACAGATGATAAATGCAACTTTACTGTAATAGAGCTGCTTTTCTACATTTAATAAAAATGTATGTGCAAAGCTTCAAATATGAATATTGCTTTAGAAACCTACCCTTTTGAGGGCTGTAATATTCTGTTACCAACTAAATCCTGCCAAATGGAAACTGGAAATCAATGTAAAACGCAATCAAAAAGCTAACAAAAAATCACAGATTTCTACACTAGAATATCTGGTGTGCTGAATTTGGGAACCCCTCCAAAACTAATGGAAATCATTCCAAAATGATGGATCTCAGCAGACACAAATACTCACATTCACTTCTAAATACTGCAAATCTTTGATGAAGGTTAGTTTTATGTATGGTAACACATTCCTTGGTTCTGGCCTGAGTGCTACCCAGTTCTAACAATATAAGCACAAGCCAGTGTACTCCTAAGTATAATTAGAGTTATGATTATAAATTGTTCATTTATGATGCAATGTGTTCATAAGTTCAAAAAGTATACTGGTAGCAAGATGCAGCCAGAATGAACTGGCTGCCCTGTGGCATTTCTTTTGGACTCACGATCCCTTTCTTTTTCATGAACAAGAACTACAGAGGTGTTAATATCACACACTGCCCATATTTCAGTAAAGATACTGATTTTCTTTATCTTACCATGGTTAAGAACACCTTCTTCCAGAAGCACTTGCCACATGCCAACAGCCTGGGTTCGTAAATGGACACAAGGACTTTGTTGCATCATCCAGTCAACTAGTTCTGTCCCCACACAGCATTGCCTGAAGGACAGATAGGAAGGAATGAAAAGGAAGCTAGCCAAGCAACTGCACACAGTGACTGCCAATAATAGTGACATCTTAAACTCTGTATAGACTCAGTCAAATCTGCCTGCAGAAAACCCCATGTCACCATCTACATGCACATGCTTGAAATACCAGTGAGGATCCTCTTAGTAAAACAAGTGTTTTGGGAAATGTAGAGTTCAGAGGATCAAATTTAGCCTGTTGCACATGGTACAAAACCTATAGCAGCAGTGCAACAACCTCCAAACCAGTTTTCAAAAGAAACTCTGTATACCATGGGATACCAAAAGCCTCATGCTTTTCAGAATCTTGCATGAAAACAGTAATTTAATACTGTGAAAGTTATGCCAATGCAGCCTCCACAGGAAGAGTGAGTGCTATGAGGGTGTTCCTGCATTTGTAACCAAACTTCTGTCACACTGTATTTGGAGAAACTGGTCTTGGTACAGTGTTCCTTAGGCCCTCTCATGAGAGGTCTTGGTCACCTTGCACCTCCTGACTGATCCAGAGACAGGTAACAGCAGGTCTCAAATTCTGGAGGACACCCAAAGAGGGTTAAAAAGGCAAAAAGCCACACGGCCACTTAGTAAAATTCATTACCATAACACTCCTTAGATCAGCAGACCAGTAAGAGTTTTTCTCAGTTATGTGTAAGAGAAAATGATGCAGCTGTTTGGACCAGCACTGCTCTTCATTTACCATAGATGCTCTTTTGTTCTTCTGGAACAATCAGCAATGTAATATTGTGACATATTCTCAAATCAACTCACAAGTGCCAAATACCTTTGTATATTAAATACATTTTGGGCTGAAATATGGAAAATCAATGCATTTAATTCAAATGAAGATCAGAAACATATTCATTTACTATTTAGAAAAAGACACTCAGAGATTTAAAAATAATTTTTACTTTAAAACACTCTGAATAATGTACTAGGTATTTGATTTAAACATTAGACACTAAAACAAACTGATTTTTAAGCCAATAGTAGGTAGATCCTGACACCTTGCAGGCAGATTTCTATTCTACAAGTGCCATTGTTATCCCACTTCAGCAAGACTGTGCTGCCACCAGCAGGAAGATAAGAGAGCCCAGCAATTCACTGAAAAAGAATTAAATAGAGCAGCAAATCTGCATCAGGAATGTTTCTCACCAGGTGAATTTTCAGAATGCCACAGTGAGCAAGACTGCTGTAGCAGTCAGTACAGCAACATAATATATTAATGAACTTTTCTATTTTCTCTTGCGGATATACAAAGAGAACGGAATCTACATTTTAACTTGGTACTACACAGAATATTCCAGCTAACTATGCTATTAACTTTGGAAGAGTTTTTGTATGTGAATGCTCTGTTCACAATCACAGACTCAATTTCCAGTCAAATTACTTCAGAAAATATTTACCAGGCCCATTAAAGACTGCATAACATCCAACTCAAATAGCATCACAGAATAATTTCCGACCTTTTGAGACCTGCAAGTATGGTAAGGCATAAATGACAAATCAGAGAATGGCAGGCATAAAAATTCAGACTTCTATACAATCAGCTCACACACCTGTAAGTCTTCAGATGGTATTTACGATCTCTTATCATGTGAGGAGCTCGGGACAGAATTGTATTCCGCAAAATCTTTCCAGCTCTAAGGATCTTTTCTGAAGGAACCTTGGTGATCACAGAGAAAAAGAAAGACCAAGACACATAGATATTAAACTTTCTGGAATCTCTGTACTGCTTTCTGCAAAACAAAACACAAATTCTCTTCTTTCCTGAATTAAAAGTCCTCTTACACAGAGGCTTGCTTTCGCAGAGCAATGTAGTATATATTTGGGATTTTAAGCTTCACATTTTCACATTCACTTTTCACATTTAACAGAAAGCATCACTTCAGCTGATTCATATAATATTGCTGGAAATAGTTACTTCCATTTGTCTAATGGCCAGGCTCTACATTACACCTATGTTCTATTACCTGTGTAATGGTTTTAGTAGGATGATGTGGGATGTGAGGTTCAATAAGAGGTGTCTGAAAAATAAAATGAAATTAAAGATTGTTTTTAAGGTTGACCAGAATAATAAAATAAAGACTAAAGTAAAAAATGAACAAAAAAACTCTAATAACAAAGAATAATGTGGAAGTCCAAGCTCTGCCCAGGAGGTATGAATATATAAAAAGCTTCTGAAGACATCCTAAAGGCAAACTTGGTTGTTGAGGGTTAGCAAATTAAAACAGTGACATGACACGTGAAGATGAGTAACAAATCTGTGCTAAACTTTGTGAAGTACTAATGAAATGGGCAATGGTCACACAAGATCTGAGCATACACAGGCAGTTAGCTCTTCCTCCTGCACAACAGCATTTCCCCACGAGTCTGCTTCACCACTCAGCCCCCACCACGGAAATTCTCTCCTCATTCAGCACCTTTTTCTATTTAGCTCTTTTCTCCCTTACAGCATAGCACAAGAAACAGGAACGGAGATAGAATTCTTCTTCTACTATCTGTGCTTTCTAAATTATCACCAGGCTGAGCAGGCAACCCTTTTATAGCCGCTCTCTGAAATGCAGAGGGACACAGGCCACTCACAGGGACCCAGGCAAGGACCTCCACAAAGGGGCTGGTGAAGGAAAAAGAAAAGAAGAAAGCAAGTGGCTTAGTTCTACAAAGGGAAGAGTGAAAGGAAAGACCATTGGGGCTCTACAGGGGAGAAGGGGATGAGAGAAATGGGACAACAGGCACATAACAAACAGGTGTAAGAGGGAGACGGGGAGCACATGGCACAACACAGAGGAAAAAGGAAAGGTTAAAGCACAGTAGAAATGGAGCAAAGGAGAATAAAATCAAACTTCAGCAGCCACCTCAGAATGACATGAAGACCTTGGGCTTGTTTGGCCTGGTAGTTAACAGCATGGACCAAATTCATTTGCAATGTCAGGAGACAGGACACAAGGGCTGACTTTGGCTGGTGCTCAGGGCTGGCCCCCAGCAGATCAGGCTGAGCAGAGCTCTCCCACAAGGGCAAGACTCTGCACCTTGGCCATGGCAGCCACGGTCCCCTCACACCCCTACGGCAAAGCCAAGACAGCCAGGGCAGATGTATGGTGAAACATGCGCCATGCACTTCCCGCTTTCCTTAAACTGACCATCTGCCCATTAGCTCCCACGGGATTTTAATGACGTGACAAAGTCCTTGTAGTTATCAAATAGTGCTAAGAGTGCACCAAGAAACTATGGGTCAGCTGGCAAGGGGAAAATGAGGGAAGCATATGACTGATATCAATAACCTTAACATAGAGGCCTGTATATGGAAACCAATACAAAGTTTTTTGTTTCTATTCATACCTTACAAGGAGTCTCTGAAAAGGCATATCAATACAATAAAAATAGGATTCCTGATTTTTCTCATTTAATAAGTCAACAATTTTTCATAAACTCATTGAAGTTCCAAATATTTCTGTCCAGCCAGAAGAGAAGTAGCGCATGCCTCAATATTTCTTGGTTTCTGGAACTATTCTGGAACTATGTGGAATCTGCTCTAGATAATTTAAATTTACAGTTAACATATACAAATAATAACAAAGATGTTTTCAAAGATGCCTGTAATGAAAACAATCTCAAACTCAAACAGGTACAATATACTCAATCGAGCTTCCAGATTCTAATTCTAGTTAGGAATATACTTACAGGAGAGATAAAATGTGTAAGACAAAAAAATATAGATTTTTAGAACAATAGACTAGTGAAAACAAATTCACATTTTTGTTCTTTGGAGTTTCAATTAAGTATTAACAAAAATGTGTAAAGCTGAAAAATCAAACAAGGATGAAGATTTTTCAATTAATCTCCCAACCTAATCAAAACAGAATATAAGACAGCATTTGGAAGAAATCAGATTCAACCCAAAAGTACAGAAAAAAAACGAGGTTAAAGCTAAGACAGCACAAGAATCTGCAGAAAGCAGAAGGACGGCTTGTTCACCTACATCCTGACCGATACAGAAGGATCAGCTGCAAAGATTGAACATAACTTGGTTGAAGGTGATCATGAAATGATCCAGTGTCAGAACTTCACAGAAGGAAGAAAGAGCATCAAAGCAGACACAATGGACTAGGAAGAAAGTTTCCATAAAAACAGAATGCTGATAGCTATATTCCTGGAGTGGGTCATGGGAAAACAAGTTTGAGGTAGAAGGAGTTAATGGTAGCTAGCAGTTACTTAAAGAAACAGTACTAATCATACATACAATATCCACCAGAACGAGAAGGTAAAGTCAAGACTCGGCTAAAGAAAGAGCTCTTCACTGACACACAAGATGGAAATACACAGAAAGGAGAATACAGTAGGGAGTCTAGAGAAAGAAAGTATAAATTGAATAACAAAAGACAGAATTAGAAAAGCAAAGGTATAAAATGAGACAGACCTGCCAAGAAATGTCAAGAGGTAAAAAAATATTCCACAAGTACATTAGTAGTACAAACTAAAACAAAGAAAACAGTGTTGATCTTCTGTTTAACAGAAGAAAGTCTATTTACAGACAGTTCAAGAAGGCCAGAAACTTCTGATTTCTTTTTAATCAATGTTTATTAGAAAGATCAGTGGCAGCGAGATGGTCAATATCCCAAGTAGTAGAGTGACAGAAGTAAAATCTCAACCTTGAAAAAAAAACCCAAAACCATAAATTAGCTGTTTTCAGATTGGCTTTTTAGAATTTAATGCAGAAAACCTGAAGAGCTTGAACAAACTTATAGAGGGCTGCATCCATCTCAAAACCATCAGCAGCCACCCTTGGTGTCTAAGGAAGGCAACTGAAGACAGAAATATGGAAAAGGAGAAGCTGAAAAAATACAGATGCCAGCTTAATGTCTTCCTAAAAAATGTCCATTTGTAAGCACCTGGAAAAGAACAGGGAGATGAGTCACATGTGATGTATATTAACCAAGAACAGATCATGCCACACTGATCTAATTTCTTTTAATGATCGAGTAGCAACATTGATAGATTAGACAAGAATCAGTACATTTTTTAAACCTTTACTAAGGCTTTAGCACTTTCTCATCAGATATTCTCTTCTGCAACAGGCAGATTAAATTCTTACAAAATAGATGCAAAGTCAGTTGGAAAAGTGCATTTTGAAAGCAATTACCAGTGAAGCAAAGTCAAACTGGCACTCATACCAGTGGTCTGTTCGAAGCAGCATTCAAGAATATATCACATCTGATAATATTAAATATTAACACGGGAAGAAGCAGGATACATCTTTATTGATTCTGCAGGAGACATCAGGATGGGAGGCATTGCACATACATTGCAGAATAAGTTTATAACATGAAACAGTTGTAATATTGGTCTAAAAAAATAATGCTTTTATGCAACAGAGTGATGACTGAACATTTCAGTACATTTCTGAAGCAGGTGGAATCAGCTAAATAAAGACAGGATAGGGAACAAGTGTCTTCAGAAAATGAAAAAATGTTTATAATGTTTTAAATATTTAAATATTAAACACAGCTGAACAATCGATGCCGTAATTATGTGAAAGCAGCAAATACTGTATTGGAATGTAGTAATATATTAGATACATAATGGTGTTCTGCTTTAGTCAGCCTAGGTAAGACCTAATATAAAGCACTGTGTCTCATTTTCCCACTTTACTCCAGAAGCATCTAAACCAGCTGAACAGAATTTAGGGGAAAGTAGCAAGAAAAATCAGAAAGCACAACATAAATAATCAAAGTTGAACTAAGGAAAAGCATATCTTAGCAGAGGTGTGACTAAAAAAAGTCTTCAGATTTGAAAGGCCTTTGAAACTGAGAAAGAAGTGGCCTCATGATGAGTGGACTCATCATGCAGAGATCAGGAAATAATTTAAACTGCTGTTAAAAAGATTCAGTTTATGCATTGCTGAAGCTTTCCTCAGTGTGGACAGTGAATACTGGCAGATTGCCAGAGAGGTCTGGTTCCTCCATCTTTGGGAGGATACACAAGGAATCTGTCAGGAATGACACTGCTATAGCATGCATGTGGCTTGGGGATGAACTCAATGCTTTCCTGAAGTAGTTTTTAGCCTCACCCCATGGTACTGAGCAATTTTTGAGAACACCTTTAAAAGTCTAAAACGAGTTCAGCCACAGGGCGGTGCTTAAAGAGGAGATCAGTAATAGAACCTGGGGCAGAGAGCCTGAGACAGTCATTCCTCCTGTGGGACAATGCCATCATCATCCAAAAGACATGCCCAGCAAAGAGTCCCCAGAGTCGCAGCCTTTCAAAGAGGCTGTAGTGAGCTCTGGCTGCACTAGTGATTACCTGAAATGCAATCAATGGAAACACAGGGCTTGGACTGAGTTTGCTATAGAAAGGCAAGACATATTTCAAAGGCAAAGAAATGTAACAACAATTAGTTAATAGGTGATACAGGGTTCCAGAAAAAACTTCCCACCTGAAAAAAAATGCATTCTGTAAAGGACAGTCACAGCTTGGCTAAAGACCAAGAATTGTTTTGTGAGTCTTTACAATCCCGGGTCTTTCATTATGGATTGCTTAAAAAGCACTTTAAAAAAATATAGAGATTAAAGAGAGTGTTTAATTGACTTCTTAACACATCCTGGTATCTTTGAAGAATTAATGAGACTAAAGTACATACATGTGGCACAGAGGTCCTTGATGATCTCATTTTTCAGGACTTCTGAATAAGGGAGAAGTTATCAGAAAGAGTTCAGATAAGCAAGCCAATTACAAGAGTTCACAAACTATTGTTCATCTCCTGGCCACAGGAGTGACAAGTCTACCTGATCTTAGTTTTCCTTCAGTGTGAGATAAAACAACACAGCAACACCACACACTCAAACAGTTTGCTATCACCTGGTAGGGCAGGAGGTCGTATGGGTGTGAAGGGTGGAGAAGGGAAAGCTGCTGGTGTTGGTAGGGGAAAGCAGAAAATCATTATGAGAAACTGTGGTAAAAAGGCTTTTAGCACTAACACTGACAAACTCCTTATCTGTACATTCATGGATTCACATTTGAGCCATTCAAACAAAAAAGCCAATCACAAAATTCCCTATTTAAATTGGGGTGAAGCAGAGAAAGTAATAATTTTAGCCTCCATTCCTTTCAAGATTCAAATATTTATGCATGAGAGCAATACCACAGATTTAAATAGGACTATTCATGTGTATAATTTTATGCACACATTTAATCTGTGGAGAAATAGGCCTTAGATTTCAAACTACAGGGCAAGGCCTATCTGTATTTTGGTGTTTCTTACATCACTGAGCAATATGAAGACAAATAAATAATAAAATGAACAACAGTAATAGTGACCTACCGTGAGATCTGTACTTGTCAGCTTATTTGAATCTGCTAAATAAAATCCAAGAACATCTCTTACAAAAATAGATTTTTCTATTCCCCTTGTTAAATAGCTGTAAAGGGATGTTTCTGAGCCTTTACATATGAATGAATGCTTTAGATCTATGGCAATTAGGATCTATAAAATCAAGTGATGAAGGGGACTTAATTTACTACTCTCAAACGCAAATGTAGGATTGCAAAAAAACTAAGATGAAATAAAATAAAAGCCAATGAATCACTTTTTTTTTTTTTTTTCACATGACCTCAGTGTAGCTCATCTCTGAACAGGGAACAAGTTTGGTATTGATTGGAGTTAACCACAGCATGTTACCAGGGTGATCAGATAAACCTGTGCACTACTGTAGATCCCTTTATTTTCAACTGGGGAACTGAAAAGAATTGCAAGTGACATCTGTTTTCCTGCTGGCTGGCAGGGGGATCCAGAACAAACAAAGGACAAAAGCCACACACACTGAAAGGTGTCAGCAGCAACAGCCACATCACTAAGAGGTCTGTTTGTTTAACATCCTCAGTATTTACCACTATTGGTGATTTAAGGCCTAATCCAAATCCCACTGAAATCACTAGGAAATCCCTAATTGATTCAATGAATTTTGAGCCAGGCCCTTAGCATCAGATTCTCCTAAACGTATTTCAGAGCTCTTACTGGTTCCAAATGACTCCTGATGACTTCTGATGATGGACATTTTTGACTGACATTTTTGAATATCTTTGTATACATCTCCCAAAAGACTTCTAGTGCCCTATCTTGTTCATGTGGGAAGAAATAAAATATACAAAAAAACCACATTCCCACAATATTGGCAAAATCATAGCCAGTCAATAGGATACAGCTGACAACTACCTGGAGTCCCCACTGCCCTCCCACACACCGTCTCCCACTTCTACTCACACCATTCTTTCTCAAGCTTTATGTAATGTCATCTATTTGTGCTGCTTCAGACCAAAGGCACAGATTAGAGTTCCAAAGATGGTGTAGTACAGTCCATTACTCTTTTCCCAATACAGGCCATTATTTCCAGCACTACAGAATAACTATGTAACAGGGATAAAGCAGAGCCTACAGTGTCACAGCTTTTGGAATGCATTTTCAGCTGGAAAGCAGTCTTGGATAGAGTATCTTGAAGTTAACTCCATTGGTCCTATTTCCAGCTGCAGTGTAAGAGTGTCTATGCAGACTGCAACAACCTCTTCTAGGATATTACAGGGAAAACAATACACATATTGAATGCAGATTGCTGAACATGAGAGAAATGGCTGACCAAAGATGTCATCACAAAAAGGTCCTTTGGATCACATTTTTGTCAAAATTTGAAGGAAAATGTAATCAATATTGTAGGAATTCCCCTGAGATTAGCTGACAGCAGGTGCTAATAACATCAAGGTTGCAGGCCAATCTCCATACGGGCCACTCACTTTGCTGGGACTTTATTATCCTTGTGGGTCACTTCCAACACAGAATATTCCATGCTCTGTGACTATATTAACCTATACAAGATCTCTGGAGCAGCCCAATATTAAACAAATATGCTGATGTACTGACCAGTGCTTCTCACCAGAAAACAATATATGTG
Source organism: Poecile atricapillus (assembly GCF_030490865.1). NCBI lineage: Eukaryota > Metazoa > Chordata > Aves > Passeriformes > Paridae > Poecile > Poecile atricapillus. The sequence continues at coordinate 20,691,571 of NC_081253.1, read as the reverse complement.
AACACCTCTAACCCCCGAGGGTCCATGGTTCATAAGAAAGCTTGGCACACACTCCCTGCTGTGGGGACTTTTGATGGTTGGGACATGGTACCAGCAATGAGCTCTGGGTCCCACCCAGACAGTCACATTTAATCACAGAGCCAATCAAAGAAGATTCTGAGTTGGAAGGGACTCACAAGGATCATCAAGTCCAACCCTTAGATGAATGGCCCATACATGGAGATTCACCACACCACTTCAGAAGACAAAAAAAGTGGAAATAGAAATGCAATCATCACTCCTATCATGCTATAAACAATTATTATATATAACAATTATTATATATAACAATTATCTCCCCACAAACATATGCATGCACCTGGAAGAACCAGCTTGTGCTACAAGACAGTACTGGCAGCCAAAAAGCAAAGTACCTGCTCACATCTCCTAACTGGAAAAGTCCAAAACTGACAATGACTGACCTCATACCAGGTCTGTAGCGGAATAAGCAATCAACAAATACCTGGCAACTAACAAAGGACAAATTACCCAAGATCACTTGTTTTAAAAGGACCAGTCTAGACAGTGTCAAATTCTCCTACCAAAGGATGTTCAAGCCACCCATGCTTACAGCAGATAACTATTCTAGTTTCTCAACAAACATCTGTAAACAGCAAAATGGGGAGAATGACGAGGTATGCATGGATGAACACACAATCACAGGATGTTTGCAAAATTAGGGAAGAAAATAATCAAATTTTAAAAATCTACTGAGTTTCCTAAAGCTATAGCACCTGTAAGGTAAAAACCCATAATCTAGCTACAAACTATCGAAACCAAGCAAAATAGCCTAGTAGAACTTGTCAGGGGCAGTGGTTAAAGACAGCCCAGTTTTATTCTGGTTTGTTTGACTGCATGACCTTACACAAATCACCTAATCACAGTGTGTTTCATTTTCCCCTTTTTGGAGAGAGGAATAATAATAATTTCTATCTTTGTAAAATGCTTTGAATACTGTCAGCAAATGGGCTACTATCAAAATATTCAGAGTAATGATGACTGGTTTAAAATCTATCTTCTTTAAATGTAATACAATGTGAAGACTATGCTGTATTTTAAAATACATTCTAAAATTGCTTTTCTTTAGTAATCTACATTTTTTAATAGCATAAACAGGAAAATGTGTTCTTTAAATTCTCAAATATTCAGTGTAGCAAATTTATTTTAGAAAGTTAAATTGAATTCACATTATTAACACTTCTACAATGTTTCCTTGACAAACTATAAATGTCCCTCCTTTTAACACAAAATGATTCAGCCATTACCAAAAATGACACTTTACTGTGAATGTCAAAGGGAAAAAGAATACTGAAACAGACTATGACCAATGCACAAAGCCCCCCAAAACATGGCTAATGATGTCTTATTTTCCTGTCATTTTTCTACTTCCCCACTACAATGAAACAGCTGCTATAACTACACTGCCTGCATTGAATAAAATGTCAGAAAATGCGAACTCTGCTGTGAGCATTCCCAGTATTCTGATAGAAGTGTGACTACAGTTATCATAACGAGTTTCGAGCCAGGGTTTCTCTGCTCCTGCATTTCTTTAACCTATGAAAGAATGAAACTTTTTTTTTTGTCTCTCATGCAAACTACTGTTTTCTTAGTATTCATGGCTTCAAAAGCATTACCTGAAATTACTTATTTCTTTAGAAACAAGCTATAATGACAAAGACTTTAAAAGTACAATAAATATTAGGCAGCAACATTACTGGTTTTTAAGGCCTGTCTCTCACGCATGCTCTAGGCACACAGCATCTATTCAAAAGAAAAACTGAAGGGATGGTAAAGATTAACGAGCTTCTGGAGGAGCTAACACACTTATTTCTGATACCTTTTTAACAAGCATCTCCTACCTTCAAGACTCCCAGAAGGTACTCTGTCAAGAAAACAGGACTGGATGGCTCTCCTGGGTTTCAATTACATCCAGATGCCAGAAGTGCCTTCTGAGGATGAGGCAGTGAAATTTTAGATTAATTGATTTCATTTCAAACATAAGGGCACCAAAACCTGGATGGAGTGTGAATTATGTGTGAAAATGTGAGCCTGTTAAAATTAGTGGTAAAATTCTTGACTTCAGTGTAGTCAAAACACTACCCAAGTGAGGCAAGAGGACCACCGCCTATTGGGTGACAGCAATTTATGTATTGCGTGATCCCCACTAGTCATTGCACCTCTGAGTGTTTCAACCTCTCCATGGTAAAATGGGGACAACAGTGTCTAGTCACAACTCCAACAAATGATGAGAATAAGCAACTGAAAACACTGCTGAATGCTGCAACTGGAATCCTCGAAGTCTAGTGTCCACAAATTCATGCTGGGAACTTTACAATGATTTTTAACACAGAAAGAAGGAGTCATCAAAGTGAGACAGGGCTAGAGGACATTGAAGGTTACCTCCTGAATTCCTTGGGGAGGTCAGCAACAAGGTAAAGCGTTTGGCAAGTGGGCAAGAGAAGTTAATTTAAACCTGTTTTATGCTTCTCCTGGTGATTTCATGTTCCTGATTCTCCAAGTTCAGGACAGTGCATTGTGTGAAAGTATATGAAATGAAGAAACATTGAAGGAGTGCAGCACATGAGCCTCAGAGTCCAGCTTCTCTGCCTGCTCCTCTTTCTTCTTCCTGTCATCTTTTTCAGAAATCATTTTTTGCTAAAAATGAAACTGAGAAGGAATAACCTAACAATATCCAGTGCAACACCTTCTGGTGTCCTACTTCTCACGATTTTTTTATTGATCTATATTATGTATTCCATCTCCATGGAACATATTTCCTAAAAAGGTAAATGGTTGTTTCTGTAGTATATGAAAATAAACAGAGGAAAGAAATCCCAAACTGTTGACTTGATCAGAACACATTTTACAAAAACCACATTCTTTTTCAGCCAAGTACTTCTCTACTTCAGTGGTTTTAAGTCTTCTGTCATAAACATAAAAAAACCTCAAGCACTGGTTTAATTTACATATTTGTGTGTCACTGGAAAAGACATGCATTCTGCTCTTGACAAATATCCACAAAACAAGCTTCTTATCTTCCTTAAAACTTCTATTTCCCTTGATGTCTACAAAAAGCTTGTCACAGTGGTGGGTGTTGATGTGCTGAACCATGCTACCTACCCTATCTCATCCAAGTTTCTGAGGCTGCGTGGGATAAGGGATTTTCTTTTCATCTTACGGTAAAATGCAATTGTGGTCTCACAGATTTAACTGGCATGAAATGGAACCATAACTGCTGTATTAGTTAATCAGTTCATTCAGTGTTCTTTAGATAGAGTGTCAGTAACAGTATTGATTAAAAACATGCAAAGGCATTTGGAATCAAATTATTGATCTGACCAAGACAGATCAATATGCTCTGTTTTTCACATTAATTCCATAATGCATTGGGAATAATCAGTAAATAAAATAAAAATGTTGATTTAATGTGCATCTGTATGAATAGTAGATATTCTCAAATAGCAACAGAATAATACTTTTAATTCCAATTACAACAAAATGTTATTTTAATTGGAAAATAGTAAATATTTCATATTTGCAAATTTGCTTCTTCTCTCTTTATAACTTTCTACAGAGTTTGTTGCTGCCTAACTTGCTACTATATAAACCAGGCCTGTTCACATTTTTTTCTTATTTTGAATTTAGCTCATCTTCCCTGACTAACCAGTAAGGGACAGACATTTCTAAACATACTCTTAGATGCTTGTTGCTAAATGAATATTTATTACAACTTGAGATAAAAACTGGGTCTGCAGTTGAGATAAAAAAACAGAACACTGCAGTAATTAACCCAAGATAGGTATGGAGAAGTGAAATTACTCTACCTGACATTTTTTCCCAGCTAACAACATCTTTTTACATCCCAATTCACCATAACAAGTTCCTGAAAGAGATGACCTCTTTTTACCTCTCTCAGTTTGTAGCCTAAGCTGTGTAAATTCTGCAACGCCTGGCTTTTAGGGATATAACCTGCCCCATCCTTGTGAAATGGAAGAGTACATATTGTATATATTTTGTAATTTATCCCCCTTTTCCCATTTCTCGTCAATGTTGACATTGATTTTCGTATTACTGCTTCAAGTATTGTTTTGTCCAGCAGAAATTCTGTCCCTGCTGCCACTTACCCCCTTTCCAAATATAATCTCAAATTTTTATTTGGTTTAATTGACTCTTTAGTGACTCTTAGTGCGTTGTGCAAAGGATAACAACTGTTGCACTGCATTAAGCAAATCACGGTGCGAAAATGCTGTTCCAGAGAAATTTACTTACTGTAATCCAAATCAGTTTGCCTAGAAATACTGAATGTACATAAGAGTATCTCCAGCTAACTTGTGTTTACAAAACTCTGGGATTTCTGTAATAACATAAGAATCTTCAGCTTCTCTGTGACAGCTGGATAGGAGATTGTCTTGGGGAAAGGAAAAAGCATCCTGCCCTAAGAAACTTCTGGTATATTGAAGGCCAATACTGCAGATTGTCCAGTGTCTGTATTGCCACAAGGTCACTTTTCAGGCACAAATCCAGGTTCTCTACCCCAAAACACACAGCAGAAAAGCAGAAAACAAAAAAGACAGCATTTCAAGAACACTGAAGCAATAGAATAGAGTAAGTACCATTCAGGACTTCTGACAAGGTAGCCCCTGGTTTCCTCTCCCCAGTTTGGACCAGTAAAGCAGGAAGACAGGAGAGCTATTCTATTGCACAGGCCCAGGACTGCTGTGGCAGTGGCTATATATTTACACCACAAGGAATGCCAGAAACCTTACTGTTACAGTTTTGCCAACACAGGTTTTCCAACATTGTCCTGGAATTCACAGCAGCTAACACCGACACTGAACAGAATCTCAACTGAATCAGGGGAAACAAAAGGGAAGGGGGGATGTCAGGTTCCTTTATCTTGTGGATCCCTACAGTTTTGTCAGTCAAGATAAGGGACCTTGTTCAATCAGTGACATTTCTCAGGTTTGCTTCTCAGTGTCATTTGGAAGAGCAGCCTGCAGACTACAAGTTGAAAATCCCTAATCTAGACTAGCTCTTCACACAAGACTATTCAAGAGAAAGTAGGGAGAGGGGAGCAAATATTTGCCTGTCTCTGTATGTACTACAGGAATACATTATACAAATCTGTATTTAAACACAGGAGACTGAAATCACAGAGGTTCCTTTGTAATTTAGCAGTGAAGTGCAAGAGAGCTGCAAGCTGGCCTGACAAAGCAATTCCCTGCCAATTCTCCCTCTGCTTCCTGTGCAGCTGTTGTAGGCAGAAATGCCAACTCTGGGGTAGGAGAGAGTGTCAGTCCATAGCTGTCAGACCCAGCAGAGCTTTGTGCTGAGGTCAGACATCTACAGCTGCAGACAGATCACAGCAGGCTCAAACCCAGGCCCTATTCTGTAGCTTGTACTGGCTATGGCCAGGAATCTCATTTTCATCCTAAACTGAAGAAAGTTAAGCCCAGAAAAAGGCTTATTTCATAACAGTTCTGCTCCCTTAACACAAGGCAAGCAGGAGCATCAGTGTTATGGAAAAGAGGGCACACACAGCTGGGTGTTGACAGAAGAGACATGGAAGAGGGTACACAGAAGAGGAAAAGCCCTGCAACCCTGGTGCAGGTCACTGGAAGCTGCTGTGGAAGGGCAGCCACAGAGCCATGGCTCTTCCTGGGCCCAAATGTGCTTTGGTCTGGGAGCCAGTGATCCCACCATCTTCCTACTGCACAGCCACCCTCTCCTACCTCTGCTACTGGAGTCACTGCTCAGGAGGCTCCAAGGTGGGCTGGGTCAGAAAATTAGTTTGAGAGAAAAGTAACCACCTGAGATATTCCAAAAAAGGCTACAAATAAAGAATGGCATGAGAAAAGGTGTTTCTTTAGGTTCCTCAGATTCTTAAATTTGAAGTCAGTTACTATAATGAGTGAGGATGGACAAAACAGTACTGGAGGCTTATGAAGACATAATTCTCTTGCTAAACTACTGGCTTTTTCTCCATCCAGTTCATATTTAAGGTTATTAAACAAATTGGTTATATATATAATTTCATTTACTGAGATGAAAACAAGCGTGTCTGAGTAATCCTAATTAAAAGCAGTGTAACAACCTGTATTGGAAATAAGCTGGGGTTTTTAAAATTTTATTTTGGTGCCTAAATTAAGTATTTTTAAAATTTCTCTACTATTCAACTCAGCTACATGGATTTGTATTTCCTCACTAACTGCTATCTTTAATTTTAAGACAGCTGCATCACTGATGATAAAGCACGCAAAGATCAAACACGCTCACAGTCTTGTGCTAAGCCCTCTTTCCAAAGGAAATTCACAAAAAGAATAAATAATGAAAGTCATAAATCATAAATAACTCAACAGCAGTTTCTCCTTAACCATGATGGGTGCTAAGAGGCCCAATTACATTTTCAGCTCTGCTGTAGAGATCTGACATTTTTGCCTCTGCAATTCTACTTGGAATGGCTCTAAATAAGCCCCATGAACTGGACACTTGTGGTGCTATTTGTGTGCAGCCAGCACAACAGGCTTCAGCTCTTGACTAGCTAACACAAGAAAAAGAACAAAAACACCGGACAGCTTTTTCCCACTATTTATTAATCTCTCAAATTTTTGTCATCCATACACAAGCAAAAAAAGATGTTGCTAAATGATCAGATCAGACACATTGATTACTTCCTAGTGGCTCAGAACTATAATTGACTTTGTGGAATACCAATTTCCAGCATGCATTGCAGGACAGGCAGTCAAAATGCTCTGTGAGAGATGATATGAGTGACTAGAAAGAATCTGATTTTAAGATCCCTGATCCAATTTTTCTGCCAAACTTGAGAAAATAATTACAAGATTCAAAAAAATTCCTTTTGCTGTTTCAAATATAAGTGCCAAATGTGTTACTTGTATACGCTTGACTTGTCTGAAGACGTGAACCTTGAAAGGGACTATCTTTTTTCTCAGTATAATTACCCACTCTTCCTGCCTTTCAACTGCAAGACATAAATGGAGCATATGTGCATGTTTTTTAGGGGATGGGACAGATTCTCAAAGAAAACACAGTCAAGAAGCAAGAGTCATCAAATGTGACTCCACAATACATATTATCAGACTGCCCTTGCCAACACTGGCAGTGAAGGTAGTAGGATGTGTCCTCAGACAAGTGGAACTGAGAGTGGTGCTCCTGTGGAAAGATGGTCTACCACTTATTTCACAATACTGAGTACTTTACAAATTTTAGTATTTTCTAGGAATTTCTCTTATTTTCTCAATTTTTTTAGGTTATTTATGTAAACTGCAATAGCAACACTCATTCAGCTAGGCAAGAGAAGTCTGAAAGGAAAAATATCTGTTTAGCCAAACTGCCTTCCCTTGGGGTGCTACCCCAAGCACCTCCATGACCCTTTTGTGAGGTTAGTCAGATGGGTTAGTACTTGATTACACTGATACACTGAAAGAGGTCAGCAGTGTGAGCTAGATCCCCTCCAAAATACAATTTTAACAAAGAAATATGTATCACTTATTTTTGCATATTTCTATTGATTTCTGAACTTCTTCCTTCCACTTTCAGTGTCTTTTAGGATTATCACACCAAGGACTGATCACAATAAGGTCCTGTAAGAAAACTCATTAGAAACATATGAACAACCATGAATCTCACGCCTTATGATGTTTAAAGTACACCAGCATCTTTCTGTCTGACAGTCACTCTATTTTTTCTCACTGAAAGCTCTTTGTCAAAGAGGACTCCACACCTGCTTTGCATCAAAACACCCAAAGCAAACAAGAATTTTAAGGCTTTAGAATGCACACAAGCTGCAATAAAGTCTGAATTAAAATAAGAATAAAAATGAAAGGCAACATAAGTGGAGAGCATCAAAATAACAATGGTAACACTTTAAGAGGACTCTTCATTCAAAAAATACTGTGGTGATCACATATCTTAATATTCAGATCTAAAAGTAATGAAACTAAAAACTCATACAGGTTAGCTTTAGCATTTACTCGATTATTTTGCTGGTACCAGATGAAGTAGATGAAAAACATAAAGGGGATTTTTCAATCTGTAAACTCACAAACTCAATCCATGTGTTTTTCAAGTATTACTTCGTGCACAAGGGGGAGCTCCTGCAACTCTATATCACAATAAAAACCTGAAGACAATATAGGGAACATAATGGAAATATGGCATGAAAGATTTCAGAAAAGAATTATGTATTCTTCACCCAATAGCAAGAACTACTGTATGAATTTGCACAACTTAATCTGCTTCTGTCTTCCGTGTTAGCATGGATACCTCAGTACAAAATACTTTTCCCCTTACAGGATGTATGCTTTCAATGAAAAAGGAGCAAACTTATGTGCGTTTTAAACAATCACCAAGGTGAAGCTGTACAAAAAGAAAGGCAGCATGGTTTTTGAAGTAAGACGTTGTTTTAATGTAGTGTGTCACAGCAAAAATATATGAGAGCAGGTGGCCAAAGTCTGTGCCACAACAAACACAGATATTTTATTAACACAGCCACTTTATTAACACTGCTCTGTCAGCCCCCATTCTTGAAATACTCTGCTTTTGAGCACTTCATTTTTTAGCCTTCCTTTCAAGCAGAATTTGGTGTGGCATCTTACAGACGTGGGGGTTCTTTCAGCAAACTGCAATATGGAGATTCTATCATGGAAAAGAATGTAAGACATCATCTTGGATCATTAGCAGAGCAGGATTAGAATTATTTTACTATCTACTACTAGAATAAATAACTTACAAATCAGAAATTTCTCTTTCTGTGCATCAGTTCTATGCTTTCAGGCATCCACAGTTTGCATAGGAGTTTAAGAGATCTGCTGATAGCAGAAAAGAGCATTCAGCATCACAGCCCAGAAGAGAGTGGAGATTTGTGCTCTCAGCTGGGCTATTCTTAACTACATTTATTCCTTTGTCTCCACAACTCTTTCCTCCAGTACCCTCTTCTTTCAAACTATCGTATATCTCCAGAGCAGATGGGCTATTTCTTGTTCCTACTCAGGTACCACTACAGGGTCTGTAAGAACAGGGGAGACAACTCTGGCTTTCAATCAGTGTCCGGCTTTTTAACAGTCAAAATATTGCCCTACCTAGCAACTGAAGGAAGCCCTTGAGAGAAACCCCACATGGTTAAGCATTGAGACGGGGAAGCCCAAGCAACTCAGCAGCAAAGACAAACAGCATGGGAATTCTGCACATAAAATGCCCACAGCCTGAGTGCACAAGTTTGCAGTGAAACTGCACCAAGCCTCTGATCAGCCAGTTTCAATTGACATTTTTCAATGTTTGACAATACAGTTATTTTCTAGGGGCTCACAAAGGTACTCCTTACTGAACGAGGAAGCCCCAAAAGCCAAGCTTCTAGTCCAAAGGACAGGATTCCCAGTGGATAACTGGAAAAAGCTATTTAGTATGTGCTATGTATTTTCCTCCAGCTTAATGTCAGACAGGTTTGATCCATTTCAATTTAAAAATCAGCCAGGAGCATACTCTCAGCATGGTGAATTCAGTGTAAACAGTGAAAAAGTGGCCAAATTGTAAGAAGAGTGTCCTGCAGTGGGAAGCATCGTGCAGCCCTGCTGCCATCTCTGCTGGTAATATATGGAACCAGGATCACTAACTATTCTGTCTGCATGCTGGAACCCGACCTCCCCCGCGTTCTAAGTACTCTTCTGTATCTTTTCCAAAAACGTATTGGAAATTATTATTGATTTTGTAATTTTGTCTTTAGGGTTACATTCATCTCACATATGCAACTCTACCCCATGGGAATTTTCAAAAACTAGAGAGAGAGCACAGTGTATAGATATTGGTCTGTCCTAGTTAAAAAGACTGACACTCTGTCATTTTCCCTTATGTAAGGCAGCATTAAATTGACTTTGTTTCCATTCCCCAAAATATAATTGGGGACAATAATATACTCCCTCTCAGTATTTTATGCTCAATTTAACTGCTATATTGCATTAAATGATGTGCAATAATGTAACCCCAAATGCAAATGAACTCATATCTGGTAAAAATAATCTCTTTGTTGCTTTCTCCTAATAGACATTTTTTTTTTTTTTTGCAGATTTTAATGAACTAGAAAAACCAAACATCCCCATATGGTGAGAAAATTCCAAAGCATGTATTAAAAGAAAAATCTTATGTCACTCATCAAAAACTAATAGATGTAACACCAAAAAAAAAATTAAGCTATGAAGATGAAACTCAAATAATTAGCAATTATGGAAAAACATCTAATAGAGTACTTTTAAAAGACTCACCACAGGCTAAAAGTGAAAAACATGCATTTTGTATTTCCAGAGTGGAATACATTAAATTTAATCTGAAGCAAATTATTTACAGTTACAAACTTCCCTGGAAAATTAAAACAACACATACACACCTTGAAATAAATGCATCAAGATCTTCAGAACTACTGAAGACATTATCTCTTTCTGCCTAAGAGTAAAGTCATCTTACCATATGAAAGATTTGAGGAACTTTCTCTGGATCTCAGAAGGTTCCTCACTCAGTCTTTTTCTGGACACTACAGAGTAGTCCGTGGGCCTCACTAAGCTGTATTTGCTGTCTGCTTCACAGGTATCATTCTGGCCTTCTAAAGCAGTCTAAAGATGTCTTGGAAACATTTCTCTTTCCCTGGATGAATGCCCTTCCATGATGCATTAGCATTTTTGGATGCTAATTAGCTAGATTTTAGGAGTCATGCATCATCCTAAAAATAAGCAAAATATGTAAAATCTAGAAATATAGCAATGTTTTCCGGTATCTTGAATTTTTGCTTTGAAAAGCTGGCAACAACTCTGGGAATTTGGCCCTGGAGTTCCTCTAACTCCATGATGGTTCACCAGACTGCACGGCATGAAGGGCGACAGACATTTTGTGTAAGCACTGTAACAGTTGCACAGTTTAAAACTGCAGGAATGAGGTTTGCGTGCAGTAAACAAAATACTTGGGTATTTATCTCTGCTGCATTTACCTTTCACTGAACATAATTAAAAGGAGCTGCAGTCATATGGACAAAACAAATAACTAGAATTCTTTTATTTCTATATAGAAATGAACCATTTCTGTGCTGTGTATCTTCTTCTGCCACATTTGCCATGGGACTGGCACCTCCAGATGAAACAAGGTGATGAGTATTTGTCATGTATTTACTCAGCTTCTCTCCAGAGAAATGTGTACAGTGTGGGAGGAAGAAGGATGTCTGTTTTATACACAGCTTGGAAAGGAAGATAATATGGTTTGCAAAGGACTTTGTTCTTGTAAAAGTCACTGAGCAGTTTGAGCCTGCCCTAGCCAAGTTCTGTCTCCTACCCAAGAAATTATTTTCTGCAGGAAGAGTCCCGTTGTGCTAGAAAAGCCCAGCTATTGGCAAAGGTATTAATCATTAAATTTTGCTCAGTTTCTAAAATACTTTGTACCTGAGAGTGTTTACCACCCTTAGCTGGGCATCATTTCCCATTACTGGGGGATATTACCTTCTAGGGGAGATAGACGCTTTTACCTTTTTACCTTTACTGTTACTTCTATCTGCTTCAAAAAACACAAAAACATCTTTTAGTTTGAATTCTGCACCTGGTGCTCTCCTTGAGAAATCAAACAAGACCCCTGACCTGACTTAACTGCAAGTGTACCACTGAAATGCCAATAACCTAAAGAAGCATTTAGACATAATTCATAACTGTGACGTAAAATTCTTACAAAATCCAAGGTGCTAAGTATCTAAGAACAATTAACTCAGTGCATGGAAAAGTATTTATGTCCCTACAGGGCAAGGCTGTGTCCAGATGTAGTATAGCTAGTGAAGAAGGCTCGAGGAAAAGGAACCGCGTACTGTTACATGTATACATTAAATAAAACCTAAATGTGACAATTAAAAAAGGCCACTACCCTTAAGGAAGCAAGACAGACAGACAGGGAGAGGTGGAAGTAGTTATTTTTGCATTAAGGAAACACACTAAAATATTCCTTGTCTTCATCTGCTGGCGAGAGATGCTTTTTGTGCAACAAAAATACCTTTAACCTTCTAAAGACGCTTCACACAAATGCATCTAATTAAACTCCAGTGTCCAGAAAAAAGGCATCCGAGCATCTGTTTATTACTGTAACTTTTCTACTCCTGCCATTCAGAAATTCTAGAAGCAATCAATCTTTACAGCAACACCTGACACTATTTCTTCCCACTATCTTTCTACATATATACTCTATCGCACTATTGAAACTGCCACAGAAACATTCATGAGTTCTTTCATGTGCATCCTCATCTGGAGAGGCTGAAGGCACAGAACTATTTTACAAAGGGAAACTGGGATGTAAAACTGCTCTCTGAACACAGGAGAAAATTCACCCTGAGCAAAGGGCCAGAACAATGCAACAGTTCAGACTCAGGTAAGCCTTAAAATAGGATTTATAATGAATTTTATGATCCACTGGCTATACACTGGTCTTGTCATAGTGCTGCTTTTCCTCCTTATCCTCAGCACTTTTCCAACAAAGACCAAGCAACCAAGATGGTAACACAAACTTCTGTAGCAGTACACTTCATAATAATCCTGAACCAGCTGCTTTCTTCTGTTAATTGATACAATGTCTAAGGCATTCTTACAATTGTATACTGTACTCAAATGCATCAACCACATGCTTTGCATTTGCACTCAGTGATTTTCAATTGAATGCTGAATACTTTCACATTTTTCATAACCAAATTCCTCCCACTCCAGAAAAAAAAAAAGGGCAAAGCGATCTGTGATTTACCTTATTACAATTTTTAGAAACTTGGCAAAGAGCACTGCTTGACATACTGTCTTTATCTGGCATTCCTAAAAAAAGAATACAGAAAATAAATACATACTGTACATTCTTTGAGTGACAGTGAAAATATTTATCAGTAGAATGGGGAATTTGAGGGTTCAATAATTTGATAGCATACATATTAATCTGTGATTTTTAAAGAGTAAAACATTTATTCGGAAAAAAGTTTCCTCTAGTGAACACAAAGAAGACAAAAAGCTAACTTGGGTCAATATTTTAAACAGCTTGCTAAGCACAGTACTTTTTCAAAACTTAATATCTGAAGCATGTATACAGGAGTTATTTGTATTTTTCATTTATCATTATCTGTGTCTCAGTACCTGGCAGTCAAGTGTGACACTGAATTTGCACTTATCAGCGTTGCTATGCTATGCTATACTACTATCCTGCAAAGAAAACAGATTGAACACCTAACATAGGAGACAAAACTTGCAGATGAAATTGTCAGCCATCAGATATTGTCCTGCTTGGCACTGAGATAATCCCTGGCAAATAAATAAAAGTGCTTTGATTTACGTAAGTGACTAATTCCAAAGGCTGCCCTTGGATTCATGTCTACAGTGCTACCCCACAGCTTGACAGGTTCTCACGAGGCAGAGACATACACAAAATTATTTAGTATGTAACAAAGGTTAGAGAGCAGCATGTTTACTGCAAGCACAAGCACTAACCTAGATTGTCCAGCAAGTTGTGTAGCCCATCCTAACTAAAAAAATTGAGGCAGTTTTTTATATTTATTTTACTAGCAGGACTCATGGCCATGTTCCATGGGTCATGTAACACAAGTAGTAATATGCTACATGACATCATCCAGTATGTTTTAATCAACAGGCCTGGGTCATAATGCACATTTTTGTACAGCTCTGTGTACACTTGTGTACAGCTGGGAAGGCAGCTGGGCCTTCCAAAGTGTCTTCTACTACATGCAGTATTAATGCAGTTGTAACACCAACCTGAATTAAATTTTTAAGATTCAATACCCAAACCCAGATAGACTCCATCTTCCCCCTTCTTTCCTTTTCTCATTTGCTTGCCCACCACCTAATATCTAACTTCTCATACTTACTGTCATTGTTGGAGCCAGTTTCCATAACACCATAAGGAGGAGTGAGAAGGCCAGACATATACTGTCGATATTTCTGAAAGAAAGCGATGGCACATTCAGTCAGATTCAGATGTACAAAGCCATTCAAGGGAATATGTGCTATTTACAGTTGTGTGTCTCCTGCCTTGTGCTTCTCATGCACACATGAGATATGAGACAATCAAATATGTCTTTACTCTTAACACGACAAGGCCTGCTTTCTTGACTGGAGCACACACTGCTTTTATTTCATCCAAAGCTGTGATAAACCAGTTCCCTCTTTCATCCTCCCCAAAGCATGACTTTCAGGGTTCTAATAAATCAATATTTTACTTAGCTGTGTGATTTCCCATAAAGATTGTTTTAAAGCTCATTTGAAATTACACTACTCATCTGAATCCAAGCTAGAAATCTACTTTATTCTAGGAATGGAGATGAGCTAAGGATTCATAAAAATCATGTACAACAACTGTTCTGGTGTCAGATTTGAAATATACAGGATGTAGTGAAAACTCTAAACATTTAAATCCAAGACACTAAGTTTGGTATTCAGAAACTTCAAGGCTATGAAACACACAGACCAAACACCTCATATTACGTATATCCTCATTCAAAATCTGTATTAGCAGATAAAACTTTGTAACTGTAAAAATAACATCCCTTATACCACTATAAGCTACATAATTGTAACTGATGTCAGCAACTGGTATTTTTCTTCAGTGAATGCTGATGACATGATCAGTAAGGTTCAAAGCTCTGTCTAAGGCTTAAGAAACTCACAGAAGCTACAAAAATAACACCAAAGGAAAAAAAAAAGTCCTTTTATCAAATACAAATCATTCTATGGATAAGAAACACATTTTTGTTTCCAATCACACTACATTACTGTCATGATTAAGGATAAACAATTATCATTCCCTTCTGGAACTGTCAGAAACCAAGCTTGTGCAATAGAGATTCAGATGTTCAGTGTAAATAAAATTTGTCTTGCAGTCCTTTGGGGGTGCAGTGAGCTCAAAGTGAACAACCAACCAGCTGAAATTCATGCAGGTTTCAACTAAGCACACATAGTAATTGAGACAGTGCAATTTTAGTGCAATAGTGCAATTTTAATTTAAAAGTTTTATCCTTTGCTCTATGGACTTGTTTGGATATATTCACTTTTAAAATGTTGCCTGCTGAATTTTAACAATGCTTGACTTAGCCTTCATACATTTATTTTTCTTGGAAATGGAAACAAAAATATCATCAATTCTAGCACTAAAGACTGAATGTCTTGCATTCTAAATAATAACAAAAGCTACAAAGATTACATTAATCTTAATAATCCAATCCTATTTTTAGACAAGCTATTACATCCTAAAGCTTAGTAACATATTATTTAAATCTCACCCATAATCCAGCTGAATACTCGTAGAAACAAATCTATGCTATATCCCTGGTCAGTCACACAAAACAAATTCTATTTCATTTGAGGATAAAACTCTCCTGTTTTCTTACTCAAACCATTCACTTTCCCATATTCTACATCCAGTCCCATGCCTGGAACTCAATCAGAGGAAGAACATAAGAAAGAATTATTTTCTCAATTCAACTAGTAAATCACACATATAGACCAAGGGAGAAAGTAACTTTCATTGGTCAAACGGAAAAAACAAAAAAACATGAGTGTGTCCCCTTATATTCAAACAGCAGATAAATGTTTTGTTCCACATTCTACTGACTTTGGTGTCAAAACGTGATTTTTAGATGGAAAATTGGAATGTTTCATTTGGGACATGATAAAAACAAATTGTATAGGTTGTTTTTCTCTTCTTCTTGATCATCATTCAGCTGATACTCATTTCTTTGTTCTGTTTTTTTCCAAAATAGCATTTTCCCAGAAATACATTACTAGTCCACATCTAAGCCACTTCTATAAGGAACTTAAACTGTGGGAAGAATAATTCTTTTCTTTCCTATACCAAATCCACAGCCATCATACACTGCATGGCATTTTTTTTCTGATTAATTCCCTAATATTTTTCCTGATTATTCTTCTCATGAGACAAAACATAGAACACAGCATACAATTTCCAAAAGATATGAGGGCCCATCTTCAGAAAAAGCCTAGAGATAGGGTAAGCCAGAATTAGATACATAACTTTAGAGAAGGCACCTAATCCCATTCAGGCACACCTCATGCTCAGGACACCAAGGTTCACCAGGAACAAAAGCACAGACCCCGAGAGATAAGGTAGGATTTCAGTATCGCTCCCAAGGATGTCCACTCTGTCACCTTCTGCGTGAGGTCCCACCCTGCCCTGGCATCAGCCCACTTATGAGTCTGATACAGCAAACCCTGTGAGCAGTGCTGCCTGTGAAGGAGTTCAAGCAGAATCATCAGAAGAGGAATTAATTCAAGGCATGCCCTCAGAAAGCTCGGTTGTTCATACTCCTCCAGGGCACCTCTGCATAAATGAAACTTTCTTCTATACTGGGTATCTCTGGAGGGAGGGCTGATACAACTGCCTACACATGGTCTCTCATGAGGATATCTCAGTGGGTGTGGGCTGACATAAAAGGTATAATTTATGCCTAAACTTGTGCCACCTCATCAGCCAAATTAAATGGCAAGGGAAACTTATTTCAAGGAGTCAGGGAAACACTGTTTGCTGGGAAACCTAAGAATGTGAAGACAGACCTAAGTAATTGCATAAAGATTTGCCAGTATCAGATGGAATAATAAAGTTCCAGGCATGAGATCACTGAAAGCTGAGATAATGAGACCTATCTTGTTACCATACTGTCTGTAAATGAAAATAAAATTCTGTAAGTTAAATTATATTCATAGGTGGCGTTTAAAATTATCTTGAAGATTAATAGACTAGATACTTACAAGAGGCTTTTGAAAATGTATTCCACAGGTGGTATAAAGTCTGGGAAAGACTTTCCTTATGAAAGACAGCAACAATTATCAAATCATCATATGCTTGTTTATTACCAGAAGTCTTCAAGTTTCATAAATCCAACATGACAGCTGTTTTTAAAGCTACATTCAATGACCTATTCACTCTGTCTTCAGATTTCTACCAATTTATAAACTCTATCATGCAACAGCTTAAATAACAGACAATTCCTACATCTAATCTGACAGCATAAGTAATAAAGACAGCATTTTTTTCCAGTTGCTGACTGCCTCGTACCCATGCAGTGGTGGAAATTAACACATTTTGACCTTTTCAGCAACTGCTATGGCCTAAAGCAAAGAAGTCTGCTGACAAGAAACAGTTGGGGAGAGGAGAAAAGGAAGAAACAGAATCACACACTTGCCCTACTGGGAAGGTGCTGTAAGGGAATGGTTTCTAAGGCCACTCGTCAGGTTTTTCAGTGTGTTTCTTTGCATGCTCAAATTAAGGCTTTATTTGTAGTTAGCTGCAGTTTGTCTCATAGGCTTTCACGACTACAATAGATTTTCTTCAACTGTGAACATAATTAGATATATTTTTATATGCTAATGTTTAGAAAGGCAATTACTATAATTTTGATCCAAGCTATCTCCGAATTCCTGAAAAAAAATGCTTCTAGCATTCACAAGGTATATAAAATATGTCTTTGGTCTTTGTGGTTAGTCCCTTCTCTTCTGCTGCAAGTAGTGAATGTTTACAAACATTCCAGAATACGTCAAGTAGTGCAAAGAACATAGATGAGCCTTTGTTGTCCATATTCACTGTGTGAAAATCCCAGCAGTCTAACAAGAAAGACCCAGGACTGGTGAAGGGAAGAGCCCCTGGGTATAAAGATTTGAACACAGGTTCTACACCAAATACCCACCAAGGGCAGCAGTTCTGCAGTTGGCCAGTAAGGGCTGTGCGATAAGGTTTGTAACACTAGGGACTCAGGCTTCTGATGTTTCCCCATGCCATGGTGAATCTACAGATTCTAGCAGTCTGTGCCCAGATACTAGGAATTAAGTGTCTTGTAACACTGGAGACAGTCTTGTAGACCTCAAAAGGAACTTGGTTCAATACATGATCTTTATTTTTTCCTTCTTTTTCTCCTCTATTCACAATCTCAATCATAGGGTCGTTTCCCACCATTTCTGCTGCCTCCTTTTCTGCCTACCCCTAACTAGCAACAGAGAAGCAAAGCCTGCCTAACTTGCAAACTTGGGAGTAACACAAAATAATTAATTTCAGGTATAAAAGTCCTAAGCCAAACATCAGGGTGACCTTTCCACACATTTTTCAAAACCTTGTGTAATTATTTCATCAGATGGTCTTATTTTGACTATTGCCTGAGTTTTGCAATACTCCTGTACTAGCTGTCAATACTTCTGCAAAGGTTTCTCTTGGGGAACATATGCTGTAGCTTGGCAATGTAAGCCAGCTTCTCTATTTTCTTTTCACAATAAATAATTGATCACTGATGCTCTCAGTACAACTCTGTTCTTCCTCTAAGTTGGCAGTGAACCACCTCCCTTGTGAGCATTACTCACAAGGGCGCGCCACTCCCATGGTGCACTGTTTCTTCTCTTTTCTCTAGAACAATGAGGAGCCCCTGAAAGAAAGAGCCCATGAAGATTTTTGGATCCTCTTTTCACTCATCAAATCAAATAGAGATTGCTGTCTCAAAATCTTTAGATCTCATACTCTGGTCTTCACTGAACCAATGGGTAAAATCTCAGCTCATCTGCCTGCTATCTGTTTGTGTTATCCAACAAAATGTGCCTAATGTTCTTACAGATTTTCACCAAAAAACCACCCCAGACAGATTATCACACTGATAGTTGTTTTTTAACCCAATCTTGTTACAAAGGGAAAAACAAACAGCACCCTTGCTTTTGCCCAATAGTATGTGCTGAGACCCCCTGCAGACTTGACTGTCTTCTTAGTATGTTTAAAAATTACCAAGCGTATTTCTTCTAAGAAAGCTCAATCAGAAAATTTCCATATATTTCAGGTCACTTAACTGGATATCACAAATAGGACCTAACTATGGCTGTTTAATACTAGATAAAAAATCACTGTTTGAAGCTGGTGCTTCACTCTAGAACACCAAGTATCCTGCCTATTGCTAAACATCTGCCTTTGAAATGAACAGAATATAAACATTTGCTGTCACTGACAGTATAGGTAAGAGAACAGAACTGAGGTATTTCTTAAGGAAAGTATACAGATGTATCAGAAAAACGTAATGCTATAACAGCAAAAACATATTTTGTGGAAAAATAGAAAACAAGCCAAGTGAAGCTCTCACCACAACTTACTGAACAGTAACAGACTGTTTGGTATACATCAGTCTATCGAGTCATTAAAATGTGATGGACAAGGCCTGAAATAGCAGAAGTGAAGCATTATTTAGTCATGTTCTGATAAAATAAATACAGGAAATGCCTGTACCAAAATTGCTGAATCCTGATCCCAGAATAGAGACAGTTTATGTAACAGCAGATGAATCTGCATATTTTCCATTTATTTATCTATTTACCATCTTCAGAATGTTTCTACATAGCTCTAATCAACTATGCTTTATTTAACTCAATCTCTTTATTTTGGAGGCACATATTTTTCTATCACATTCTCACCTAAATCAATTTATCATGCTTGAAAAGCTCTGTGTGCAGAATTTGCTTTATCACAGAATCCCCTTGATATTTTGTCAAGAAGAAAAATGCACCCAACTCTGAAATCATGCCAAATAGCAGACTTGGCTACCAGATAGAAAGCCAAAGATAAGACTGCATCACAAAAAACCACATCCAAGGAAATTACAGCATGAGCACTGATTAAGCAAATTACACAGGCTATTCTGCTCCATCTAATTTAAATATAGAAATGCCATCATACAGCTCTCCAATTCTGTCTCCTAGAGAAATTCACTCAGGAAATGCATTTGGGTGGAGACAGGACTTGGCTGGGAGGGGTGGGAAAGACCGCATATACTTAAAAGAGGACAAAAAAAACAAATTAAGAACAAACAGTCCATCTGATTTATGTGTTTTCTTTTACTTCAATTGTGTAAACATAGAATAGACAATGTATTTACAGGAAAAAATACTTAACTGCCTTTAACATGAAATTCAAGTTACTGAAAGTGGCTGAAAAAGAGCTTTATACATTTTCATATTTATTTTTTCACTGGTATCTTTGAAATCAAATTATGATGTCACCAACAATGCTTCAAAATCAATATAAGATCATGAAATAAAGCTCTGCTCTCCTTTCTTCCTCTTTCATTATCACATGTAGGAGAGAAGCAGCAAATCACACCTAAGCTGGAATTTGCTGAACAGTGCAGTGACAGAACAGAACCTCATTCCCCTTTGAACTTTTCTGCAACACTAAGAATTGTAAACCTGCATCTTTACTGGCAAAGCCAGCAGATAAATCTCAAAAACAAAGAGCAGAACAACAAGAAAAATGTGCTGTTTTAACATAATTTTTCTTACCACTGCAGCCAACCTTTAAACTTGTCCATTAACAGCACAGATCAAGCCAAGTCTAGAATCATCTCTTTGGTCATGCACAAGTGGAAGAACAATTTCCTAAAGTTCAAGGTACAAAACACTTCCTTTTACCTTCAGACAGTTACACCTCTTATTTTCACATACACTATTATAACGAGCAGAGAAGCAAAGGTATGCTCCTTCAGATGATCTCGGTTCACAAGACAGATAATAGGAGACTCACAAATACAGGATGAGGCTGGCTTTGTTCAGTTCCTCACCTGGGTGGCTACAGGCTGCCTCCTACAGTATTTCTTCTGTATTGTGTGCACACCTGACTGATCTTCAGTATTTTTCTGGAGCAGAGCTTCAGCTGAGACAAAAGGTCATACAAGAGAGATATCTGGAAAGTGCTTTGACAAAACGGCAAATTCTGTAATTGTGGCAACTTTGCAAAAGGCAAAGATTGTGCGTACTTAGAAAGTTGGAAGTCAGCAACAACCTCTAAACCAAGTTCCTGTTCAACCCTGAGACTGCCATCTTGAAAATACAGAAGGCCTGATACATATGACCAACATATCTTTGCATGAATGTTATGAAATAGACTTCATCTGAAAAAACTGATGAGAAACTAGGTGTGTGCTGCTGAGACAGGGAAAAACTGGAAGCCTCCTAGTGCAGGCTCTGACAGTGTCACAATCTGTAGTAAAATTCAGTAAGGTCACCACAAGGTCTCTGCAGTAGTTAAGTCTTAAAAATAGGTCTCAAGTACAACTTATATGACACATTGGCCTTATGATGACACTGTTCACAGCAGTGGTTTTATTCATGGTTATAAACAACTTCTCTTCTTCCCTCCCATTACATATATTTTTAAAAGGAGATTTAAAACAAATAAAGAAAAAGCAGGTGAGCTAACCTATAACTCTGCTTTTCATATTTATAACCTCTGAACACAGAAGTATGTTAGTATAGAAATTTGTTTTCATCTGGAAGGAAACTCTGGGTGAAATATTAATTCCTCTACAATCAATATAAACCTCTTATGTAGTTCAGTGGGGTCAATCTAACACTGTTTTTGCTTCTCAGAGAAACAAGCACACATCAACCTCCAATACTCATCTAACATCAAAGGCTTCCCTTTCATGGATAATTCTCCAAAGCGATTACTTCTTTTCAATTGTACATAACAATAACAAGGATTATTTAATAAGTGTAAATAAGTAAACATAAAATTTCCCTTATAACATTTGTCTTTCTTCAAAGCTTTTAAAATATTATTTTGATTACAGTAGGAGCTGCTTTAAACGCAACTCACTCAGGAACACTGCAGAGAAATCAAAGCAAGTGCAATACAAAATAAGAGGGGAAAATGTTTCAGGAAGTATGACTGAACAGAGTCTATTCCTTCCAGTGGATAGGAAAGCATGTATTCTGACAGAAAATCACTCACAATCAGACCGATATCACCTAACAGGAACGCAGAATACCTGGGCCTCCAATTCATCCAGCAGTCCTTGCAAAGGCACCACTGCAATTACCTTGTCAGCATAAACCTCTAATGGGTCAAAGCTGCTCAAATCTGGAGCCCCTTTCATTCACACTGTATTATAATAAATGCTGCCCCTAGTACTTCCCCACAGGAGCTCACAATATTGTTTCAGCTATTTTGTAACACAGTGCTTAGTTACATGGTTTTACATCCACATTTACAGTCCAACATCTCATGGCTCTCAATTCTGAAGACCCCTATAAAAGACCTTTAAACAGTCTGTTAGACATAATCTCTTTTTGTGCAATGGCATCTTGTCTGAAGATTTCAAAATGTATTGGATGGGAACAATTGACTTTTATCCAGCTTAAGTGCAAACATTAGTAGCAGTGATTTTGCTGTGCTGTAACACAAGGATTAGCTACACTGCGTTAACAAACTTCAATGCAACTGCCTTGTTCAGATGGGGCAGTTATCAAGGTTTTTCCTACAGACTGAAGTCAGAGCAACTGATTTCCTCAAATCAGACAACTTATTTTGCAGCCAGACCCTCACCAAGACTGAAAAAGCCAGCACACAAATGCTGTCCTGCAGCTCTAACTTGGAGTCCTGCTGTGACTGTTTGTGGTACAGCTCTTTCCTTAGGCAAATACAGGCAATACATTTCCTTAGGGCACTACACCAAGCCTTTCCTTAAATACCTTTAGGGACAGTGACTCCATCACCTCTCTGGGCAGCCTGTTCCAGTGATCAATCATTTTTTGTGAAGAATTTTTTCCTAATGTCCAACTTAAACCTCCCCTGGTGCAGCTTAAGACTGTGTTCTTGTTCTATCTGCTGATGTCTTGGACACAGGTATACAATTCTACAAGAGGTAGAAGCTTGGCTCCTTAAATTTGGCTGGTGTTGAGATAGTTTAGGTTTAAAGATTATGCAGATTGAGATGAACAGCACATAAATCAACAAGTCTGTGCAAATTACCCAATCATAAATTTAATCTCTACTTTCCATAGTGAGGCATGCTAAATGTTTGCAGTATTTTTCATTGTGTGGCTCTGGGATGTTAATTATAAATAAAAATTAGAAGAAAATATGTGTTTCAAAGGATTAAAACAGTATACACTAGGCAGAGTCCAAACTACTCAGTAATTCTTAAGAGTGACTTGGTTCAAGAAATGATGAAACATTCTCACAGATTAATTCACTTGTATTAAAAAAAATCCAAAACCTTCCAGTTACCATTTAAAAATTACCCAAATTGTGATTTTTTTTCCAGTTGTGTTGGGCTTCAAGTATAAAGCCTAGTTTTACTAGCTGACACTTCAGTGTGGGGAGGAATTTTGTATTTAAAAAGCTTTCGTTTTCTATTTATTTCATTTTCTGAATGGTGTTTCCCTCACAGTACAATATACAACCATATAAAAATGGTAAACTTGATTTTTGTTCCTCATTATCAGTTTTCATCTAACCTATCTACAACCTGTACTGTTATTCATCATCAAAATTAGAGCAGCATTTGAGATATACAGTTAGGCACAGTAATGAAGATGCACTGTAGAATTTCTTAAGTGAAAAAAATACTAAGGAGATTTTAAAGCTGAACACATGACCAAAAGAGAAAAATGGAACAAGAGGAACATGAGAAAAATGGAGAAACAAGATAATGAAGGGTAAACTACAGAACTAAACTGAATAATGATCTTTTCAGAAAAAGAAAGAGGGTGAACAGAGAAGAGCATAACATTGTATCAGTCTCCTCCTTTGTCAAATAGAGTCCTGAAATCAGCTTAACCAGGGATCCAGCTTTGCTAAGTTCTACACATAAAATAAAACATCAGATTCTGTCTCCTCCTCCTCCCAAACAGAGATGTCTAGAGTGCATTTAGGGGCAGGATGCAAGCAGGCAAGTGACACAGCACAAAAGATGCAAAATGGCACAATTTAACTAAACCCAAGATTAGAATGTTCCACCAGGGATTTTTCTTCACACAAAGCAAGTATGATGATGTCAGAGCATGAGCTAACTGAGAACAAGAAGTTCACAGCTTTCACATTTACTGTAGGACAGACCTCCAAAGGCCAAAACAAAAATGCCTTAGGAAACTCTTTCCCATCTATTTGTTACACTCATGCACTGAAGCTGTACCACCACAAAGGGATGCAACTAATAGAAAAACAGAGCCACTTCTGTCCCAGACACACTTTCAACGAGATATAACCAGATTCAAAGAGACACAGCCTTTAAGTTGACATACGACTACACAAATGATGATTCTGATGATGATGATGATGGAAGACTGTAATTAATCAACTGTAAGAGAAAGAGAGATGCTGAAGACTCACTAACAGACCTTTAAACTTAGCCACATACTATGAGTGTAACAACACAGCAGCTCTCCAAGGAAATTTAGGAAGCACATTCCTCATGTGAGGAATTCCTCATCAGAGGGGTAATGAGAAAAGCTGATTCTTACACTAAGACAACTTCTGTCAAACTCTTAAAAGATGCTCTGAGTGAAACATCCATGGCATTTAAATTGTCATTCTGAAAGATCTGGCTTTTACAAGTATATTCTAAAACTTAGAAAAATTTGATTTTATAAGTTAGCTATGTAATAGACAACTTATTAGGAAGTTTTATGTTTCCATTTCAGTGGAGCAAACAACCACTTCTTCTGGGTTTCCCCTTGCACATGGCTAAAAATAATTTCATTGGCATACTGAAATCTCAACCTAAGCACTAGATGGATAGATTTCATTAAGCCAGGGTATGCATACATACATATAGTAGATAATCAATTTTAGAAGTAAAACTTCTTTCTAGTCCACTGTTTTCAATTGTTCACTTCTTATATATCTTTGTATTTCCTGCTCATACCTTACGGAATCATGTTTCATTTGTTTATTTAAAGGATAAAAAACCAGTATTAAATACATCAGGCTGTGCTGAGGAGGCCCCACCACCTGCTTCTCATGAGCCCCGGCTGTTCTTGTTTTGAACCAATTGGAAATTATGTATTACAAGAAATAATATTTACACAAAGCAAACAGTGGTACTAGATAAATATGCAGTTCTTGTATGCAGAGCAAACTAAATTGCTTTTCAGTAAAGGAGACAAAGTAACAGTGCATGATATTATTGCACTACAATTTTAAGTAATTTCTGTAGATTATCATACAAAGACAAATGGGTTGCTTAAGACTTATACTGTAGATTTTGAAAATTCAACACAGGCAATACAGAATTCTATGAAAAAAACCTTCCAGGGAGAATGTAGAAAATAATCGTGAGTCTGGCTGCACAGTGGGAGCTGAGAGGAGAAAGCATCTTGTCCCATTCTTTTACAGTGAAAAGTTCCTGATGATTTTCCCAACGTTCTCATTAAAAGCATACCCAAACGAACTTTAATTGTTGCTTCTATTGTAATTGTGGCCACCATGCATCAGACCTCCTGCACTCAGGCATGGGTACAGACTCTGTTCTGCTTCTCTGCTTTCCTAAAAAAATGCAATTTTGTCTAGCAGGCAATTCCTCCCTTTTCCCCTTCTTCACAGAAATTCTTCTGATTTCAGCAGGAAAAAACTTTATCAAATTTGAGATAGGGTTCAAATAGCGTCCTAGAAGCTAAACAGGAATTAGTAATATGAGATAAGTCCTAAATAAAGTGTCTAAGGGAAAAGAAAAGAGGGCAGCACTTTATCCTCAGCTGGCTGATCCTCACAGGTATAACTCTATATCACAGGTATAACTCCAATCACCACATACATTGAATTCCATCAAACATATACATCATGGAAACTATGGTATAGTTAGCAGGAAAGAGCAAAAATGAAAAGGAAATAAGGTTTTTCACCCCTTCCACTCACAGAAAAACTTTTTGTTTTCATTGTCTGTGATTATATTTATATTCCAAGTTTATTTTGCAATTTCATTTCTTATAATTAACAATTCTTTGAAGTGTTTACATTAACACTACGTACAGATGTCCTAAAGCTGTGACTCTTCAGGTTCCTGTGGACACTGGTATTGAAGGTGCTGAGCACCTAAACCAGGCCACTGCTATCACCTGCTGTTGCAGTGGTGGAAAATATATACAAGCATTCTTATGCACTCCTGATAGAAGAGGAGCAGGTTTATTGAGAAGTAATCTGATAATACTTCATCCCTTTTCTGACAGCAAGAAGAATGATTTTTGAAGCATGTGTATTGCCATACTGGGATGAGACTTTCAGTCCCTCTAGAAGACAAGACGAGGTCATGGGTAATACCAGAGCTAGAAGATGTCTTAATTGGAGGGCTACCTAATTTGCAACATTCTACACTTCAATCTATTTTTGTAGGGCTCTTTCTCCGTTGTGAAGCAAGACAGACAAAGCTTGTTACTGTCACTTTGATCCTGTGTATCCACTCACCGTTCAAAGAAAATCTTTATATAGAATATACAGTAAAATAAGCTACAGCATGAGTCACACTGCAAGAGTCCATGGTTCCTGAGTATTATGAAGCACCAGAGGAATCAACTGACTTGCATATGAGAACAAGGCATTAACCACCAAGCCACAAGTGTAACTACAGAACTGCCTTTAAGGAAGGTTTTATTAACAGAGAAAAAGCTGCCTTTACATGTAAATGCACTTCATGTAATTCTTCTGGTATCTTAAAACTTTAGAACTGCATTAGAGACAAGTTTTGCAAATCATATTGTTACAAAAATCAAACATGTGGAAAATCAGGCAAGAATTTTTTTTTCCATTTAATATAACTATTTTTTCACGCGTTAATTACTGTTTATCTGATCTCTTTTTCCTTTGATAGTACTGAGGGGAATTCAGTGTCATACAATGAGGAAACTATAAATATGTCTGTATATATATGCCTAAGATATTTAACTGGCTAGTTTCCAATTTACAAGTATTTCCCTATAGACTGCTAGTTCCTTATTTAGGGAACATCACAGAACCTAATTTTAGCATTATACCATCTCTTCAGTTTTATAAAATTCAGACCTCCGTGAAAATCTTGGTATCTTTTAGATAAAATAGGCACTGTTATCTCTGTCTGTTGTACAAGATTATCCTTTGCACATCTGCTGTGGAGTTAAAGTTCATTATATTCACCTGTTTTAGAATGGATGCCCAGCTGACATCAATTAACAGTGTCATTGGCTTCAGCCATGCTGATTTGCATTCACAAATTCACAAATAGCACTAATGATCATCCATTTTCAGATAAAAAAGACCCACCGTCCACTAGCTAGTATTAAAGACTAAATCTCATGAGATCACCACCATATTTCCCAAGTATGCCATTCAGTCACAATAATTGACACCTTAAACAAAACCTGTACAAACCGGGAAATGTGATGTCTGACTACACTGTAGCCTTTAGGAGATTTCTTGTCATTTGTGCAGTGGGAAATCCTTGGGAAGGGCTTCTTGGAGACAGTTTACATTCCAGCTGTGTCCTGGCCCTCTTCTATTTCCAGGCTCTGCTTCAGTGCCCAGAGGGAACATAGATATGCACAGGACTTTTAAAAGGCCCCCACCACATCCTTTGTGCTACAGAAGAATCGCATAGCAATTTCAAAAATTGTTTTCACCTCCAAACTTCAGGAATTACAGGTTCCAAAAGAAGTAAACAAAAACTCTATGAAATAGGAATGACACTGTCTTGGAAAACACCTAGTGGTTTTCCACTTTTATGGATTAAATCATAAATCAAAGGTTCGCATCAGTGGCATTCCGTAAGTTTAGTACACTTGACAGCTATTACAGATCAGAAAAAGTAGCGTGAACAGGCTTGCAAATCTACTGGATGACTACACTGCCCAGCAAGTGTCAGCAGTGCTGGCTCCAGATAGAATCCTTCCTGCAAACAGAAACAGTGGGAAAATCCAGACAAGAAGAAAAAGTGCTAGTGCCTGAATACTGGACAGGGAGTTATTTGTCAACAAGAGCATGGATAAAATCTGGTCTCTTAAAAAAGGAAAATTCCTGCAAGTGTTCAAAGGTGTCTTTATAATAAAGAAGTCTGCAAGAAAGAGCAGATGTAACCAAGATGCCAAGCAAGACCAACCCTGCCAGCACAGACCTGCTGATTTGCTCTGCCTCAAAACTGAAACTAAGTGTCCGACACTAACATGCACCAATGTGTTACTCCAATTTCAGGCCACTGTGATTTTTTTTCAAGAGGTGTGAAATTCAAATAATGCTCATATATCAGGTTAGCTACAGCAATAGAGATGTAAATCAGGAGACATTTTCAGAGTGTATACTAGTAGCAGAAGGATGATGGTGGCCAGTAAAGCTGTTTCAAGCTGCCAGAAGATGAAAGCTAAAAGTGACAAGACTTTGTACTCAACTGACACTCTTTGTTGGAGCAGCAGTCCCAGTAGACAATTTGACTGCCTTTTCTCTAACTTTCACAGAGCTATTTTATCTAGTTCTCTTACTATAGCCCTAAACAGTAAAAAGAACAGTAACACACATGCATACAAAGGACTCCTAAAGTGGTTCTGTCTATAGTAGAAAATGCTACTAAGAGCCTGACCCAAGTCAACTCTGAATTTATCAGTATGTTTTAGAAATTTTTGAAAGATAAAATATGTATCCCCTTAAAACTGTCATTCTCAGTGTCATATGTTAGGCTTTGCTTACTAAAGAGAATTAGTATGTTTGATGTCTTCCTTCACTGCTCTCTTCTCATGCCTTGCAGCAGAATGGTCAAACCTCTGCAGCTACGGCATCCAGACGCCTGTTTTATGGTGGTCCCTTGCCACAAATCCCAGGCCATATCTCTTCCTGCATGGATAGCTAGCAGAATTCAGTCTGCTAGCACTGGAACAGCCTGATGGGCAGCACAAGACACTTGGCTATTAAGCAGCCTAGTGGCCAAACAACTGCTCCTCAGTACCTGACAGGAAAAAACTGTAGAGTGAATAAAAAGAACTTGCAGACCAGGCATGGCCAGATGGGCACTGGGGTTATCCACAAGGGGCTCTTCAACTTGATCTCTGTATTTAGTGCATCACCATGCTTGTGAACACAGCCCGGCAGAATGATACTGAATTAAATCCTTGGTATTTGTAAAATGCTTCAGGATACACAGATTAAGGATCACATACATATAGTATTCTGACATTGCATTCCTTCAGGAACAGACAAATACCACAGTATATCATTGGGCTGGTATCTCTTTAAATCTAGATCATTACTGCTCTCCCGAGATCCCCATCAGTGTACAAAGAACCACTTGTTTGATTATTTTACAATACAAAACCCCCTGCATATATCCACAATGATTATATATTCAGTACAGTCCCTTTAATGTCAGTACATCAAATGTGTTTCAGTTGAGATTTTGCATTCATTGTCACATTCAAGTGAGTTTTGTCTTGCCTTCTCATCTCCTATACTTGATCTCTCTCTTTAAACTTGGCATTGCTAGCAACCTCTCCCAGCTAGGTCTTAAAAGTAGATTCTTTTCTCTGCTCAATAAGCAAGATAAGAGTATATAATTTCCTGCCTTATGTACAACATCTGGCACTTTAGAATGAACAAGTGCAAGTCTTACCAAGGTAGCAGAAAAGAATAGCTGAGAATCCTCCTGTATGGAAAACAACTCCGCAGCACTGGCTATAACACCTATTACATATTATATGAAAGGTTAGTGGACTTCCTGGCAGAACATAATAAAATATGTGAGATTTGACTGCTTATTGCAACAGACCACTGAGAGAGGGCCTTTGGTCAAACATTAATACAAATCTCAATTTGCTTTTCCCTACATTAAATAAAAAATATCAAGATAAATCTAGCAGGAGTGTGTGTTTCCAGAAGTTAATATTTTGGGTGATAGTCTATACAAAGCATCTGCAACAAAATAACCTTCCCTATTTAGGTAAGTAAGCTGAAGGTACAGATTTTTCCAAAGCACCAGAATGACTTCACCACATTGCATTTAGAGCAATAATGTAGGCATTTCAGAAACTACACAGCAATGATGTTCAGCAAAACCAGAACATAATTTAAAGATATTTAAGCATTCAAAAACAGTTACCTAAGTGCTATGCCTCTTAAGAATCCCACTAGAAGAATATTAAAACTTGGGGCTACCATGTGAGGTTAAGATCTATCTTTACCAAGACTCCAGCTCCAGTAAGAGGGTTATTAAATGAAGATGACCTCCTATTTCAAGACAGTCTTAAAAAGTAGAACCACGATGGCAAAGTTCACCGTTGCAATGACAGCATATGTCAAGGGCCAGAGAACGCCAGCTGGGACAGTGCCACAAGTCATCTTACAGTAGCATTAGAAGCTTCATTTAGTTGTCCAAGGTATTTCACTGTTGTCCAAGCAGAAAGCAGACTGGTTGATCATTGGCCCAGTGAGGCAGGAAGAAAATTTGCTTCCCTGATTACACACAGCCCTTCCTCATGGACTGTGAAGAACAAAAGTAAGATCAAAAGGTATTTGTCTTCCAGAGATTTTTAATTGCTTGAACTTTCCTTGTTAATAAAGCAATGTTGCTTTCCAAACCTTTTTGTAAAATTCTAGCTGTTTAGTCATTTGTTAACACTCATCTGTCACATGCTCCTTGAAGATGCAAAGTCTTCAGGAGGAGCCTGGGAAGGAAGTATTCGAGATATTGTCAATGCCAGAAGCCAGAACTAATCAGTCCATGGAGCCTTGATAATTGTCAGGTTGTTTTATAGCCCATCTGCTAAAGCACTGCCTAAATAGGAATCAAATACCTACAAAAGCCTGTCCTACATGTTTGTGGAAATAATAGCCAAAATTAACTTGGAATGTTGCCATGCACTTACATAAGGTCATGGCATGATGTGGTTACTTGTCGGTACTGATATTTATTCAGGTGGAATAAAGTGCTATTCATGAACTAAAAGCCAACCCAATGTTTTATTCAGAATTAAAATGCTTTTTCCAAAGAGGATGGCATTTCCAAAGTAGTAAGTGCTGGGCCAGTTCTGTTTCATTTAATGTCAGTGGCAGCTTCTGAAACAGCAGCTGTAACTTCTACCATTATGCTGGGCTGTTCAGGACAGCTCCAGTCTGGAGAGCCAGCACTGTTTCCCAGGGACAGGACTACGTCTTAGGGTGAGCAAGCTAGCACAAAACCAGGAACCTGGGTGCAAGGGTAACTAGAGATAGACAAGGCTCTCCTGGCTATATGGGAAAACCACCAATGAAAGAGTGGGAGGAATTTTAATTACAATTGCATTATATCTAAAACATTTCTTGTCCAGCAGCATCAGAGGGACTGTATATTCATCACGGGCCTCCATTCTGCCCAAATCCAGCACAACATACCTGGAGTAGTAACCCATAACACTTTGGTTAGACCAGTAATTTAATCTACCATGTGCATTTTTAAAAAAAAATACATTCTTACTGAGTTATTGCTATTGTTCTACAACATTCCAATTTAAATTGCAAGGGTACATAACACATATAGCTGATATTGAGCACCAGCTGTGAATGTTAAAGAGGTACTATGGCATATGTCTCATTACCAGGCCATATGACCAGCCCTTTAAATTTCCAGCAGAACCAGCCCTACAAAGATGATGACAACCAGCCCAATTGTGTTTGGGGCATTGCTATGCAACAGTAAGGACTGGCCAGATTCAAAACACTTCTGTGATGTGTTTTCCAAAATCCATCTAGAAAATCGCTGAAAAACCCAGTCCCAGCCCTTTTGTGTCTTAAGACATGACAGAAATCCCCAACATTAGTGAAACCAGAGCTACTGCTTAAAATCAGGAAGTACTAAGAGAGTAGAGGAATGAATCCACTGAGACTTTTATGTTAGCTACAGAAGTCATTGCAGCTTCACCTTTTTCTAACCTTGAAATTATAATTAAAAGTTGCAACAAAACATTTTTCGAAATGTTTTTTCCCCCAACACAGTAATTCCTACTTCAACAAATATCTCACATGCTAAGCTTTCATTAGGTACAACTCCATCTAATGTACTTTTCAAGGAGTTCAAGCCAGTAATGGATGTAGTTATTCAATACCACCCTCTTGTAACCCTCTTAGACACTCTTTCCTCCCTCCTGTAGTCAATCTTCATCAGCATCTAATTACCTATATTCCCAGCTTTAAAATTTTGTAGCAGACACTGATGATATTGAGTGGCAACACATGATGTTAGTCTGTTTATAGACCCCTTTTCTTAGAATTTCCTTTCTGAAGAACCAGCACAAATCCAGATTACATCCAAGCCTTTCACACCTTCCCGTGCAGCCCGTGGCTGTTGGCCATGGTTCCACAGTACAAAGCATTCCACACAACAGTGGCCTATGCCCGGCCAGCCACTGGCTCCTGCCCCTTTGGCCAACATATCATCTTCTTGGCCAGGTCTGCAAAGATTGGGAAGGGAGCCCTACCATGAACAGGGATCAGTGAATAGATTTGGGTTTCTAAAATAGATTTTAGAAACTGCCACACACCCAAGAAAGAACAGCCAGAAAGGGACAAGGCAAATGTTGAGACAAAATTTGCCTCTGTCTTGTAACATGAGAAAGTATCTATATTTTCCTGCAGTAGACCACTTATAAAAGTAACCAAAGCATACTACAAACCTCTAGAAAGCAACACAGCACTTGTTTTGCTTTCTACTGTTACATAAAAT
Source organism: Poecile atricapillus (assembly GCF_030490865.1). NCBI lineage: Eukaryota > Metazoa > Chordata > Aves > Passeriformes > Paridae > Poecile > Poecile atricapillus. The sequence goes on along the minus strand of NC_081253.1, from coordinate 20,659,044 downwards.
TGGTTTTCTTAGAAATAAAATTTTAGCAGCCTTTCAATGGAAACAAAAATGCATATGTATGTACATACTGCATATACTCCACTCCATACTGCATTTCAGAGTACCTCACTGAAGTGATTTAATTAGTATCAGCCAGAAAAGAAAAATAAAACATGAAGGTGACTCAAGACCTATCTGTATGATCTTTCTTCTAATTAAAAATAATTTTTCCACTGAAAGAAAAGCTCAAATGACAGTTGACTGCCATCTGCCCTGAACTTCTACACAATGTCTCGTTGTCTCCAATTGTACAAAGATGAATATCCAGATTAATCAATCATTCCCAATCATCTGTCTTCCAGATCACGGAGCACATAAAAAAACAAAACAAAACAAAACAAAAAAACAACCAAACAAAAAAACAGTCACTGACTGCAGTTGTCACCCAGAGTGCTCTGTCTGTCTGTCATGGCTGGGAGAGTCCAGGTACAAGAGGTTGCCCAAATATCTCACTTCTACCAAGTTTCCTAGTTTGGAAGGGAGCCCTTGGGAAATAACAATATTCAGCCTTTATTCTTTCATTTTCTGCTGTTCTGTTTCTAATAAAAAGTCAGCACACAACTACTGAGACAAGAAAATTAGTCAAAGACCTTCGCAGGAGCCCCACATTGACACAAGTGATAGTCAGAGGCTGTTTCTGGAGCCCTTTTCTGAATTATCTTAATTCTCATGAGCTGTTACATTGGATTACACTACTTACAGAGGCAAAGGTAGTAATATCAGACTTATACAACACCAAATGGAACAGTCTCTTCTTTTTACAAAGCAGTATCAAGACTTCCAAACTCCAAAGTAAAATCAAACAGATCCAAGCTGCGCTTCTTTCCTTTACCTAATACCCTATTCCATGGTATTTTCTGCAGCAGACTTATCATGCCTTAAGTGTTCCTAACAGTGCTACAGTATTTTGGTAACTGTACACTGAGTGTACTCATTACTTTCCCACTCTGTATGGACTGTCCTAGAGTGTCCTGTGGAGCGTAGAGTAATATCTAAATATTTGGTTGTTTTTCTGATCCATCAGAGTATAAAAATATACAAGGATTGGGTCTCAAAATCTTTCTGAGAGCAGATTTTATCAGCAGCCATTTGCTGGAATTCAAAAAGAATGCAGCAAGCGCACAGAGGCAAAAAACAGGCAGCAGCTGCATGGGTCACAGGTACACCCACTACTGAATGACCATACATCCAGCCTCCTGGTTTTGATATGGGGTTGCCCAAGTGAGGACCTGGGGTTTTATTCCATGATTTAGAGCATGTCTTCTTATTTATTTTGAGAGAAGAACTGAAACTGTGGATGCATGTAGGGATTTAGTCATCTTCAGACTACCTCTAGGAATAAAAGTGGCAATGAATGTATCTAAAAATCATCTAACTCCTTGTCATCCCCTGCAACTCCCTCTGAAGTGCTAACTGAATAATTTGCCAAATAAAAACTAGACTGCACACAAGTTTGCCAGCCATTCATTTGTAAAAAGACACAGGGTACCCATTTTAATGCTGCAGTCACACTTTAATCAAATATTAATCTTCAGAGATCTTTGAAGGGAGGAGATATGCTCTCTTTTACAAGCCAATTCTTAAAATAACTTTTTTTTTGCTTTAGCAGTTAACAGGTCAAACGAGAATGCAGCAGGCAGGTTATGGACTGAACTTTCAGCAAAAAGGACTCAGCAACATCAAGCAAGTGTCAGAAAGCACAAGCTGAGGGGGATGGGACAGTAAGCAGGACATGCATTAACTTTTAAAGTTTGCCATTGTCCAATTGTTTTTGGATATTGTGCATGACAGCGCAGGTCATCCACTGGAGCAGGAACCTTCAGACTAGGGGCTGCAATAGCTCAATGCCTCCTTGAAGCCGAAGTTCCATGAGGAAATGTGACTTGATCTAATTTTGGAATCTGGAAAAAAGACAAACATCAGGAAGGAAGTTTAAAAAAAGTTTAAGTCCTTTCAAAGAAAAAGGAAACTCAAACCAGATAAATTCAAATAGCAGAAAGTCACCATCAAACTGCTGTGATGTCTCTTTTGAGAACAGTACATAAGAATTACTTGTACCTCTGAAATATTTGAGATGGGGAGCAGGAAGTCTCTACAATCTTTGGATGGGTTTAGCCCAATGGTTTCCAGTTGTCTCTGTATTTACTGGTATTTCAGACCTTCATTTGTGTACAATACACACAGCTCTACTATGCTAGATGTTCACAGAGCTCCATACTTTCCATTCCAGACACTCCTATCTATAGAATAACCTTTGTAACAGGAGGCTGGAATACTCCAGACCCCACAGACGATTAAAGCTAACAGATATTACAGACATCTCTTGACAAAGATCTGTCAAGAAAAAAGAATCATAACAGAGGAAACTACTTCCAGGTTTCTAGGATAAAGAGATAAACCACTAATTCCACATGAATTCTTCAGTACTGTGCATGCACTGTCACTAGAACAACTCTCTGCAGGTGTCTGCAGGACTGCTTTGGTCAACAGGGGGTACTCAATACAGCCTCACCCATAACTTCACCGAATAATAGGATCAGAAGATCAGTCAGTTCCTGTGATTCACCTGGTAAACACCAGTCTCTAAGGGACTTACGTGCTGAATCAATTATTGTTTAACATGTTAGGTATTTAAAAATTATTGGGTCACAGAAAAATGGAATTAAGACTTTATTAGCCAAGTCACAATTGTAGGAGAGTAAATCCTCATTATGCCCTAAAATGGTTTGTATTATATTACAGGGTGATGGATGTGGGTTGACCTCATTATGACCCCAGAGGGAAAAGGTTTTCCTCTCTCATTCTCACTTTGTCTCTTCAGTCCTCTTCCTCTTTCCCCTCCTCTTTCCCTCCTACCCCTTTTTTTTTCTCTGAAAGCCCAGTAAACTGTATAGAATTTATTTTGAGCCAGTGGAAAGGGGGAAAATGAGCACAGTAAAGAGGGATACTACCTCCTCCTTCCCTCATCTCTTCTTCTCCTGTACAGTGGCAAGACAGACTGATTCAGAGGAAGAAAAAGGAACAACATAAACCTTTTTTAAAACACCCATTCTGAAATTGTAGAATTATCAAACATAATTGAACAGAAAAGAATTCCAGATAGTCTTTTTAAAACAACAGAACATTAGCTTTAGGCTCTGCTCCCACTATGGATATGAAATAGGCACAAGGGTCAATGAGATTTAACATACAAGAAGAGGGAAAAATCCATATACCAATCTTCTACCATATTGCCATTACAGAACTTCAATTACAACCTCTCCAACTAATACATTCTATAAACTTCAGACATTTTAGTATACCCAAAGACAGTCTATCCTCTTTTGCTTAAATATGTCCCAGCATTCCTGTGATCAATACTGAATTCATAAAGTAAACAAGGTCCAGCTGGGTAAATAATGAGAACAAACACACCTTAGGAAGTGGTCATTTATCCTAAATCAACCTTCAAATAATGTTATACCCTGTTTCTTGGAATCAACATAGTGCTGGAATTTCACATTTCAGCAATACAAATCCATGTCTTCACCACAAGTGCTAATTTGAGAGTTCAGCTGCTGCTTTTTCTCTTTTAAAAGTAATTTACCAGTGCTCTCATACAGTCTACAAGTGTTCTGAACTCACCTATATTTTCAGCTGAGTAAAGTGTCTCACACTTTCCAACTGGTGTGCTATGCAGTGCTGCTGTATGGCCTTCCAGGGAAAGCAGTAGTGAAGCCCATCTGTTATCACACTTCTGCATTGCCAAAGTTCTGTGCAACCATGGTCCAGTCTGTTAATTTTCCCTCTGACACGTGTATGTCAGTGCTAAATCTCTGCCTCTGTAAAACACTTTGTGATCCCAAAGTGACAAAGAAGGACTCTTATGTAAAAGCCAGATGAATAACTTTCTTCTTGAGCAAAAACATTTTAAGGTAACTTAAACAGACATGCAAGTCTAGCAATCTGGAAATTCTCACAGCTGCTGTTTGCTACCTAAACTCTGTGCTGCTTAGAGTCATGTGTGTTCACATGATCTGCTAAGCTGGGGGCTGTCTCTTGCTCTTGAACTTTTTCCTGCTGTACTTTACAATCAGACCAGCAATGCTTTCATTGTGCAGTGCTGAATACATGAGCATGCATGCAAAGAGCATATGATAAAAGTTGCTTCTAAATGGTTTATAACTATTCTGTCCTTTATTAGCATTTCTTTAGGAATTGAAATAAACTCATGAAAATTTCAGGACTTTCTTCTTTTCAAAAACAACCCAAAAACTAGATCCTTAGTTTTTGGTCCTTAGAATTTAGACTGCACTTTGCCTTATATGGCAACCACAGAGTAAGGGAACCATATGTTCAATTTTCATTCTCTGTAGATATGAAAATAGGTATACTGATTATCTTTATAGAGTATCAATTTTACTTTCCCAGAATTCAATATACAGAGCATACCTCATACAGGCTATAGTGTTTTCAAGAGCTATTTATAGGCTTCCTGTGAGTAAAAAGCAAAACATTAACTCTTTGTAAAGACAAGAAGCTTACAAGCTGAAACTCTAATGAACACTTCGGTGATGAGTATTTAGAAATATAAGTTATCATTTTAAGAATAACATAACCCAAAGTCCACAGGTCAGCCAGCTTTCTATTTCTGTGTTGTAACAGGAACAGTGGCATCAGCACAGGGCATTACACGAGAATTAATGACTAGCTGTAATTAATGGCCCTGAGCTATGCCTGAGGCAATCAACTCCTCCCATCTACTCAGTAATCCCAGGAGATCCTCTAGTCTCCTTTGAAACACTAACATCTAGTTTTTAATAAAATTCTTTCTATACCAAATTTTTGTGCTTACATTATTTGGAGGACTTTACATACACATCTGAATAAAAATACAGTCAATTAGGGCAAGCATATTGGAGTGAAAAGCAGGATCAGTGACTTCAAGACTGAGTTCAATGGAAACAAATGTTCTCAGATAATAAAGAATACAAGAGGGCTTGTCTTCCTGATCATTTGTTCTCTATATTTGAAGCAAGAGCTATACTGCATTAACAGCTTTCTGTTAGTCTTGCAGTGTTTCAGTTCCCACAGAAAGTCTGTTCTTCACTGCTGCTCAACTGTCTTGTTTGCAACACCTCACTCCACTACCACTGCTATCATCACTGCTGTAAAAATGTAACAGAACCTTTTGGATAGGAGCTAGGCACTTTAAAAAATGGTTATAATGCATGTACAACAAGGATAATCAGCATTTTAATCACCATTGCCATGAAGTTATTAGCACACTACAGATCTTAATTTGACTTTAAAAAAAGCGGTGATACGTCATGTATTATTTTATTCCCTGCCACAGTCTCTCTTCAGTTACATTTTTTAAATCCACAAACACTCACAAACTCCTTTTGCAAACATTCACTGACTGCCTCTTTGCACAGACAGCAAACACATTACAGACTTTGAGCAAAAGAAGAATTGACCATTCTTCTCAGGTGAGCTCTGTAAAAGGACTCTTCAAATCTGGACCCTGGATATACTCTTCCCTAGAAAAGTCTTGCACTGAAGAATAATCCACTTGACTGAGACAATCTGGAATGTTGCCATGCACTACAGAAGTACTTTTTGACATAATTAGCAACACATGAAGCAGGTATATGTGACTGCTGAGCACTACATACCAAGTCTCTGCAAGCTCAGCTCCACACTTATATTCAAATAATCTCTACTAACAGCCTACCAATAAATTATCAATCAGCAATACTCTTATCACATAGTATAAAAAAATTTGCCTAGTGTGTTTAAGATTTCAGCTGGTCTGGTTGTCAAACACTTTTGGCCAAATTCTCTGTGAAATGCATGCAAGAGCTGTCCCAGTGAGGTCTGTCTGGTCTGTGCATATAATCTAATTGAAAAGCACAAAGCTCTGACTCTTGTATCCAAATGATGAAAATTTTCATTATTACATTTATTTTTTTTAAGATATTGAAAAATCTAACTAGTGTTTGTGTGTTCCTTCAGTGACACAGATCCAGTATCAGAACATTGTACTGGTTGTAACAGTTTATTGATTATATACCAATACAGCAAAAGTAGTAACAGGCATGGACCAGACATATTTGCTATCTTGTTGTTTCAGAATTGTGCACAGATTAATATTAAAGTAAATCTGTACCACAGTCCTCTCCACTGTAAAATGGAGCTGGCAATTTTATCATTGCTTATCATGGCCTGAGGAAAATTATGCGTTTGTGTACAATTATCAATTTTCCATAGCCTTTTACTATCTGCAGATTTTTCTGTAGTGACGGTGATGCTACTGAGATGGTTAACTAACTTCCCCTCAAAAACAGATAAAAACTGAAATGACAGAGTTTCTGGCAAGAGAATTTCTGGCAGATGAAGCAAAGTAGGAAATGCAGTTCCTGATATAAAACAGCCCACTCTGTCTCATCTAAGAGAAGGCTTGCTGCCTGGGTATTTCTCGAATGAAAAATTGCCAGAGTTTAAAACAACTGAAGCTTTCCTGTTATGAGAATTATGTGCTTTACAGATCATGATAAATCCTGACTAAAATGCAAAAGAGTCAGTCTTTCAAACTGTTCCTTTCCCTCAGTGAGCTTAGATTTACAGTTCAGTGAGTGGACTTGGATTACAGGGTCCTTTTTCACTTGAAGAGACCTAGAATATTTGTATATATTGCATAAGCAGCATTCAAGCACTGAACAAAACATATGGGAAATGTCTCCCTGAAGAAATTACTCAGTCCCTCAAGAATTTTCTTTTGAGTATCCCTCACACCTTTCTGTCTGCACCATTCCTTCCTCCCACCACTCATTATCTGTCCAAGGAAAAAAATCATGCCAGGTTATTCAATGGCCTTGTTATCATAAGAAGTTGTTATGGTACATTGGTATGTTGAGAAATGGGGTTTGTATGGTTTGTGGTGCAAACTGCAAGCTGATCCTCCATCCCTTCTGCTGGAAGCTCAACTGGAGTCACTGAGGAAATAGAAAACTGAGAAACCTGGACTTTTTAAAAGATCACTGGCAGCCCAGTACTGTTGACTGGAAACAAGGAAAAACCACCCCATCCTACTTTCCCTGCTGAAGCTGGAAACCTAACAGGGACACAGCCCAAGTGTAGTATGAGATGTCATATTATAACTTCTCCCATGGCATTTATCTCTGTCACTGATGGTAAAGGTGAATTCTACATTTTATTGCTCACTTTTCCTTTCAGTGATTGCTCCTTCCATCATGTAGTTATTTGTTTAGATTTTTAGTGCATAAAAATCCTGGCATTGCCACTATGGGCTCTGAGCCATCTGAGCAATCTTCTTTAAATACACTAACACATCATCCATATGGTTATCCAATATGTAACTATTTACTTTCCAGGATAATCAAAGAGGTAATAAAAACTGTTGAAATCTTCACAAAACCTCACAAAAGACTGTCAAGCCTAATTAGGAGCCTATGATCTTCACTGAATAGCAGAGTTTTAGGTATCAGTCTGAATGATCCCCGTTTTGAACACACCTTCATTATTATACATCTTCCTTAAAAAAGACTGAAAGATCAGATGAGTGGCTGTCCTTAGGAGCTACCTGTTTGAGATCACTGTTGTGTGGGTGCCAGTAGTCTGATACCGTGCAGCTCACTATGCTCTGGAAGCTATCCACTTCATAGACAACATTTAGAAAGGCTGGAAAGACTATCTGAAAACTAGAAGGGGAGATAGCAAGGAAGCTCCTTTCCAAGTATGATCTTCCTCAGTACCTTATAGTTTTTAATGGTTTCCAACAGAGGCTCCAGAATTTGGTAGAGGACCCAATCAAGGAATAAATTGTTTTTCATAAAAGCTGTAATCAGTACTATTTCTTTTAGTATCAATTAACAGATAAAATTTTTTTGCCCCTTTCAGAGATTCCCTGTTTCCCTAGAAGACAATGATATTTAGATGAGAGATCACTTTGTTGAGACAGTTACAAATGTATTTGCTCTTCACAGCATGTGCTACACTGTCTGAGGTCAAAGTAATTTATCAAAATCTTCCAAGCATACTTCTGGCAGTACCTGATGCTGTTGATCATGGCTACTTTATACACTGTAGTTTGAGAGCAAACATTTTATGCCAGAAGTTGGTTGTGAGTACTCCAGACACAATTCCATAGATGGATTAGTGATTAGTGAACTTGTGGAACAAATCAATGAGCTCTTAGGCCTGCATGCATACAGTAAGATGGAAGCTTTTTACGCACGCTTTAAAACCTACATGTTTTAGGTCTCTTGGGATACTTGCAAAAGTGTGCCTCTTTTTATCAGAAGTGACTAAACTCAAAAGGACTAAGAGGAGCAAGAGGATGGAAAGCCATGTCATTCCTCTTCCTGGTAAGCAGATTTCGTAAGCTTTGGGGTGGGGACACAATATGCTCATTGCACCAATACAGAAGTTTGCCCTCTCTGCTACCATGGAACTTGAAAGGCCTTGTCTTGGAGCAGTACAGTTCTCTTTTGCTACCAATAGAGACAACAGGGACCAGACTTTCAACTTCAAGTGAAGATGTACTGCTTTCTAGACAGAAAACTAGAAGAAATTTTATTCAATCAACACAGTTTGAACCCCTATGACTGTATGTTTCTCAAGACAACCTATTGTCTGTGTGTGATGCCGCCATAGGACTCATGATGCTTTAAGGTTTCAGGCCCTGTCTTGAGAACTTTGGTTGGTAGGAGCTTTTCCTTTGAACTCAAATGTAACAAGAATATTTTTATGTTGTTTTTCTAAATACTGTAAGTAGAAGCAAATTCAATATGCCGAAATTGGCATCAGGAGCCCCCTGCAGCTCTGAAAGTGCTGGTATTAGTGTCCATTAGCACATTTTAAAGCACAAGAAACTACTTAGCATAAATTTATTGACTAAAACTGAAGGTGAAAATGAACACCATGTTGGAGTCTAGTGAAAGAGCTTTACAGGTAACAGTGAAATGGCATACAGACTGATAAACACAGAATTTCACTCTGGAGGAGCAGGGTGAGCCTTATTTTGACAAATGGAAAGTTCATCACAATCATATTCAGTTCAGCCCACAATAGACTTTTGTCCCTTGAACTAAAAAGAAAACTTTTAAAAAGCAGTTACCTAATTCCAGTTTTGTCACATGCACTGCAATTAATTTAGCATCTAATTTAAATCTGACTGCATTATGAAACTTCACAGAAACACAAAGAAAATGTTTGTTTTAAGAACACAACATTAACACAACTATAGAGCATCTTAGCAGATATAGGACTTCTAACTCTTCAGAATAACTTCAAGAAAAGGAAAGCTACTTGTTTCATTATCTTCATAAACCTGAATAATCTTCTACTGTTCCAATGAACACAGATGACAGAAAAAAAAGTATGTCATTATTTTACCAACAGAAGCCCAGCTCCATTAAGAGGAGCCAGACTGATTGTATTACTCTGTCACGTGTAAAGAGTATTTCAAAGAAGAAAACATAGGAATCTTTGCCATGGAGTTTACAACTTAAGACCACATTGGGTACATTAGCACAGACATAACAAGATCAAAGAAATCACCATTCCTCTTTACTTCCTGTTGCTGTACAGCTTTCCTCTCTTTTTGTGTTTATTATTTTTGAAATCAGACTGCTAAAGCTATGAGTCCCCAACGGGACCTTAGCTTCAGGGGCTAAGTACAACTGAGGGTCTGTGTGATCATCCATATGCACATTTGTACAAAAATAAACTCTCTACTTGGTCCATGTTTCATTTGCCAGTTGGCTAGGTTGGTTATTTATTCTGTTGGGAAGAATGAGCAATTTTCTTTTTGCAATACAGCTTTACCCTCCCACTTCTCTATTTCCATCCATTAATCTTGTAGGAAAGTCGCAACTGCTAATAGATAAACCTTTTGTTTTGGCTAAGACCTAAAAAATATGTGTTAGAAAATCTGAAACTGGCCCATACTCTGAATATTTGAGGTCTGTGAAGGGAATAACAGCCACACAACTATCCCTACATTTTTCAATTGCAACAAAAATAAACCATTTGTATATACACTCATTCAGGCTACTTCTGTTTCTAAGCCTCCTGCTACTATATTTGGCCACAGTTACACTACTATAAAATAAAGAGATTTTCTTCTGTATCTTTATATCTACTTTCTCAAGCTCCTATCACTGAAGCAGCTTTCACATCTCCTTTTTCATATTTCATAAATTTGTTTGTTTAAAGCCACTATCTTTCCCTGGAAATAAGTAAATAAATATAGAAATATTGGTGGGTTTTTATAAGTGCTTCCAAATATCCCTTTCTTTCAGACTGCACAGCAAGACCTGCTTTCGGTTTCCCTGCCTTTTTTGCCTAAAGCCATGAGAGACAGCCTGAGATTTCACATCAATAGCTTTTACTACACATTTCTTCTCTTTGAACAAAGCATCATCTTAACATCTGAACAGTAAAATTCCATCTTTCCTTTTTATTTTCCCATGCATTACTTAAACATGTTGCTCTGAATTCTACAATAAGGATATTCCTGGGTAGTTACAATCAACAACATCTTTAAAGTCAGATACAGCAGGAAATGTGTGCTCTCCAGGATAGTTTCACACATTTGTTTGCCTGTATAGTAGCCTCAATTTGAATATGATAATCTAATTTAGTAAAAATGAACTGAAATCAGATTTACTGCAAAAACTTTTAAAATTTAATTTTCAGACTAGCAATCAATGCTTATTCAGTTTTCATCTTATCCCTGCCTTCGCTTTTTGCAGATGCTTAAATGACACTAAATTAAACAATTGCACAAATTTTAAAAAATGTAGGAAAATTACCATCTGCACTAAATTCATGAATAAAAAAGGTCCAGAGAAATCAGTCTTTATGAGCACTTTTCTTAACAGAAAGAATTTCTAAAAAGCAAAAATTCTCACGGTAGAAATAATTTTTAATTTTTTTTTTTTCTGGCATTTTGTCTTTCAGATCATTTTGAAACATAAGATGACAGAAATTACAAAGGGAGATCTCACTATCATCTCACTCAAAACCTTACTCAATTCCCAAAATATGACTTATAGGATTAAATATTAAAACATCTTCAAAGGAAGAACTATGTTGAGACACACAGCAATAAGCCCATTACTATTCACAGATATAAACAGTATTGAAGTATTATCTGCTTATTATTACACTCCATTACGTTTTCCCTAAATCTATGCAAAACAAAAATATACTCTTGTAAACAAGAATTGCAACAGAAGGAAATAAAGAAATCTTAAACTTACATTGATGTGTTATTATAGGTCGTGTACAGCAAGTAGCCCTAAGGATACATTTTAGGTTTTTTATCCATGCTCCGTTCTTGTTGCTGATGTGACCACTTAGGCACATGGTCAAGTTGCAATCAGCTTCTCTCTCAGTGATGTATGAGAGCTGTGCTGATTTATCTCGTCCTTCTGCAGCAGATTAGCACTAATGTTTCTGCTTCTGTATCCTACCTTTCCTCAGCGTAGACTCTGCATTATCATTGGTAATCCGAATTAAAGAGCCAGTGAATGTAGCACTTTTTTTTTTTTTTTTCCTTCCTGAAACCATTGCAAAGCAGGTAGTCTCACACAAATAGAATGTTTTATCCACTGAACCTCTTTTTCAACACTTTTGGCAAGAGCAGCAGTCAGAGATACAGAAGAATGGTTCCAGTAAGTCTGCTATAGTCTTCTGGTGATTTATTCTGTTAAAGGAATATTCTCCTATGCAGATGGCCCTAGGCAAGAGATGGCTGTAATGCAGCAACATTTCAGCTAAAATCATGGGATTTTCACTTTGTAATACAAAGGCATTGTATTACACGCTGTGAAACTCTAGTTTATCCCAAAGAAGTGGACAATGTAAAATTAATTCATGCAAACAGGGTTTATGAGAAAACAAAAGCAAGTCTAATGCCTTATATGTTAAAGATACTTAATATATAAACTGATTAAGTTAAAAATTATTTCAGTGTCTTACAGTATATGCATTCATTACAAATTCTCTCTTTTTGCCTTAGGATTGACATATTTTAAACTATGGGATTGGCGAATTCAACTATTAAAAGTATTACAAAGAACATGACTGAATCTGTTTGTTACTATTTGCAGTAAACACCTACTATTTTAGCAGTAAAATACAATTGTTAATTCATGATCTTTTCAATTCAAGACACCATGAGACATAGCTGTTTAAATTTTCATTAAGACTTTGAAAAATATTTAGGAAAAAATGGATGTCTTAGACCATCTATTCTTGAAAATGTGAATATTCTGACAAGTCTGCTCACTGTCAAAATGACTCCCATTACTGCTGTTCCTAGCTGCTACTCTTTCTGTTCACAGAAGTATTCCTCTCTGTTTTCAAGAACCAAATGCCATACCTGAATATTTAACAAAAAATATGTGTTGCTTGAACACTAGCAATATTTGAACAGCAGAAAAATTCTAGCTACTCATAAAGACCTATTCGGTGTCTATTATCAGCATTCATTTTTAAAGAACTTTATATGGACTGTCTTACCCTAACCAGAAAAGGAAGCGAAACTGAATTAACTCATTACTTTATAAAAAAATGCTAAAACAAAGGACTATTTTTGCTCTAATATGAAAGTCTAGTGTGGTAACATCCATTTCAAAATGCTTTCTGGATTACACATATACTGATTTTTCCACCTGCCACAGGAGCACACAATCTTGGGGACAGAATGTAACAAAGACCTAAGCACAATCATTAGCAGAGACTTCGTCCAAAGGCAATTTCAGATCTTGGTATGATGCTTGAGATCTTGGAACTGCATGAGACTACTTCAAGCTTCCCCAGCTTTCCTGCTCTTTTTGTGTGTTGTTGATAAGGAATGAAATGTATGACTGAAGAAGGGTATCCAGAGGAAGTGACCATCTCCTGAGGAAAAGTATGTGAAAAGAGAGCTCTAAGGCATCCCCAAAACCGAGCTGACAGCACCTGGCCATTTCAATGGAAACACTGAGGGGCTGATGTACTTTCAATCTCATGCCCATCTGGCCTTCAGAGAGCAATTTGTAGATGCTGAGTAAGCATCTTCTGGTTTTGAATTTGAGAAGTGTCTCTGTGTGAAAGGTGCCTACCACCATACTTTCAAAAAACTGAAAGTTTCTGTTTCATTAAAGGTGGAGGCTGATACACACTTCCATCTGACTTTGAATCTCCTCGGGACTTTGCTCACCCAAAAAGCCGTAATTCCACATCAGTCGTCTTCCCTGGGCATTGAAATTCCCAACTGCTACGTCAGGACACTATCTTAAAAAAAATAGCCCTATTTCACTAGCAGTTCTCCAGTTATGAGTGTTCCTCCCCTTCTGTGGAGAAACATGCTACAATACCAAAACAGAAAGATTCACTGCAGCAGAGAGGGAAGAACAATGCTGACCTTCCTGACGGCATTCCACCAACAAAACAGTGTGACATGGGTGTAGCAAACAAAAGTGGAAAGTGTTGTCACTTCTGAAGGCAGTATCAGTTGCAAGGACACTTTTTTCACTAAGAACTGAAACAAAATTTGGATCCCATGGTTTCATGTATGCCTTTGCTGTACTAGGGAAAAATGTGTTTAGCCAAAAACACTGAATTCTTTAAATCTAGTATACAAACAGCATTGGAGCTTCTACTGCAGATACATATATAGTCACTCTAAAAAAATCAACCCCACTTTAAACATTACCATTTATATTGTCCCCAAACTCCCATCAGATGTTTGTATGGAACCTCATCACTCTGATTGTTAGAAAAGAACTTCTGATGCACACTCAAAACACTCAAGCCGCATTAGTAACCATCTGCTCCTGAGCAGCCCCATCCTTTAACAGTTTACATCTCCTGAATGGTGGTCTTGTGTAGTTACAGGCTCCCAAATTCTGTATCACCTTTCACATCAACAATACTAACCCAGACATGATCTTTTATCATATAAAACAGGCCATTTCCCTTACCACTGTAGTCTCTCTCTTCACCTATCCCTATTTGAGTTCATCTCTTCTAAACCTGAGAGAGCAGAACCATATATTATGTTCCACTTGGACGGAACACAAGAGCTCATTCTGGTAGACCAAACAAACTGTGGTTTTAATATATGGTGCACTAACACATAAGCCTCCTGCTACCTTGTTTTCAGCAGCTAAAGCTACTTATTTATCTGTAATGAAATCCTGAAATGTATCAACATATTGGGATGTGTTAATATGCATTTGTTATACTACATGAGGCCATGAAGTTAGGAATTAACACCAATTAGCACTGACTCATGTCAAGTACATATGGATGCAACATTACTGTTGGCCCACTTGCTTAACTCACAATTTTTTACTGAAACATCATATTGGTTTGATAATGTAATTTCCAGTTCTGCGAAAAAAGTTGTTTCCATAACTTCATTAAGGAGAAGAAAGAATAGCCATTGTATCACTGTTTGTCACTAAAAAGCATCATCTGTTCTTTCTAAGCCCCAGTGGTTTCTTTAAGTGTTACACAAAAGCTATGAAAACAACATACTAATGCACACTAAACATGCAAATGGATTATATGTATTTCTACAGGAAATTACTCAAGGCAATTGAGAGTGTAAAGTCAAACAAATTATCATCTATAATTGAAAACATGCAAGTAACTTTTAATTAAACATGACTCCTCTGCTGAAAAAAAATCCCCCACATTAAAATCTACTAAAAGGGAAGATAGCTAATGAGGAGGGGGAAGTGGGAGGGGAAGGAATGAACAAAACACTGTTTTGTGAAAAGGGCGTCCACAAAAAAAAAAATTTGGTAAGCAGACTTTTAAATGTATTTGTAACTTATTCTTGATTCAAAGCCCACATCAATTTCAAGCAAACATACATGCACGTAAAAAATTCAGGTTCTCAAACCACAAATAAGAGACCAGAACACTTATTTATGCAAGTAGTTGATTTGTTTAAAATGTCAAATATTAGACTGAGACAAGCAGGAAGAATTTTGAAGTTAAAATGACCAACATTATTAAAGATTAATATAGAGACATCTACAATCTAGTAAAAACTATACACAGAAAACCTTAAGCCAACCCCTAGAATTTTTAAGCCACAGTTGGAGACCCATCACAGAAAGGGCACCTAGCTGCCCAGGTCCCAAGACAGCTTAGTGAAGGAAAACCTCTTTAGCTGAGAACCTTTGTGCTCAAGTAAGCATTGCATATGGCACATCTAGATGTTAAAGGCTTGTTTAACCATTCAACAACCATCAAAACACTTTCAAAAAATCAAATGCATACTGTGTTCTTACTTTGCATATAGAAAAAGCAAGAGGGTAAACCGAATGTCTTGATCAAAACTGCAATAAGATGACTTTCATGAGATAGGTTTATATGACTCGTTTTTCTGCAGCTAGAAATCTCAATCGCTGCACAGCAGAGGTGGCACAACTTTAGGCATTCCACAGGGAGGAGCACAGGAATGTATTGACAGTCTATCTAATCCGTGACAACCCATTCCTCCCACTGTCATGTGGGAAA
This sequence comes from Poecile atricapillus, assembly GCF_030490865.1. Lineage (NCBI taxonomy): Eukaryota > Metazoa > Chordata > Aves > Passeriformes > Paridae > Poecile > Poecile atricapillus. Next base: position 20,643,474 of record NC_081253.1, on the reverse strand, counting down.
AAATAAGGGAATATGCAAGTTTCCAAAGGCCAGCTCAGAGCTTGCCCTACATTTGAACCTCAGTCAGCAAATTATCCTAGGGATAATGGTATTTCTGCTAGCAAAACCTCTTTTGCAACTATTCCTTGTATCAGTCCTTCATTAGGCTAAGTCTACTACACAAAATCCCCATTTGCCCAACCTAACACTATGACGTTTTCCCCACAGCCTGGCCAGCAAAATTTTTAGCATAGACTATGATTTTAGTGAGTAGAAGACCTAATAATTCTTAGGGAAAATAAATCAGTGGGAACACTGTAACCCCAAGTATGCAGTCTACATCTCAAGGCTCTCTCTGCAAGAAGAGGGGGTCTTTTTTCAGAACTGATGTTGAGCTGGAATTTGAAATACAGAGATCCCTAAAATTCAGGATAGTCTTCCAGCTGCAAACTGCACAGGCCACAATGTGAGCTATGTAAGCAGCAAGGATGAAAAACAAAACAGAAGTCATTACATGCTGTACCACAGGCTACAGAACCCATTTGCAAACAAAACTGTTCTATAACCACTGGAAAAAGCTGAATTTACAGAAAGCACAAGCCTATATCTTATCTTTCCGTATGTCTTTCCTTAGAACTGTGTTACAGTTTGTCACTTTTCTCAAAGTGGTCATCTATGTCTGCTTGCATTTCAGTGTCAATGTTGCAAAATGTCCCTTTCCCACCTCACACCAAAGTTGAAGACAAAATAAAGGGTGACAGTTACAAAGGATCTTACTGCATGGCAATATCATAGTTTGGTTTATTTTCTTTTAATCACTTAAGTAGAGGAAGAAAGAAATGCAGTAGGTGTCACATATTTGGATATCACTAAAATATTTAATAGTCATAGCTCATTTTAAAAAACTGAAAATGCCTTGGGTAGAAGCACTGTCATGAAAATTAACAATTAACCAAATGACTGCAAACAAAAGATAACGAAACATGGCAACACATAAAAAGGTGGCATCTGAAGAAGTGCTAAAGGGCTGGGTTTTGGTTTTCTTTTTTTTTTTTTTTTTAATTCATAATCTCAAAGAGAGAACAAACAACTAAACAACATGAAAACACTGGAGAAGGAGAAGATTAAAAATTGACAAAAAATAAATGGAATCTGTAAGTCTCTAGGGAATAAGCAATGCTGAGGAAAAAGATACATTTGGAAAAATTCAATGGAGACATCATCATAGAGCTAGAGACTGAGTAAAGCCTAGGAAGGAATAATCCTGATTATATTTGGAGTATACAACAATAAGCTTTCCACTGTCATCGTTTCTACCTCTGTATAGGTATCTGTGTAAGCTTAACTAGTGACAGTTTTTCTTAATGCAATGGAAAAATGTTCTTTTCTCAACAATTATCAAATGCTAGCAGGTAAAACTGATAATAAAAATCAGATTAGGTATGTTCTAGATACATATGAAAGACTGCATCATATAATTCTGTGCTCCAGAGAGCTCATACAAAGAAACAGGATGGCATTTCAAGTAATTTAAGAATAGTCATGAGATGCCTTTTTTTAGGGGTTGTTTTGTTTTGTTTTAATTATGACAAAAGATAGACATGACCACAGAGTGCAAACAGGAATGGATATAAATATTGAGGACAGATAGAAATCATCCAAGGTTCATGAAAGCAGGTCACAGAAGAGCCAAAGAAGTAACTCTGAAAACAAATTCTGGAGGGGAAATCAGAATAAATTTGTTAGTAGCATGTGATGCATTTGACTGTGGAATGTTTCTCTAAAAGCAGCACCCATTCAAAAGCCATTTGGCATGGATATTTAAAATGTGCAAAGACAAAACTTTACACTGCATACAACACAGACCAATAGCTCTTCAGTGAAGACACGGTGGAGAGATGGAGAGAGTGCAAGAAATCAGAGAAATGGAAATAAAGATCTCATTAAATAAAGACATCATTTTAGTTCCAAAAGAAGGGACAGAACTAATCCTACCCTTGAAGACTGATGGGGAAGAAGCATGAGATGCTTTTATTTATGCAGCATGCTCTACTGTTACACACCATTTTTACAGTACATAAACAGTTCACAGGTTTTTCTACAGTCTTGTCTGAAAAAGCAGGTACTGGTCATAGCAAGACACAGAAAACAAAGTACATGGAATATTTTGCCAGAGGCACTGGAAATTTTACTGTCCATTATTGCAATGAAATTAGTGTAATTAGACTGGTTTCACTTAAAACAAGAATAACCACAACTTACTGGAACTCTACCATCCTGTTTTATGTTTCCAAATATTTAATCCATGCTGCTGTTCTCTCACCATGAAGAGAATCTAACAAAGTAAGAATACCTTGCCCCCAGTTTTCTTATGCAGTCTGTGAGTAATGCCTAATGTAAATAGACAAGCACTGCTGTGGCAGTAAAAATTACAAGATTAAGGACCTGCTAAAGCAGGCAGCACATTCATGACCAGTAATGCAGCACAGCTTGAAAATAAAAGTAGTATCATTAAGAGATTTTCTTTCTATAGTACCAAAACTTTGCTATATGTTTCTATTTATTTTCATCATGCTGAGCATATTGATTTTGGGGACAGTCACAAGGGCATCTCCTTGAGCAAATTCTACTCACAATAAACAAAACATTCTAAAATATTCATTTAAAAACAACATATGCAATATAAAAATAGCATTCATTATTACTTAACAACTTTCAAAGAAAGAGTTCTTTTTTCCTTCTGTATTCTCCGGGATGTTGGAATAATAATTTTCATTTTTATATGCAGCAACAGCATTATCAGATAATGAAGATATGCATAGGTAGACTGAAATAAGTGTTTTACCAGTAAAGGTATACTTAAAAATCAACTAAATGTTAATTGGTGAAGAAAAAAACCAAAACCATGCTAACATTTGGCTTTAGCTGGGGACAAGAAAGAATAAACAGTCAATCACAGTCAAGTACCTATTTTGTTCTAGACATTTGATATTGTATTTATGTGTCCATACAACCACAGAAGATGAGCTTTGACAGTGTTCTGTCCCAGGGGAGCAAGCAAATTTAAAGTACCTCTCCATCTCCCTGCAGTAGCTACTTGCAACAGAACAGTTTCCCAGATTGTTTTTTGTAAGTTGTTCATTCCAACATTAAAAAGCAGAAACTTCATACTAGTAGTATGAATTACTTCATTAAATAAGAAGGGAAAATATAACTCAAGGTCTGCTTCAGGATATCTCAAGCATTCATTACATTCTATTCAATACAAATGAACCCAATTCTCATCCAAAGACTGTCCAGTTAATGGATACCTGGAAAGGAAATTCACCTATCATTTTGAAATGATACTCAGGTTAATGGTTTGGATGCCCATATAAAATCAGTGTCTTAGAGAATTCTTGTGGTAGGAAAGTATGTATTCCTACCATTGTGGGGGCTTGAAGCATCTGCAGTACTTCCTTTGCCTCACACCTTGTCATAACCTTAGTGTGCAAAGTTGACAAGAATTCACTCAAGTATCATTACTTATGGGCTGATTGGTAGCTTGTATCAGTCCTGAAGTCAAATACAAAGTAATTATTCAGAAAGTTTAAAAGGCAGAAAAATCCACATTCTCTTGTTAAAATAGGAAAAGTCTGTCTCTTAGAATAAAATTATACCAAGTACCTTCTGTATATGAGGTCAGATGCAGGTAACACCCTCTATAAGGCAACTCCATGTGGCAGATGTGTGTAAATACATCACAAAGAAACAAAAATCAAAGTTTTGATGTAAATTTCTATTATAATCTCAAAGCATATAATCTTCAACCATACCACAGCAACAGCACAAGTAAATGCCCCAGCTATTACACACTCAGATTATATGCAGCTCTTCCTTGATAACGCATTATGTAAAATGGGTACAGTAATCAACTCTGCTGCTGCAACAGTGTATTCAGACATATCTGCTTAATTGTCTACACTTTTACTACATTTCACTCCTTTAGCTCTGAAGAGAAAATGTGGTAAGAAATACTAAGTGATGGCATAGTTCTCACCACCTCCAACAGTGCAAGAATTATTTCCTTACTTCTTCATGATTGCTGGTTATCGAGCAAGATCTAAATGTCACAGATAAACCTAAGGAGAAACACCCAATAAACCCTTAAGCTGAGATCAACAAAGCTTCCATTAAATGCTAGCAGGAACAGAAGTGAGAAATGTAGAAAGAGAAACCATATTAATAAATCTGTGAAAGAGACAGACACTAGAAAACTGAGAAATGATGGCAGAAAGAAAAAAGGCATTTGAAAAATGTTTCATGCTTCCAGAGAGGATACAGGCTTGAAGGGTATTGGCAGAAAGGAAGAAAAGAGAAAATAAGTCTGTACTGAGCTTTTAATCTTTCCTTAATTGTACTGAGAGTCTCCAGCATTATCCCCAGAGAGAATTAAGCATAAAAGACTAAGTTACTCAAACAAGTTCCTTTATAACAAGTCCTTTCAGAACAGCATGACTTCTTTGAAGGACTCCATTTCTGAAAGATTAGGTCACACAAAAATCATATTATAATGCATATTTTTCTTATGCTAAAACAAAACTGTACCTGATTCCGCTAACCTGCACTCAGGAATATGTGGATAGGGTTCTGTGGGAATTAACAGAATAGAGTTTGTCTATTTTGGTTAATACTTCAAGAAAATGGTTTGTACTGGTAGTCAGAAAAGATAATTTTCAAAGGTCAAGAGAGTGGTGGTATGCAAAATTAGATAGAAATTACTTGGGAAATGGTCAGAAGTTAAAATGTCAGCAAGTTGAACTATATCAGTAAGTACTAGATGCAAGATGGCAAGGTTTCACTTTAAATGCTTATTATTTATCACCACACAACAACTGTTATATAAGCCTGGCTTAAAGCTATGCACATTATCTAGAAAGAAAAGATCATTTTATCAATGTAATTTGAAATTAACAGAAATAAAGTTCATTCAGAAGATATTCAGTGCGTAAACTGTGAGTTTCAGCTTTCTTTTGACTTCTTCACTTGGGATTTAACCAACAAAGTATTTTAAGCAGAGTTCAGAGGAAATACACACTAATGGTCGTATCTAATCAGGCATGGGATAAAGGATAAAGAAACCAAGCCTTAAGCACTACACCAGACTGATGGTATGAATCCACATACTCTGCTAAACCACTGGTATCAGCAACAGCCTGTAATAGAAATACAAGATGAAAAATAGAATTTTATGAACATCCAATTCATGACATAGTTCAAAAATGCATGAAACGTGCCTTAAAAGGCACCACATCTTATGTGATGTTCTTCAATATTTGTGGCATGAACAACTATTGACCAAAAGAAAAATATTTATCCATAAGCACACTTGCTTCCATAAATCTCCTTTAGATGTAAACATTTCTAAGGGCCAGCATGCACTTTCACATTCCTGGTAAACAGATTTCTAGGAATTTTGTTGCTCACTGAACTAATGGAATTTGAGCAATACCCACTAACCCTAAGAACTGTAACTGCTGGAGTTTTACTGCTCAGATTGAAATGAGGATTGATTCAAAAGCAAGCACATGGGCTATTTGGGGTTTTTGAATCTCTTTCTTTTCTTGATATCTGGGTCTGGCCATAATCAGCACAGATGACAGGCTGAGCTCTGTAATTCTTATTCTCTGCCACAGGAGAGATATTCCATATTTAGGTCTCAGTTTTCTGTATCTTCCTTTTTAAGTGTACCTCAGGGATGCCTAGAGTTTGTAAGGCTTTGATATAATTTCCCTCAGTACAAATACTGGGCTGACCATTGTGTTAAGCACCCCTGAACTACTTAGCCACAAAATAATTTGAGTGATTCCAGCCTCTTGCTCTCACGTTGTATCAGCTGTGTCAGTGGGTAGAAACTGTTACAGAACAGTTAAGGCTAAAGAGAATTGAACTCTACTGCCATCAGCCTGTGCTGCATATTATACAAGAAGAAAAAAGCAATTAGTAATTACCTGGGCTGAAATCTCATAATGCTCATTGATTTCAATATGGTAGTGTTTCACCACGGATGAAAAGTGGGGAGGAACCAGGCTAAGCTGCCTAATAGTCACTGAACTCTGATTATGACCAGGAAAAGATATCTATGAGAACTGTACTATCTAATGCAAGCAAAGGACACTTTTTTTTGAACCCATTTATTAATCCATATGCCTAAACAATTCATAATGTCCGAGCTTAAGTTGCTGAATGCCCATTCAAGGAAGTACTTACTAAGAATAGAAGAATTTACATTCCACTAAATAGGACCTGTATGGCTACATGAAAGTGAACATTTAAAAAATATTTTTATAAAATATTTTATAACTACACCAGACTGTGGGAATAAAAAGGAACAATACATACTACAATACAACAGCCTTGCTTTTAGCTTGTGTTAATCTGTTTAAGATCATCCACTTCCACAAACCTCATTGTCAATAATCTCTAAATTTTTTTAATTCTGGCAGGTTTAAGGTAATGGATTTTAAAAATGTCAATATTAAGACATATCCATTGATCCAAGAAATGGTATCAGATAATTTGCCACACCTATAACACAGTACAAGCAGAAAGCACCCATTGAAATGCAGAATGCAAGCACACTCTCTACAGCAATGCCTTGGAGGAACACACCATTTGTATCAATTGCTGTAAAGCAACAAAAAACCTCAAACTTCTAAGGGCTTACTATTTTTGTTAATAACCTGGAGACAAACAGGTTAGATAACCAAAATAGATAAATCTCTTGTGTAAGAAGAAAAAGTACAACTCATCTGAAAAGTGACAAAGGCCTGAGATGATAACACCAACCAGAAGATCAGGAAGGGTCCATCTCTGAAATAACCCATTCAAATACAGCCCCACAGCTAAAGATGGTCTGTGTTAAATCCTGAGAAGTAGAAGAAAAGCCCTACGCAGCCGATCACATTGGTATCCATTTCAAGGCAGGAAAGGACACTGCCAAGCACAAACAGCTAGAGCCAGAACTCCAGGCAATCTGACACTGAAGTTTGACAAGGCAAATTTAAATTTGCCTTGTAGCATATACACACACAATACATATCAGATACACAGCAGATTATATATGCATGCATATCTGAAAAAACATAATTCTCTTAGGCTTTTTTTCTCCTCTGTCACAGAGGAGAATGAGACACATATTTGATAGTAAAAAGTGTATCTGGGAAAAAAGCCAGAATCTATTTTATAAGCTTCAAATGTTATGATTCTTCTGAAAGACATTTTTACTTAATAAAAATGAACTAATGAAAGACCAGAAGTTTGTTTCCTGAAGTAATATTCATAGACTCCCAGTTGTGTTTTGCAATATATGTTTTTTGCCGTTTAGCACATCATGCTTAGAGATACCACATTTAATAATACAATCTGCTGAGGATGAAAAGTATTTTCTTTGCTAATAAAAAAGCTGGTTATAGAAAGTGCAAGTTTGGCAGTAAAGCTTCCAAGAAAAACTGCAGCCTGAAAAACATCTGCAGACTTTAAGTGTATACATTTCAGTTTGTCAGATGTTCTTCTGTAATTTAAATATTTTAAGAATCAATCAAAATACTTTATTTTCTTGGAAATTGGATGAATTCGTATTTTTCAACTTTACCTCTAACCATGATAAAATATGAGAAAACCAATAAAGTCATTACTTAACAGGAAGACTGACATGCTTTCCGGATGTTTCAATTCTTTTTTATCCAAGATAAATAAGTCAAGCTTTCTGCAATATTATTTGAGACCTTTTGAAGTGCTAATGAACATATAAACATTTATATGGACTGCAAATAGGAATGACAATACATTTTTGCACAGCGTCTGGTATAGCAGGATTCAACAGCGGGTTCAAGCAGATGGTCATTATTATTGTGATATGGAATAGCACCTAAGAGAAATTACATGATAGGATGGTTTAAGAGAAGTCACATCTACACAGTCCTATTCCACCTCTGCATGATGATCAGTGTCGGAGTCACAAAATGTTGCTTTTGAAATAGATTCAGAATAAATCAGGAGCCTGAGATGCAAATCAGTTGTAGTGATGACACACAAGAACATGCACCAGGAAAGTTTGCTGCAGAGAGACATGAGGAAGGATCAAGGCCTTTCCAATCAGCTTATTATTTCTCAATATTTTCAGGTGCTTAAGAGGTGTCTGAAGCTCCAGTGACTGTCACCTTGAACCAAGGATAACAACAAAGAAAGGGACACTCAGAGTTAAAACTAACTGGATCTTCTCCAAGAATTCTGCCTCATTGATAATACTGAAAATCATAATAATGGCACAGTAAATAATCTGAAACAGAGCAGACAATTACTGATTATGATTTTTTCAGTCACAATACTATTATTTAGCAAAGGATTTATCACAGCAAGACTCTACCAAAACATTTGAAGGCTTTCATCAGTACATATCACACCAAGAGAAATGCCGCATTACTGAAGGGAAAAAATCTTGTTCCTAGATAAGCTTTTCCACTACCCGTTATAAATACACCTACCAATGGCCAAGAAGGTTACCTTAGGAGATAAAATGTCATAAACAGCGTTCACAAAATCTGTATCCTTAAAATATGAAGTGATTAACAAAACCAAATTAAAGCAGCAGTCACTGTGGTGCTATGGTGACAAACATGGCTGGTTCTGACGTATGTTTGGCTACCAAAGGGTAAATGCTGCTTCACGCTCATTTAAATCTGCTCTACCAGACAGAGCATCACTCATTAAAATTAGAAATGAATGACAAAGAAAAACAAGAGGAAGAAAAACTAAAAGCATGTTATGAAGATGATCAAAACCAATGTAACAGCAGTACCAAAGGCCAGAATCTGCTCCCATGTAGCTTCTAGTGTATTAAATCAGTTGCGTTGTATTCACTTGAAATATGTTCAATTCATACCAGCAAAACTGGGAGCATTATCTGGAACTTTTTCTTGGTATAATAACAATTCTGGAATCTTTCCCTGCTGCTCACTTGCATGCTTTCCTAGTATCAACATAAGGTATGAAGGTGGGATGTTAGCTATTTTCACAGCTTTCTTCACATCTAACCAATTCTGTGTTTACTGTCATATTCTAAAACTGGGCACAGGGATTTTTTATATTCCTCCTCCTTCCATTTGGTCCGACAGGAAAAAAAAAAAACCAATCATCACTTCATTTTTCAGTGTCTCTCACACTAGCTCTGTGCCTTTGCATAAAATTTGTATTTGTTACCAGCTGAAATTTGCAGACAACATAAAGCAACAGATTCCACACAATTGGATCCTTCTGATGCCTTAAGTTTTAGCTTTTATATTTTTCAGATCAGTACTTCTTTAGTGCATAACTCTAAAACTCCACAGACTGTCAGCTACTGTTCTCCCATTTTACTCAAACAAAACAATTTCTCTAGGCCTGAAACTCAAGGACACCTCATTTTCTCAGGCACCAAAAAATGTGAACAACAGTGAAGTAGGAGGCAAACTGGGGCAATGTGACTCCATTATCTGAAGCATTAATGGGACAATTAACCTCTGATATGCAAACAGACCAAACTTATATCTGTCTGAAAAACCTGTGACAGCTGTCCATCTTGGGTGTGGTCTTTATGAGACTCCTGCATTGCCCAAGGTGTACCCTTTGAATGTTTTTCAATAAATACCTACTTTTATCCTTTAACTCTGTCTAGCCCCTGTTCTAGGTAGCCTCTCCAGGCATCACTTCCACATCTCTCTTCTGTGTTGTATTCTGTATCTGATAACATGGAATGATTCTTCCTTATTCTGACAAGATGGCTATTTGGGAGGTTGGTGAACACAGTATTCCAGGTACATTGAAAATGCAGGCTACCACTATTTGATCACTTTCACATTTCTCAAATATAATCCCATTAGAGAGAGAAATCATCAAGGAATCATTTGAGCAGTCAATGGAGAGAGTGACATGAAGCGGGTAAAGACAGCAGAGTGTTCCATGACCACCTTTTTATACTTCTGTGGGTCTCCAAGCACTTGAGTATTTTAAATCATATGATCACCCATCCTGCAAAGCTAAATATTCTGTATTTTATTAACTATAGTTTTATACCTCTACTATGTTTGCCTATGGGAAATCAGTAAATCAGGGCAGAGACTTCTGCAATTGATTACTGCGCAATAAATAGGCAGAGTGGTACACCATAAATCAAGGTGATAGTTTAGGGGCTGGACATTAATCTGATTTTTTCTTTGATTCCTTCCCTTCCAATATTTCATTTCTCAGATCAAGTTTAATCTCTCACTCAAATGAACTAGAAAGAATTTCTGGTATGGAATACTCATTGGTAAAAAGGTATATTAGAAAGTACTGACATTTACGTGAGATTCCTAATACTCCTTAAACATGTTAAAGTGTTCAGAAGCCTACTAGAGAAGCAAGAACATTCTCATGTAACAATGCAATGTGTATTTTCCAACAGCCTAAGGCAAGGAAAAGGCTGCATCTCTGAAATGCTGCCTACTGCATTACACTGCAAAACACCACACGAGATGCAGCAACATCCTTTGATAAACAATGCACTTACAATATGATCAAATTGATAAAAACAAATTAAAGTCCTTCCATATTTATTTTCATTACTGTATTTTTACGGTGCCTTCTGCCTACTGCCATAATCTCAGGACATAAAATGAAGCATAAAATGATATTATACCTTGATATAAGAGGTGTGATTAGATATACCTTAAAGTGACAAACTGATATCCCAGACAATTCCAGTGGTCTCAACTCTGATGAACTTAAGCCTTATTCAGAAACCCCACAGACCAGTGCTACAGCACCCCCTTTCATACATGTACCTTCCACATAGCAGTCCAATGAAACAGTGTGTAAAACTTCTATTCTGCCAGATCTGGTTTTAAATTACCTCATTAAAACCTAACACTCACAGTGCTCAGAAAACAGAGGGAGTAAGAAAGCCGCTTCTCCCAAAGCTATCGTTACAGAGCACTTCAGTCTGCTGAGGGCTACTGAATCAACAGCAGATGGGCAAAAGCAGGAAGCAAGTTACACTACAGTTTATCAGTTTACACGATGTGTAAGTACTGCTGAATAGGGATTAAAAAAAAAAAATTCATTCTGACCTTACAGGGGCCAAGTCTCCCTCTCCAAAGTCACAGCATAACGAAGTAATAGCTGCTCTTCATTTACTCAAGTGTTTCTCAAGGCATGTTCAGAAACTTCTAACACAGCCTTATTGCACACAAAAGGAAATTGGTTATTTGTATGTTATCCAAGGAAGGCTGAGTAATACACTGTGGTAGGAAAGACCTCTAAAAATAAGTCACCTCTCAGCAGATTCACTCCCTTCCTGTCTGGGTTTGAATCAAGTTTGCAACTGCATGAAAGGACAAAGCTTGAGAATGAACTATGGAGAACTTCTGTAATGATCACACCACTCAAATACATTCATCTCCCTCCTACTCCGTTTAAAAGAATCCAGTTATTAGGGGTGGAGCAAGGTAGTGACCCAACAGGATGTGCGTTACCAGAGTTCCTCATGTGTAGCCTTCAGCTTTCATGTTTATTTTTGGATGTATTTTCCTTTGTGCTTTGAAGTAGTTGTTCTGGCAAGGTGGCTAGCACTGCAATCACTTATACATGCTAAGGAAGGAAAGCAAGCCCTCATCAACACAAATAGTATTTTTTTCCCTACAGAATCCTAGAGTATCTTGGAAGTCTACAGTGTTGTAACAGTAATGAGTTACTTTTTTTCATGTTTATTAGTGCTCTTCATACACCGAAGCCAGTGATAATCGGTGCACAAAGGAACATCACCAGTGATCCCCATAATCTACTAGTTCTTCTTCAGGGAACAGTGTTCAGCTGTGTGAGAATTTAGTGTGAGATTTCATCATTTTTAATCCACTGTAACAGAACTGATAGACGAGTCTCCAAGGATGAGTAACAGAGAAGATCAACAGATGTTCCCCAACAGGATGCTACTTCAACAGACACAGTCATTAGAGAAAAAACTGGTCCATTTTAACTGGTAATTGTTATCAGGACAGTGTCATTTGTTTTGACCAGCATCCCCTGACTGATAGATATGAAGGTCACAGAAAATCTTTCTGTTCTAAAAGGGCTTACTAAATATGGGGCTGCATGTATTACAGAAGGATCTTACTGCATTTTTGATAAAGAATATCCTATCTTTTCCTCAGAGAGTATTTAAAGTTATAAAACTAGCCAATTAATACTGACCAAAAAAAAAAGTCAGTTTAGTAGCAGCTATCTCTTACTGGTATAGGCACAACTCCAGTCATACTCATATAAATTAATACCTTTGCTATATATTGTGCATTAAACACACCAATAAAACACATCTAATCTGGGAATCATCCTACCAATATGACTGCTTCTTAGAGCAATACAGCTAATACAGGATAAGTTACTTCTCAATTTAAACAAAACTCAGAAAAGTCTGCAAATTCGCAGTATGACATTTCAGAGATCCTGAAAAGTCTTTCTAAACTTACAATTAAAATAGATAACAATAGAAACAATTAAAATAGATAATCTTGCTCTCAAAATCTAGTTTTAGGACATATACTAAAACTTTCATAAGCAGCATAATGGATATGTACTTGTCTTTCAAAGAGCTACATAGATTTGAGGTACAAAATATTTGTTGCAAATGTGAACCTCATCAGTAGACTTCAGGATTAACCAATTGTTAGTGTTAAGAAGGATACTTCACAGCTTTTAGTCCTAGCATTTCAGATTAGTTGCACAGTAAATTAAAGTCAATACTGAATCAATTTCTGTTGGTTCATTTTGCAAGATTACATTCACAATCTAAAAATAAGAAAAAATATTTTAAATTGCAGTATTGAATTTTCTTTCTTCATAGGCCAAAAATCCTTATTTGGTTAACAGAGTTTTGATTTTTTCTCCCCCTTAAAACAAGGAAATAAATTTCCCCAAACATGAATTTTTCGGGGAAAAACAAACAAATGAAAAAATAACATATATTGTATTTTTGCACTTCTATTATCATTCATAAAAATTCTACATACATAACATCAGTTAACCATTTTAAGGATACTATCCCTACAATTAATTTCAGTTGTTCTTATACTACAGTATTAAATTATTTTGGAATTATTCAACTTTTTTCTTTTCTGGATAAACTACTTCTTTTTATGAATTAAATTCTTTTATGTGGAGAGCTGAAATTTGCCCACAGTAGATTTTAGCTTTTATAATATCTGGAATGTAATGAACTGACATTGTTGCCTTTCCCCATTTTTCAATATGTATTAAATTTCAATATGTATCAAATAACTGCGATCCATTTTTGACTTTGTATGGGTTTTCATTAAACACAATTAAAATCTGAATGACACGTAAGAATTAACAGTTTCCTCATACAGACCTTGTCACAGTGAAGATATATGAACCATAGGATAAGACAGAAAGAACAATGCAGCATCCAAAACGTAAAAAAAGTCTCCCTTTAGAAATGTATTTATTTTTCTTCAACTAACAATAATATTAACAAAAATATACTGCTGGAGCTACAGCTAATATATTTTGAGAAAAATTTCTTACGTAATTTTCCATCTATTTTGAACATTCTCTGTTTATCACGTTAGCTGCAGTTTATGCAGACTTCAGGATTAGCAGGTTGCAAGGAAATAAATACAACCTTGAAAAAATGGACAATTTTTTTATATCTGAGACCAAGCAGCAAAGCTGTATTTCATTGAATAATTTTCTACTCACTGAGAGCACAGGGATAGCCTCCTTGAAAGAAAGCACATCAAAATATATGAGAAGTCCACTATAAAATGGCACAAAAGGCAAAGAAGCACCACAGTCTAAACTGTGGTCTATGACTGACACCTGCAGTATTTGTGAAATGTTCTACTGTCCAATTTCATAAAAGCTGCAACACACAAGGTGTGTGTAAAGCTGCCTATAATCACTCCAGTACTTCTAACACATATCAGTTTCCCCAAAAGCATCTATCATCAAAAAACTCAGCAAAATCATCAAAAGTGCTAGAAACAAAATTGTATTAAAGAGCAAATTATGTTGAAATTTTTGTTTTAAAACAACTTTAAATATAACATTTAAAAATTTTAAAAGGGAATCTGCCCACCTTTAATCCCCCCACCTTTAAGAACAACAACAATCTCTGAATGCTTACCATGAAATTCATATGCATTGGAGAAATGACTGTGCTTATACCAATTAAAAGATAATTTTTAAAAGAAGATTTAAAAACCACAGAAACCTTAAATTTTATTTATTCCCCATCATTATCTTGTAAAACACTATCTACATTATCAAATTTCTGACTACTGGCAAGTCCTGCATACATTAAAACAGATGAGACCACTGACACATTTAATCTTTTCATGCCAAGGCCTAAAACTACAATGCAGCTGCTGTAGCAAAAAAAAAAATTCATCTGAACTGCAAAAAAAATATTGCCTTATCAAATTTGCTGCAAAACTTCAGTAGTATTTTAATTTAGCTGTAGAACTTGCCAAAAACAGTACAAATCCTGACTATGCAATTCAAAGAATGATGTCTGATATTGTCAAGGCATTCAATGGCAAGCACGTTTCACTCACACAGCGGTCATCAGTGCCTTGGTCACACTGTGCCATTAACTATGCTCAAGGTAACATCTGTAGGCAGGTGATGAAAGTGGTGTTTCCTCCATCAGTGTAGATAGCTGTGAATTTGACTTTTTTTTTATACTGACTTCAGAACTGCCTTAGAACAATTATTTGGTGTATAATACTGCTTTTTCTCAGGAAAAAAGAAAATTAAAAAAAAATCCATCTGTCTGCAGTTAGAAGCTGAACTACAGTGTTAGAACCAGCACCTATTTCTTAAATACAGTTAGTGTCCCTAGACCTGCAACTTTAGGGCACTGTCACACCATCTGGCAGCTCTGCACAACACCTACACTTGTACAGTCACCATTTCAAACAAGGTGGCAGTACAAATTGGCAATAGTGTTGGCCAGGCCAACAGGATGCCTTCCAGTTCCAACATCACTTTTCAAATCCAATGTAATGCTTGCAAAAATGCAAACAGATTCAAGTTCAGTAACTTTCTGCAGCAACACATTAATGAAGTCTTCTCTGCATGGATACCAAAGTACAGAAGACTACAGAATGAGGAACTTCAGCAATATGCTCTCCACAAAGGAGTTTTAAGGGAATTCACATGTAATGTAAAGTAAGTTCATTTTTAAGTGATCTTGATCCATCTGCAAATTCTAAAACACTTTCAGCTGGTGATGAGACAGGAGTAAAGGAGAATAATTTAAAATTTCAGAGTATAGTAAGAATAGACTCTCCTCATAAAAGCTGCCAATAAAATCAAGTTTAAGGCTAAGAGAGCAACACCTGCAGTGTACAAATAAATTCTACCAGAAATTTCACCGAAGTTATTTCATTACAAGCATCCCACAAGAAAGAAATACAGGAGTATGTAATCATACATAATATGAAGCACTAAAGAGAAGCAAAAACCTCCTTTTTTTTCCCAACCTAATTTTAAAAGATTATATTTGCTTATGGTATAAATGTCTTCAAACTACATTACAAATACTTTCAAGGTCAAGTCACTTTTTTCTGCATTAACTGCAAATAAATCTGAACTTACCTCCCAAAGTGCTTTGAAGTCCTTCTGCTCAATTCGAAGGAGCTCACTATGTTCCCTGGTAACAATGGTAGCATGGCGAGGAGTGTTATCCAGAATGGACTCTCCAAAAGCAGTTCCTATTCCAAGAGTGCATATTGTCACAGCATCCTTTGATTAAAAAAAAAAAAAAAAGACACATTAAATATTTCAGGATGTTTGGAGAGTCTTTGTGTCATATTTCCTAATACCACTGCCTTGTGATTCTTCAGCCATCTGCTTAAAAAGAAAATTAATTTAAGTGTCAACAAGAAAAAAATCAATATTCTGGTAAACAACATGGGAAGCTTTAATGTGGAAACAAGTGGGACCTCTGTTTTCTGTGATCATCAGTTGAATTAGACATTTCTGAATGCAATGCTGAGAACACAAGAATCATCTTCATCTTTATAAAAAACTAAGATCTCTGTTCACCTAGCCCTAAACACTGCTGTGATAAGATCTTTAGAAATCTCAGAGGTGACAAGAACATAACAGGAATCAGAAATGCAATCTCAGAATATAAACTTCTGTCCTACACAGGCTACCCTCATCAGAAGGAAAATTAGCCTGCTATGTTTCCTGTTGTGTAAACAGAACTTTCAATTATAACATTCTCTTGTATTTATACTGCATTTCTCAATTGTACAAGCAATGTACCTGTACAGTTGAATCAACTCTTGGGCCATCTGTTGAAAATGCTAGCAAATCTTTCAATTGCTAATAGATGTTTGCCAATTAACTACCAGACCAAAAAAAAATAATTATATTCAAATAAATCAGGGATTTCAAGAAAACTATTAAAGTTCAAACAACCTGGAAAAACTGTATCCATGGACACAGCAATAAGAAGGTCCCAAACAAGCAGCAAAGTCCACTTCAAAGCAGTCTATATGAGCACATGCCATTCTAAATGATGTCCAAATGAACCTCCCTTGGCCAGGAACTCCTCTGTAGTAGTTCCAGTAAAAATTATAAGCTACTAAAGAAAAAAAAAGTAGCTATTAAACAACTTGCAGAATCAAGATCTTTAGACACATGTTCTATTTTCAGCTCACAAGTTGCTTTGTTCCACATCACAGGCTTGAAGCTGAACACTCACGTCTTTTTTCTGAGATGGGCCTTAACTGACTGTCTGTTAAGTAATTAAAAAAAAATTAGCAACAGCATAAAAAAATTTAAAATCACACAAACTCTAATTAACAAAGGAAAGCATATATGCACACAGACAATTACACGTAAACATATAAAAACACTAATTTTACTCAATACAACATAGGTATATCATAGAGTGTAGTTTAAATCTAAAATGCAGGATTCATGCAACATCTACAAAAATCAAAGCAGAAATGTTTGTTATCCTTGTGGCTGATAATGTAGGAGAGATGCATGAGTGTGTTTCAGCATCATTTTCTGGTTTTAGAATTGCACTGCTTTCCTTCCATGCATCTAATAAGTCATAATAGGCAAATGCTATTAAGATAAAGTTAGTAGCTTTGTAATTGCAATACAAAGACAAAAGCCCATAATAGTCCAGTTCCCTGAACCTTAGCAAATTACTCTTACACAGATGTTACCATATAAAATTGTGTGTTCAGGAAAACAAACTCAATTATGTCTCAGAGAGGATCTCGGAAAAATTTACCAACTGTCAGAAACAAATTTTCAAGGAAGGGAAGTAAGAACAGATTTTCTTTCAAAGAAAGAATATTTGGGAATAAGCACCTAGGCACCTAAATAGAAGTCTCTACAAACAGAATATAATAGAGTTTTACACACTGAAATCTGCCTTCCCAAGCTTACATTTCAGAGCTGAAACAGCCTAGTATAAAGGAAACCTTTCCTATAGGTGGACCATAAACATTGTTTACATTTTTTAACTTCTCCCTCCCTTCAAAAAACAAAACTTATTTTAAACATTTCACCTTCTCTGACTGTTTACAGCCCTAAAGAATAATTATTAATGACAGAACAAACATGAGAAGAAAAGAGGGTTAGTGTTGGTTAAGAAACTACTTTATAAGATAACTTCTGATGAGGCAGCTGTTAAGCTTAAGAAATAAATTAACACTGGGGGGTGTAGGCCAAGAGGCTGGAATGGTCCTATCTACATTCATTAAAGGAAAGTCCAGGCTTCCACCAAGTTCTTTCAGATTTTTTCCCCAGCCATCACAGCTCTCCACAGAGATGCAGTTTCACAGCCAGCTGGGGTGCAGACCCATATATGCCTTCTTCAAGGCTTCAGAGCCCCATTTTCTCACTACCTCTTGTTTACACATCTCCAGCCTCCTGGGGACTCAGGTGCGTTTCCTATTACGCCTGTTAACCTTACACTCAAGAATCTCCTGCTGTTCAGTGAAGACTTCAGGAGGATTTCTTGCAGCTTAAAACTCAGTTTGCAGTTCCCCTCTGCAATCCCAGAAGCAGCAGGGGGTTCTAGTGGCCGATAACCAGCTAACATTCATACAGCTATTTAAAAGGCAGTATCAGAGACTTAGAAAGATGAGATTGCTTCCATTGCTATCTGCCCTCTGTACACACTATAAAACAGTAGCCTTCAAATCAGAGGCTGTTTGTGTATTCAGTTTCACTGACTCTTACTGCCACATGAGACACATGTAGGGAAAGCATTCTTAAACCTTTCCCTCACCCCCCATCAATCTAAGACATTATTGAATTTGCAAGACCATTTTATGGAGTGGATGAAAATCAGAAACAAGGCTCTGCTTTATTCCCTCCCCCACTATCTCAAGGATCATCCCATATCCTCCTCCTTGACTTGTGACCCCTTCTGTTTCTCAACTTGGCAAACAGAATTTTTGTACCGTGCGTAAATAAAACCATGGTGTCAAAGAAACGAAGAAAACAGGGAAAAACATCACTGGTGCTAGGCTCAAAGGGACTGGGACGTTTTTTGAAATTTTAGTTTGTTTAACATTTTGAGTTTATAAGGGAGCTGATGTAGCTAAATTGTTTTTTATTTCATCATTTTCCTACACCTTGCATCTTTATCTCACCTCTGCATCTGTGTCTCTCTAGGACATCATACTATCTCTATGTTTAACTGGAGTTTTGCAAAAGCTGGTATTTTGATACGTTTGCTTATTATTATTTTGACTCAGTTCAGTTTATCGTCAGTAAAAATTTCCTTTTATAACAGAGAAACCAAGGATATACATGAAAGTAAACTATGAAGTGATTTTTCTGTTCCATTACCTGAGTGTTTCAGCCATTCAAGAAATCCTTATCAAACTATTTCTAACCATAACACGGAAATACCTTCAGAAGACACTAAAACTGCAGTTTGCAAACATGTTAGGCCACTCTCTTTAAACAAAACAAGGTTTTGCTTAAAAGAGGCATTATGCTTCTACAGAAACTGTGAGCAGCTTCTCTTCTAGTACCTAATTAAAATATGTATGGTTCAGATTTATACTGTAATACCACATTCATTATTTCTATACCTTTCTATCTGATCTTCTAAAAGCTACCTGCAATGTCTTAGATGTTTTCCTACGTAACCTGGCAGAGAGAAGTGAGATGATTTTTCTATACTAACTTCCAATAAGATAAGTTCAAACCAAAATTATCACAGCCACAACAGTGTGGAGCTCAGCACAAGCCAACACACTCTGCTTCTCAGCTAACTACATTAGTTCATCCAGTCTCTGTGTTATAATGGGTACAGCAGTTCTCACACTCAAACTAAATAATTTAAAGCTAGCTTAGGCATATTTATACTACTAACCACAGCACAAACCTGTGTCACAACTTCACATAGGTTATCTCCAAAATCCACAGTGGCATGCTGAAAGCAGTATTGCAGTATTGCAAGGACTACTCTATTTAAATCCCTTTCCTTGATGCCACTTAATTTAATCACATACCTCCTTTGTCCTCCATTTCAAAGAGCTGTGAAATTCTTCCATTTCTTCCATGAACACCTGAACCTTTCTTCACAGTCATTCCTCTCAGCAGCCCCACTAACTTGTCTTTTCATCCCCAGCCCTTCACCTCTTCTCTTACAGCTGACACTGCTGTCCCATCCAAGCACTCACAGCTCCACCTCTAAAGCTTTTCTAAAAAAGGCTAATTATTTCTTCAGTCAATGCCTTATTTTCAGTTTGGTCTGTTTTTAAAAACTGACCTCCTTAAAGAACTCCACCATAACATAGGCAAGATTGGCTGGCAATAGGCCCTGGCACACACAATGATTCAGCTGGCAAAATACAGCAAAACTGCAGATCAAATTGCTATTTGGTCCTCGTCTTTCTTCTCTTCATTCCTTCACAGTTTATCAGAAAAATCTTTGGGGTAAAAGGCTCTACATCTAATTCAAAAATCACAGTGTTGCAGAATATGAGAGCAATGTAACACTGATGCTTTTGTCATAATGCATTTATCCCCAGCTTTATTCTGAAATGTTGCCAACAGTCATCCTTAGACTGTTCTTCTTCAAAACAGTGTTCAAAAATAAAACATACACAGGGCAGTCAGCAGTGTTTTTAAGACAACACCAAACCAGGAATATCACTAAGAAGAACTTCTATTACTAGAAGTTACTATTCTTATGAGTGGGTAGGCAACAGTACCAAATAAAAATGAAATTCAGAACCTGATCATAATTGAGGATAAAGACCTCTTTCTGATATTTTCTACAGAGGCTGCATTTTCTGTTTATTTTGAAAGTACCTTTACTATGGTTTTTCTATGACTTTTAAGTACGGTATTTATCAAGGTTTCTGTTACAAACAAGTTGAGGCAAGATCAAAATAGTTCACTACCATTACCTCTGGAATTCACAGTGAGACGTTTTCACCTTAGAAAAACTCCTCTTCGGTATCATCTTGATTGTTGAATACCCAGAAAAATCCATAATTAGTTTGCACAGAGAGCAGATTCCACTCAGGATGAACTGGATGAGTAATCTTGTCAAATCTCTGCAGCCATTCCAATGGCAGATGAAATTATCAGCACGTTTTACCAGCTCGGTGGAACAAAACTAACAGTAACAGCAAAATTGTCTCTGGCCAAACTCTTTAAAAACAGGCGTGTATGGTAAATAGGCGAACATGATTTTCAAGGTATCCATTCCAGCGCAGAGCACTGCCTGCACTCGGGTTTGCTTTGTGTTCTAGCACTGCCCTCTCGTGACAGAACACAGCTTTGCGAGCAGAAAGGATAGTTCCAAACCACTATGAAAGCAAGGCTTTATGAGGTCCTAAATATCTGTCTGTCTCTATTAAAGCCCTTAAAATAACAGATGTAATAGTTCCTGTTATTATAATATTAAATAATAGCTAATACAAATATTTCTGTTTATATGAATTCTCACCTTGGTCTTAATCAGTATTACTAATATTTTCTGAGAGAAATCACAGACATCTACATTAGTAAGCTGCTGTGCAGAAAGAATGTTCGTGAATTAATACCTCACTAGTCACACCGAAGTCTTGATCCATTAGTACATTAAGATTTAATTTCTAGTGCAAGATATGTCCCTACATGCTCTGTAGGAACAAAGACTATTAAGACATTTTTAGTAAGGACCAAGTGTACAATAACTTACTGCACTTCTACTGGGAGAAAGCTACCAATCACCAAAGGTGATTGCGCAGAGAATAATCCTGTACATTTATATGAGTCTATGAACTTCTAAACTCAGGCAAACGTCTGTATCTCTCCTGCCCTGCTGGAAAGTCTCTCATTAGTATTAGTGCCATTTATGGTGTAATAGTAACAGCAGAGTGATTAGTCATTATTAGGACTTTGCAAAGGAACCCTTCACTCCAGGGTGATGTGATTGGAAAATGTGCTCCAAGCACCCCTTCATCTACACTGTCATCTATTCCCAGCTGGGAGCACAGTGCTGTCAGGTGAGTATGCCAGGGCTGCCCCAACAGCAATACAATGCAAATTGCCTCCATCATCTGGGTTTGCAATGAGCATAGTAGGCAGGGAGTACCAGCAAGAATGCCTTCGAGAATGACCAGTACCCCATGCCAACAAGCAAGTACAGGCAAGACCAGAATCACATCCAGAAGCTACAGGCAGAAGAATGAGAAGGAGACCAAGAATGGACAAGGAGGGACGTGATATAAACACGAAGTTGGAGCAAAACGAGAAAAAATGTTGGACTCAAATAGTATTTAGTTGTCCCCAAACATCGAAATTATCCAGACAGGAATGGTAAATGCATGGGCTGCCATCTTTTTGGCAGTGAGGCTGTATTCTATGGCAACTAGGCAGTAGTAAGAATTCAGTTCATTGTTCATGTGAGAAGGAAATGTGATGTAAGAAATAACTGCAGAACATAATTTCTACAACTAGAATTGTATGAATTGTAGTTCAACAGCTTCCTACTGGCAGGAAAATGAAGTTAACCTGAACAAGCAGAAAAAAAATATTTACATTATATTAATTAAGAAACTGAAGTGTTTCATACTCCACGTAATGAAACAAATCAACACTCCAAAGAGATTCTTAATTTAACATCCAGATTGTGCAGATGTATTACTTTCTGGGTAAAGAGCACTGATTCTTCACAACAATGTAGTGCCATCTTTTGGCAAACACTGGAAAATCCTGATTTCTTTAGACCTGCACAGAAAAGGCTCTCCTAAGAGCCCAGTACTGTTCCAAACTGTGACAATACCAAACCAGGCCATGCCAAGAATTGCTCAAATTAAGCTAATTATACTCTCAATAAATCTCTACTTAGTACAGTGAAGAGGCTGCTAAAAATAATATGAAAGAAGTTCCTTTGGCATTTATCGTCCTACTGCAGGAAGCAGAAAGACCCAGCACTCAACACACTGCCGGGACTTGCATTCTGACCCAATCTCAATGGTAATGCAATGCTCAACAAAGTGAAAAAAATCCAGTTTCTGCTATGTGTAAAAAACTTTCCTCCATCAGCCAAACTTTGGGTAAAGAATACACCACCACCACCCCCTCTACACATGCTATATTCGGGTGGGGAAAATGGGAAGTGTTCTCTATCAGGTCCTGGGTAGCTATACTACTCAAGTGAAGGCACAACAAGCCCCTTATCAGAAGTACAATCACATGCTGAGCTACATCATAGGACAATCACCAATCTCAAACAGGGGAGCAGGGAATAGACAGATGCTTTCCCAGAGGACTAAGTTCACAGCAGCAAGTACACAACTTGTCAGCATGACATTGGACAACATGGATGGGAAACTCTAGGAGAAGTATCTCATCCTTTTGGATTTTTATTTACTCCAATTTTTATAAATCCAGGAGCACCAAGATACTGAGAAACCACTTTAAATTTGGGGAGAATTTTACTTGTTCTTCTATTTCTTAACACAGAATAGGTATTACCTATAGGCTTCTTGTCCAGCATGGCAGCAGTTCCAATAGTCTGCTATTACTACAATACTTGCCCATTTCTGCAGTGGAGACTGCATTATGCTGTTATTAGACAGCACCATTAGCAGGTTCGTTTTAAACTTCCTGAACAAGAACTGAATTAAAATATTTGTAGGGAATGAATTAACAGCTCTCCAAACTTCAGCGCAACTTCAATAGCACTACTAGAAAAGACAAAGGAGTCTTAGTTCACATTAAAATGTAGACTAATTCCAGAGCATTACATTTCAGTTTCTTGAAATCATTGGATTGATTTGCCTTCCTTATACTAAAGACAACTGAGACTTGAGGAGACTCAGAGAAACATACACATCCTTGTGATATGACAAAATATCTGTACAGAATGTGTCATTATCTACCTCACCATAAACGATATTCTTTCTTTGTAGTACTGACTGGATGGTTGCAATGAAAAATCTATTTTACCTGGTGGTTGCTTGTATCAGACACCTTCACATCCAGTGATCCTGTCAGAACAGCATACCAATTCGTCCCAATATCACCCTGACGGAATACTGGAAAAAGGAAATCTTGTAAATAAGAGCTATCTCTTTCAGTTTAGCAACAGTAATCAATATTTTCTCACATCTTACTGCAATACTGCAGTCACTGCTGGCACTACACAATTTGCCACAAGAGATTACTTATTTACAATTACAGTAATATTTCCAATGACACTGGAAAGCACATATTTTAGTAAACTAGTCAATACACTATGGAAACAATGAAAGCACATACAACCACTTCACTCGTCTCCCAAGTTTACTTCTGTTCTACTGTTCTCTTAGTTAATTAACCAACCAAAGAAACAAAATAAACAAGGAAAAAGGTTTTCTGAACAATGTCTCTTTGAAATTCATAATCTTCCAGTGCAGACACAGCTACCACTGAACTCAGTAAGAGTTCTGGCTGAACAGCAACTGCAAGACTCATGTCCAAGCATTCCTACTGTGCGATTACAGAGCATCAAAATCCCTGCTACTCTAAGTAAACCCCAGTGTTGCATGCCAGATTTTCCTGAGGTGTTTCTGGGACTTTACTAATACCATAGGCTTTCACCAGTTATTCCCCTGGTATGGATTCCCAACACAGGACTACCACTTATTTCCATCTCAGCTTCACAGACCAAGCACAGGCGTCCACCTACATCTGGCCCACAGGCTCCCAGAGCAGGCACAGAGCTGTTGCAGCCCACAGCAGTTTGTGGCTCTGCAAGTCTGGTTTGTGCTAGCCAGGGTGCCTGGAAACCACACACTATCAGTGATGTGCCTTGCTGATACACCTTTGCCCCTGACAGCACAAAGCACTGGCAAAAGCAATCAATAATACATTTGCAGGGGAAGAATGAGGTTTAAGTCCAATGACTGGCTTGTAATCTTTCAACAGAACAGTGGTAGAGAGTCTTACATCCTACTGTATGTCTTGTTACCATAGATTCACTACACACTCATTTGTAGAGCAAGCAGCACTTTAGTCCTGCCTTGCCCCGTGACTGTAAACGTTCCACTGATTCTGCTCTCATCAATCTCCTAGATACAATCACAGACTAACCCCCACGTTTATCAACATAAAATACATAATCATATGAGGCTGTCTTACATGTGATTCCTTTTTCCAGATTTTCATAATATCCACAGAGACATATCTGCTGGAGAAGGTTTGGATGAAATTTCTCAAAAGCTTTCACTTCTTTCAGTCGTGTGAATATTATATCTACATCTTCACTAGAACGTTCCAAAGGCCTGTAAGGAAACAAAAGACAACATTCTCAAGGGCTTTATCAGAGAAACATCCCCACCTGTATGTACTGAACTTACAAATGTTTGCATTAAATTACAAATGGTTGCATTAAATATCACACCATAATATAAACAAATTAAAATGCATTTTGCAACAACATAATGAAATCCTTCCAAGACATCCTAACAACTCAACTGCCCTTTATCAACAATGACGGTTATCATTTCCACACCAGCAGTGTCCAGGAGTCCATTTAGCACCAGTCTCGATGCAGCGTCACTGTAAAAGTATATATGATGATACAGTCCTTATTCTAAAGACCTAAGAATGATATATGGTTTTAGGTTTGTAAGAAAATATTAACTAACAGATGTCCAAACACACAAGAGGTCTGTGGAATCAGTGCCAAAACAGATGGTGTCTATCTGGCAAAACGGGAAGCATTAGTTACCAACAGTAACTCCTACATCCAAGCTTCTATTCTGCATTTTACTGACTACAAACTGACTTTCCTCTTCTCACTTGCAAGGAAGAAGGATAACTTCAATAAGTATATTCCACAAAGTTTCTGTATCTTAGTGTTGGACAAATTAAATATGCAGGCAAGAATCTTAATTTTTCATTGGTAACAGTCACGAGTTTTAACTCAAATGTTTAAAATATTTACAATCTTTGACAGCAACACCTTTTAAAAAACCAAAATTTCAAGAAAAATAAAACTAGAACTCTCTACAACAAAGCAGCATGTAGACCAGCAGTTCAGCAGGTTCAGAATATTATACATATTTATGAAAATAAAGTGAATTAGGTCTGTAACACATTTTAAATGTGATTATCAAATATTATGAATCAGCAGGTAAGCCAAACACTAGCTGACAGCATTATAAAAGACTAAATATAAACCACTAAGGACAGAAAGAAACAGATTTTTCCTAGAACATCATGCTGGATCAGATGCAGAAATTATTCATGTAGAAAGGCATAACAGAAAGAAAGACAACTGTTAGCAATCATTAGACCTATCACTCACTCAAATATTTCTAGTTAATTTTACTAACAAAAATGTCCTTTTTACCAGCTGATGAGCTCATAATGAACAGAAGTCAGGTAGCTACAATGAACAAAGATTAAGTTCACAAATACGTATCTTTATTCACCTTATTGTTATACCCACAGTGTAAGCACTCCATCCAATGAGATTTTTTAAAGACTCCTCTTTGAAATCAAAGACTTCAAGGAATCCAAATCTTTGTCTCAGTGGAGAAGCCCAGATCCTACTTGCATAGAATCTCTGTATCTCATTTTTCTTATTAAATTATGTCTAGGAGGGATTAAATCTCTATCCTCATTTATACTCCTTTACCCTTATTAGCTACAGATGAGAATAATAATTCTCTTGTGTATGCAGTTGCTTCAACATCACAGTGACATCCTCTTACCACTTCAAACTACAATCAACTACAATAGTTCTCTTTTGAATTATTTCAAGTAAGATTTTCACCCATTTCTTTTTTTCTTGACTGTGCACTAGCTGACAAGTACTAATAAGCATTAACTCTCTTGTCAAAATCCTTTTAAGAAGATTAGGAGGTGCAGCTTGCAAACAGATTTACAATCTACTTATACAAGATCCTTACCCAAACTACACTAACTCTTGAAACACTAACTACCTTAATTTATGGACTCTAAAAATAACAGGAAAACCCAACAAGTCAAAAAGGTGAGATCTTTCTCAGAAAATCATCCAGTTCATGATTTAGCTGTTTGGTTAAAATCATGAATTCTTACTCATAAAAATTAGCAAGGATTCAACTTGTTTGACAACAAGATGCCTTTGGATTTTTTTCAGAGCTCCTAGGAAATGTCCTTAGTGTTGAGGAGTGAGGAATTAACAACAGGTATCCCAAGTTGAGGTGGCCCTTGTCCTTAGGAGCACAAGAAATTTTGCCTGTGTAAAATTTCAGACTGTAATGTAGTAATGGTATTAGTAGCACTCAAGCTCATTTCTACCAAGTGTTTATAATCTATAGCAATGAAACTGGTTTCAAAAGCCAAGCATTACTTACTGAGAAAAATGTACCATGCCATCAATTAACTGCTTTTCCACAGGCCTGCAAAACTCAGGCAAAGTTTGACCACTTTTTACAAAGCATCTTTTAATAAAATCATCATCATGGTAATTTGTAATTATCATTAACTTTAATCATTAAATTATCATTAGCTTAAAATTAATCTATTTATGACGCCAAATTTGTTTTCTGTTTCCCAAGTACAAGCTGCCTAACCTGGACTATAAACAGGACAGGACAACATAAATTTATTTCTTCATCACAGCTATCTTATTGTAAACTTGTTTTTTGTAAAGCTTAGTTTGAAGTAATACTTAAGCAGCTAATGTTGTAATATAGTCCTTAGAACCATAATAATTCAATCTATTAAAAGAAAAGTACTACTGATGGCAGATGGAGAATTAGTCAAGCTTTATTTTCACTGTAATCACATGAATTTAAAAAGGCAATGGTATTAATCCAAAAAGGAACCATTCCCCAGAACATGAAGATAGGCTGCAAAAGTCCCAAAAAATATCCCTACACTCCCAATATGGCTCCAAAAGCCCTTGGAAAGAGTTTTCCAGATACCTCAGCAACGTATCTAAAGTCAGTTCTCTGTGATCACCAGTGTTGTTCAATCTCACTGAGTTTAGCCCTCCTCTGCTAAATTACTGCTGATGTAGATTTATTTCTGTTCTGTCACATTGATGCTGATGCTACTGAAGTATCCCTTCACTGCTGATGCAACAGTTACAATCTTACATCCATGAGCAAACAAAGTCAAAAAACGCATTTCAGTGAGTCTTCAGCTAAAGAAAGACTTCTGTCTTGTACCCATTTCTGAAATCTCAAGACCAATGTATGGAATTAGGACCATAGGCTAATCTAAAAGTGTAAATAAATACATTAAATCATTTAAGATTCTTCAGCTCTCATTTGGTAGATGTAGGAGCTAAAGTAAAAGCATTTTAAGGCAAGGCAGAAAATCTATGACTTCATCCCAGTGAATCAACTCCTCCCTCAACTACCCCACCCAATATAAAATAAATTTTAAGTCAAATTGTGCTGACATCTCATTTCACTGTAGCCAAAGCCAAGGGGGCACTTCTAGAGTTGCAAAGCAGGGCTACTAAATAAATTATTAGGAAGGGATGAAAAGAAAGAGTAATTTATTTTCACTACCTTACAAGCCTTTCTGCTTTGTTTGACCCCCAAATACCTTCTTGTTTCTATTACTAATTTGCCTCTTCAGAGCATAATAAGTGATTAGCTGGCAGTAATGTTTTCATACAAGACGTCATCTGCTTCTTCAATACAACATCACAGCATACATATAAAAGTGACAGCATCAATGCTAGTTACGCATTTCTATTCAATTGTGTCAATAAGGTTTTTTTTAAAGATTATTTTACTCTCCTTATTTAGATGTGAAGATTTCAGGAGCATGTTTTATAGAGATAAAACAATTTTCTTGACAATGTCTGCTTCCCTACCTGTAAGAGGCAATTATAAAGAAAATCTGCCCAAAGTCTGTGCTCATAAGGATGTTAAGCTCAACATGAGCTGACAGTGCTGGCAGCCCTGAAAGCCAGCTACATTCTGGACAGGATCAAAAGCAGCATGGCCAGCAAGTCCAGGGAGATAATTCTCCCCTTCTACTTTGCTCTCATGAGACCCCATATGGAGCACTGCATTCAGCTCTGGAACCCCCAACACAGTAAGGACAAGAACCTGCTGGAGCAAGTCTAGAGGAGGGGCATGAAGGTGATGAGAGGGCTGGAGCTCCTCTCCTATGCTCACAGGCTGAGAGAGAAGTGTCCAAGGAGATTTCAGAGCACCTTCCAGTACCTAATGGGGGCTACAAGTAAGCTGGAGAAGGACAAGACCTGTATTGATAAGTCAAGAGGCAATGGTTTTAAACTGCAAGAGTTGAAATTAGATATTAAGAATAAATTTTAAATTCTGAGGGTGGTGACGCACAGGAACAGTTTGCCCAGAGAGACTATGGATGTTCCATCCCTGACAGTGTTCAAGGCCAGGTTGGCTAGGGCCCCGAGCAACCTGGTCTATTGGAAGCTGTCTCTCCCCATGGCAAGAGGGGTTGGAATGAGACAATCTTTAAGGTCCCTTCCAATCCAAGCCATTGTATAAGTCTCTTACGTATTTTTAAATGCAAACTACTTGAGCTTGAAGTTCAAATACAGACAGAGGAAAACTGCTACAATTCTTCAAATACACAAGCTGGGTAAAGTATTTCTGCTCATGTGTAGTATATACAGCGTTATAAAATAACCTGTTTTGATGGTTTCAAGATTAAGTATTTGAATGTTTATGTAGGATATTATAAAATACTTGTTAACCTAGAAGAAAGAAACAAGTTGGAGATTTTTGTTTGCTTTTGAAAACTTAATCCAACTATAACCTATCACTTTCTGTTACCATATGTCCTTTTTTTTAGGTTCTTTCCCATAGTGGGTTTGACATTTGAGAAAGAAAAAATAGAATATATGTGGTTTTACCTTCTTTACCAAGATGCCTCTAGAATTTTAAAACGTTTATTTCTACAAGATGAGTTCAAAAACCTGAATCGTGCTCTAACAGAATGAAAGCATTGAATTTCCTTCCCTTGTTCCTTTTAACTTTTTAAAACAGCAATATTTCAATTCAGACAGCAATGAACAGCCCACAAAAGATGAGCAGATGGATCTATTTCTTCCACTGTTGAGACTGTTTGTAGAAAACACTAGAACAGACAAATAAAACAAGTTCATTGCTGGGTTAAAACCAAAGTATCAATGCAAAGATGCAAAGGCAAACTCTGTGAGCTGGAAAGTACCATTAATAATACTTTAAAATACATTCAGCTATGAAACATGAGCAAGAAGATAGCACCAAGGAATGCCAATTAAAATCAGATCATTTCTCTATGCTCTCTGTACTTTCTTATGTCCTTTCCTGACATGCGGAAAAACAATGTTGTAGGATGCAGAAAAATACCAGTATCAATAGACAATCTTCCCTCAGTGAGAGCAAGCAATACTGAAACTCCCTCCTCCTGGCAATGCTATAAGGATTTTTGACTTTGACTTTTCTCTTTGAGAAAGGAAAGTTTAAGAGTGGAGTACCAGTGACCTATCAAAGCATTTTAGACCTGTAGTAAGGCACTTAAATGCTAACAATAAATGAAGTTACTTTTAATCTGAAATAGTTTTCAGAAAAGGGCAATGAAATTGCAATGGCAACAAAATGGCAACAAAAGGTAATTAATTCCCACCAAGAGATAATTTTCACTTGTTACAGTAGTATTACCAAATCTGTTTTCAACATTCACATAACAGATACTCTTTCCCTCCTCATGGGAACAGCCTCATCATGAGTCTTTTAAACAATAGTCAAATTACTGTTCTTTTCTCTTGAATGTCATTTTAAGAGACTTTGGGATTCCAGCTCAAATTTTCTCTGACAAACAGGAAATAGAATTTATTTAAACACTGTTCTCTAAGACTCTTACACACCCAAATCATTCTGGAATTTAGGGGGAAAAAAAAAAGAAACACAAGTAAAATTTCTCATGTAGTTTTCAATAAATTACTACTGTCACCTACACTCAGAATCCCTATGAAAATCTCTCAGGTCTGGGTACATAAGGCACAAGAAATACTGTAGATAGTCCTGATCTGAGTACAGATCACAGGTACAAAATGACCAGCCAGTTAAATGCAGATTGACTGGCTGCCAGCTGCAGACAGAATTTGTTACAGTTGAGTTCTGTCTTCTTTAGTAAGGACCAAAGGAAGGCAAATACAGAGGACTCTACCTATCTCATTATCACATTACTCAATTAACTTTGATCAATACATTGAAAAATTATTGGAGAGTTAAACAGAGCATCCAAGCGTACTCATTTCTTTACACACCCTGATGTATAAATTATGTATCCTTCCAAAAGGCCAATTTTTATATCTGTATATGTAGTGGAATGGCAAAAGATGTATTTATTAACTAATTATACTCATAAAGACTTATCTCAAGTCAAAAATATACTACCTGAACAATACAGATCTAGTAGGAAATAGACTCTTCCACCTTCATTTGCTGTCTAGAAAGACAGAATAATTCAAGATAAATCAAAATGAAGAATTACATTCTTTCATTTGTGAGAATCTTTACATATTACACATGCTTTGTTACCAAGATGTGACTAAATCTTACTGAATTAAACCTCCAAATTTCAAACATAAACTGGAGCTCAGGACACTTAAAATTCCATTTGACAGAGGTAAATCCAAATGAAATTATATTAACCAGCACTGTAGCTTCATAACAAACATTGAAAGCACTTTAATATGAAGACAGACTCTGAGATACACAGCAAATGAAATCTGTAATTGAACAATATGCAAGTGATGATATCCCTCGATTCAAACTCTGGCCACCACTATTCACTAATAACACCATGCCAAATGCACCTTTCCGGATTTAGGATCTGCATTGTTACAGCTAGTGAAAATTTAAAATTTACAGCAACAATGAAAAAGGTTTTACAGATTGACGTTTGCACGCATTTTGACAACTGATAAATGCAAAGGTGGAAGGGAAAGTCAGTTCAGAAACATTAATGGATATTGAAAAAGCAGCAGAAATATTAACTGATCATGCCAAATACAGTGCAGAAAATACAGCACAAAGGAAGTATCATTAAAATTATAAGCTTTGTTAAATGCAGCTAATTGTAAGACACAGACAAAAACAGAGGTCATGCTAGACAAGAAAAATGCTTGTATTTAGAAAATATCTTGTGAACACCTGACTTTTGAAGCCACAGTTTCTATTTGCTGGTTTTTTGCTTTTTTATTCCTTTGCTGGAATATGGAGTTTTGTTATAAAATAAATTTATCACTCAGAGTACAGGATTTTAAAGATCAAATCCTAACATGTCAGAAAGAATTCAGGCAATGAGACTTTAGAGTTTCCAGTATCAGCAGGTGAAAGAAATGCACATGTAGCATACCAATTGTGCAGCCACTACACAAGACTACCAACTAGATTTGAATATATCATGCCCTAAAAGGCATGTGCACATACTGCCTTGTTCTGGTGGCTTATGACAATGTTTATACATGCCAGGGTAATTACTTTCTCTTCCTCTTAATACCTGTCCATGGCACAAGTGTGTAACTTACAGGAATCACATGTAAGAAATGGAAGCCAATACTGCAAATGCGTAAGCTGGAGAGCAAAGAATAAAACAGCTTGAATTTGTTTAAAATACAACTCCTGCTCTCACTAGGGTTTAATCTGAATTCAGATATTTGATAAAATGCACAGACCTACAAACTAAACAATTATTTTGGCTTCTCTATGAAAACATGGAAAGGAAAAGCCTTTTTTATTATTCACCAAAGACTGTACCTTTGCCCTGGACTAGAAAATGAGGTGCATGATGTGGAAAGATAAACTTATTATTCATCACTCTCAGAAGACTGCACCCTCGCATGAGCACTAGAAAGCATTTAGGCTATGTCTACACAGTTCTGTCTCTGAGTTTCCACATCCACTGCAGTGCCTTCTGCTGCTATATCCCCACACAGACCTGATCCAAGCATATACCAGCTTAGTCACACACTATACAGAGAGGAAACACGAAGCACACAAGCCAACCGGAACTGCAGTGTATGCCCATGCTTTTGTTCAGATCTAAACTACATGAAAATGGTAATGTTCTTATGGATTTGTTATAAATAATAAGGGAGAAATTTATATAGAAGACAGTGTAAGTTTTACCAATTGCACAAAAATATATTTTAAAATAAAATAGCATCATAATGCAACTGTATTCATAACATTGCCTGATTATAAATCTATATCCCATTATCATTGACATAATTAAAGATTATAGAGGATGACAAGCATTTTCTCTATTTATTCTACAACAATTCTTTCAGAATATCAATTCTTTATTCTAGCCTATCTGTATGCTCACAAGGGATTTCTTGTTTACTACTAAGCAAACAAAGCTTGCATCTCAAATACATGTTACACTGAACTAAAAAACCAAATCTTGATTCAAATATGTTGCTGTAATGTTATGTAGCTTCAATGTGAATTTACATTCAAATCTGTGGGAGGAACAGGTCTGAGATACCACGCAGTATGCATTATTTCGGGTTTTTTAAACATAAATGATGCAAGACTAACAAGGATGATAAGGTTATAAAGGCTCAGTATGTATGGTATGTCCTTGAAAAGCCCATTCCTACTTAAATAATTTATAAGTCATTAGGCAAAGATGGTAACATTCTTAGCACAACAGGCCATTGAAGTTACATGCTTTGCCCTGTGATCTGCCCTTCCAGTCTGCTAAGGCACTGAAGGTTACTTTTAATTCAGAGAAAAACATAAGATGCCATAGCCAGGTATGAAATCCTGGGATCTCTAGCAGGTGTGCATGCTGTACATGCCTAAAAATGTGCATCTGAATCCAATTAAAACAATTAAGTGAATTCATAAATGTGATCAGATTTAGAAAAACAATAGTTATGTAAAAAACACTTTGTCTACCATTCAGGAAAGATACCGTCAACATGGAAATTTCTTTATTAGACTTTTTTTGGTGTGAAAGAACACATGAGAATAGAGAAGACATTCTTCCTATGTTTACTGTACACACATGCATAAATCAGTGACCTTTTTTTAATTATGTGCAGAGCAGACATACAGAAAGTGCTAAGATTAGAGGGATACTTCTGCTCCCCAAGAAATCAGTGGTAAGACAACTATTACTTCAAATGTAAAAGGACTGGCTTCCTCAAGAGAAAAATTATTTACATCTCCAGGTATAACCAGGATGTACAGTTGCTCACCTCTGATCCTCTCTCTCTCCTGCAAAAAAAAAAAAAAAAAAAAAAAATACACCTGATAGAGCACAGTGTTCTGAAATTTTCCTTACCTTTACACTTGTAATCTTATATATAAAGAGTGTCCCATGTATTTGATTTTTGAGTGTGGATCTTTGACTTTTGTGGCCAGTAACTACACATGGAAGCTGCATGGACAAAGCACCAGTAGTCCCAGAACACAGCATCCTACTAGTAATAACATTTATCCTGTAACATTTTGGGAGTTCTGCATTTTCCTATGTGCTCTAATTTTAGATGTTAGTAGTTCCACTTTGACACGTGATTTGGGGAAAAACCTGAAGAACAAATACAAAACACATAATTTCTATACATTATGTATTTTGCTCCTTACATTTAGATTTTTTTTTCACATAATTATACTGGATAATTCATATTACATATTATTTTAATTGTCATTGTTGAGGCTCACTTAACATTCTTAAGCATACCAGTTTTAGAACTGTCTTCCTCCTGGAAATATATTCATTGACTTAAACATACTAAAACTCTATTATTTTAGTAAAAACACATATTACTCTATAGAGAACTTACTCATTAAATGATCCCATATTCACAGAATTCACACCTAGGATAGAAAATGCTGTACAATTTTTAAAAAGCTTAAAATATTGATAATAATTCAAATTAGTATACTGATTAGATATACAAGTGAGTAAGTTAATTAAAAACTACCTACATTTTCAGGTGGAAAAATAGAATAAAATGCATAAGCGTACTTCCTATGATCACAAAGCAGAGGACAGAAGAGACCAGGAAAAAACCTACAATCTTTCATGTTATGTGTTTGTCCTATGTATAGAATGCTTTCTGGGAAAGGGTAAAGCATAATTCTTAAGATCACTTGGAACTGATTCTTTCTACTCAACACATTGGTGCTACCAGCTTACTTCAAATAAAAAAAAAAAAAGTGAAAGAAAATAGCTCTAAAGAAATTTGTGTTATAGAAAGGGTCAGCTTACTAATTACGACAGAGAGATTTCTAAATTAAATGCAACAATATATTTCCTAAATACATCATCTACTCCCCAACGCTACGTAGTTCATTAAGCCTTGAATTTTAGCTTACAATTTGGATCTCACAATATATTGCATGTAGGAAACCAGAAACTACAGGATCACCTATCTAAAACTACTGGGACTCATACCCACCTTCACATCTGCTCGACATCAGTTTACAGAGAGGCCTCACTTTGGTTTTTAGACGGCTAGATTACCATCAACAGTTCAGTTTGCATTTACTTTACGAGTGCTTTCAACATTCATACACATTATTTGATCTCTAAGAGGTTAGTCTTAAATCACATGTTACAGAGGGGATCAGTTTCTGTCGTAGATGGCTGGAGTCTAGCTCAAAAGTTCCATTAACTTATTACACTTCGCTACCTGGACTGCTAAGGAAAACCTAATGAGAAGTGTAGTCCTACGAGACTGAAGTTTCCTGGAAAGGGGAGAAACTACGAGAAGGGGAAGGTCCCTTCTATGTGCAGAAAGGGTTCTCTCCACAGCACAGCCCCAAACGATAGCACCTGTCAAAAGCCGGCTCACGATGCCCAGATAACTGCCCAACACCACCTGAGGGAATTCCGAGAGCTTTGTTTTGAGCTGCATCTATATCTGCATCTATATATATCTGTATCTATAGTCTACATTTTTGTTAACTAAATTCCTGGACCACAGGAGACACAATGAGTGTTCAGACATTAAATGACTTCTGAACTTATCCAGGAATTAAAGGTATGAATACAGCAAGGGGCGTTCAAACTACCCACCACGCGACTCGACACTGCGAGACTTTGGGCTACAGCACCCGAGAGAAAGCATTCCAAAGAATTTTTCCTTTTCCTTTTTTTTTTTTTTTTAATAGTAATAATAATTGGCCCGTATTTTTGGCAGCGCGCACACCACCTCTGAGCACACGTCAGCCAGCCGTGCCTCCCACCCACGCGGTGCCGCCGCCCGCCCGCACCCGACCCGCAGCCGGGAACAACCGCGGGCCCCGGGGCGCCGCAGCGGGGACAAGAAGGACTCGTCCTTTCCCTCCCGCCTGCGAGGACGCTGGGCGGGGGCTGTGCAGCGGCTGCGGGAGGCGGGGGCGGTGTGCCGAGCGGAGGGGAGGCAGCGGCCGGTGCGCTGGGGCGCCGTGAGGGCAGGCGAGGGCAGAATGCAGCGGGTGTGCCACGGCCGATGCGGCGGGTCCGCGGCTGGCAGCCCCAGGCTCCCTCTCCGCCCCGGAGCTCCCCTTCCTCCACCACGTGCAGTATCTGCCCGGCAGGGAGCAGCAATCCCTATGGGGACTGCCTGTCCCCTCCGCTGCCCGTAGTATTTCCAGCCCTCATCCTTCCCGCCGCCCTGGCTTGCCCCAGGCGTTTCACTTCCCACCTGCACGCTCCTTATGTAAGGCAGGATCTGATGGAGAGCGGAGATGGGGGGTGTCAGCGCTCACACACACATACATATACACGCATACACACAGCATCCCTCCGCAGCCGCTCCTGGGAAGATGCCGATACCTTTTATCCAGGCACGCGATCCACTCGCCGGAGGACGAGGAATGGGAGGCGTGAGCGGCGACCATGTTGGACCGGGATCAGGTTGCCGAGCACCCGGCTGGCGGCGGCTCCCCCCGCCCGCGCGCCGGTCGGTCCGTCCGTCCGTCCGTCCTCGCTCCCTCCCTCCCTGCGCGCACGGCGAGATGGGCTCGCCCAGGCCCCGCCGCCCTCACGCGTCGCGCCCGGCTGCGACCTGCGGCCGCCGAGGTACCCCGGCCCTGCTTCCGCTCAGCCGGCAGGGAGCGGCCCGGGGAGGGGGCGGAAAGAAGTCACTCCCCTTCTAAAAGGTGGTGGTGTTCCCCTCCGGCTTTCGTGAGCTCCTCAGTGCCCACACCTGAACCCGGTTTACTGATCCCTGCCCTTGCTTCTCCTTGACTTGGTTTGAATTGGAGGGGTGATACAAACGTTTTAATTGAAATAAGCAGCTCAGGAGTATTTTGTTGGCGCTCCAGACCACTGTGTGTCTGTCCCGTCCCCTCCGCCCCCAGCAATAAACGCACAGTGGGTGAGTGAAAGGAAGGTGCAGTCCACATTTCAGGATTTTTCCTGGACCCTTCCTCCAGTCTGCTGTTCATCCTGTCATCGCCTATGAAACTGTGTGCTAAATTCTGTCATTTCTTGTGCTGGAAAATGGGCTGGGCAGTACAGCCTGTGAAGAGGATTTGGCACTTGGAAGGAACCCAACACATAGCATGAGAAAGGTGAGTCTAGAGCGCAGTGAAACACGCCCACACCCTTCTGTTGTGCTAGTGTGGCCTGCAAAGTGCAGGGGTTTTTATGATACTAGTGTATACATGATTTTAAAACTGACGAGGAGATGAAGGAATGTAGAGCAGCAGGTCTCCCTGTTTTGCAAACTGTACATTAAATGTTTTCTATGAAATGTTTTCTATGAAATATTTTCTATAAATTGTTTCAGATAGCATCTTCCTAAGTAATCGGTGTATGACCATAAGCTTCCACCTACAGTCAATACAAATTGCCTCGAGTGCCTTGTGAGAAGGGTAGGAATCTCAGCAGGATGTTTGGGGCTTACATGTAGGTCATAGCAAAGTAAAACTCAAACTGCCTTCCTTCAGGCTCATAACTCCTCTCTGCTCTACAGTGTGGGGACAAATGAATAATTCAAATGGCGGTCATCTGCCTGTGCCTTTCAGACTTCTCCATCTTCTCTGCTCTCTGTTGTAATTTCTTTGGTTGTACCAAGTAAGTTTCTTAAATACATGTGCTACTTCATATTTCACATCTGCCTTTTAGTTGTTTGCCTTGCTGCCACAGCTTCTTTAGCACTATTAAAGAAATAACTTTTAACATTGGGATACTGAGCAGTATGATGAAAAATCTAAGGAAATGTATCTAAAGATCCCTTTTGCAAAATGGATACAGCTAAGAAACTGGCATAGCGGAGGAAAATGTCACAAAAGGCAATTCTTTCATTTTGCCTCAAAAAAAAAAAAAATCATCAAATTAAAGTGCATGCCAGAGGAATAGAAGAGGCTGCCAGTCAGTGAGATCAAAGCTGAAGCTCTTCCTTTGCTATCGTCCATGCAGGGAGAAAATGAGAATTTTTTTGCATCTAAGCAATCAATCTACTCGACGAAAATCAATGCTATTCATTTGTCAATATGCAAGTGTTTGAAAGCCAGT
Source organism: Poecile atricapillus (assembly GCF_030490865.1). Classification (NCBI taxonomy): domain Eukaryota; kingdom Metazoa; phylum Chordata; class Aves; order Passeriformes; family Paridae; genus Poecile; species Poecile atricapillus. The sequence continues at coordinate 20,605,503 of NC_081253.1, read as the reverse complement.
AGAAACAGAGCTTGAAAAGTAAGGAGCTCTAAATTCTCAGTCAAATTAATGAATTATAACACAGTACATACATTACAGAAAATCAATAAAACTCACTAATTTTGTAGGTCCATGACAAGACATTCCTCAGAGCCCCGGCCCGGCCGCCAGAGGGCAGCCGAGCGGCGCCGCCTTCGGGAGCGGGGCCGGCAGGAAACGGGCAGAGCGGGGCCGGCAGGGTCCCGCAGGGATTGCCAGCAGTGCCGCTTCCCAAAAGCGCCTCGGTGCCCTGAACCTGGCCTTGGCCGAGCTACGGCCCTGCCCTGGAACAGCCCTCTGTAGTTGCCAACACTTCGGTTTCCAAGGAATGCAGTGCGTGCCGGCAAGAAGGGGATGTTGCTCACGTGCTTGACTGTGGGCAGACACCACTCAGAGATGGTTATCTTTTTGGGGAGTGACCATTAAAAGAGCCTGTAACACTTTGTGGATTGTGTAAACTAGACATGCCCGCAGTGAGCCAGGAACCTTGCCTGAATCCATGCTTCATTCGGAAGTGTCCTAATTAGAGAGCAATTAGAGCAAGACAGCCAAAATTAACTCTGGCATTTGTATTATGAGTAATCATGTCACTTTCTGATTAAGACACCAGTGCAACTTCTCAGAGAAACTTAGAGAGCAAGGAATAAATATTTGAGTAGTTCAGATATCAGCCTGGGTCAATCAAAGAGTCTCCAAACTGCACAGAAATGTCAGGAGCTCCTAACTATTGAAATCAGAAATCCCAGACCCCCGGACAATACATCTGCTCTCGAGATGAAAGGTACCAAATAAGCATTATATATCTCACGTGACAAGTGAAATAGAATGCACATTATCCTGTGACTCTCAAGAAGTCAGACCTTAAGAAGCCTAGGAAACAAAATTTTAGAGTACTGGCCTTATGTTAATGGGGTCAAGTGTCCACTTGCTTGTGAGAACATATGCTAGAAAGAAAATACTAAGGCACACTTCTTTAGTTTATACCCTGTACCTCCTCCTGCTGCCTCACAGTGCCCATTCCTTGTTACATTTCTAAGCTATACACTTGTATGAAAAAAAAATATTATTTAAAAGATATTTGAGATTTAATTTCTCATTGAGCAGAAGGCTAATGGGACTTTTCAGAATCCGAGATGTGATTATGCAGCCAAAAATTAAAATGGCAGCTGCTTTCAAAGGAGATTGCTGCTGGGAAATGGAGAATTGCCAGCTGAGGTATGTGAAAGACTAGCTGGCCTTTTGCCTTTACATGGTTTAGGAAGGAGTGACAGAGCCATGCTCTTAAGAAGCCCTTAAATCACAGAAAACAAGAAATCATCCAGCTTTCAAGTTGGCCCATGCCTGTAAGAATAAGAGTTCAAATGTGTAGGGTCCAAACTATTGTTTGCATTATGGAACATAAGGCAAATCATGTTGAATTTAGTACCTTGACTATTTCTTTGCTTTTTCTGGCCAGTACAAATACTCATTCCTTCGCTTTTTCTTAAATACAGCCAATGAGATCTTGCTAAAGTTTTCCAGAAAAAAAATAAATTCTCTTCAATTATAAATTTGCTGTGCAAAATATGAACCAAAAGACTAAATCACTGTTGTTAGAGCTTGAAAAAAATTACTTATTAGATTTATTAAGATTACACAGTAATAGAGTACATAGGAGAGCTACTGTGGAAAGCTCTTTATACCACTAATTATACCAAGAACTTCAATCAAGTAACTGCAGTAATAATTTCACTTAAGCTGATTTTAAGCATGTTTTGTATTGTTATATGGAAGCCAATTTAAATAGTATAAATTCAGAATGAGCAATTAAATTCTACCTCAAGCAATAGTTTAAATTCATGTGTCACACAGTCTTGGGAGCAAGATGGAGACTGATAGGACTGTGATCCATGTTTAGAATACTACAGTGCCACATTCAGTGTGGTTAGGGTTGTAGGTACCAAAATGTGTTCAGGTGTACACATACAACACCTATGGACTTCAAATGAGTCTGTAGTGGAATAAAGACAGAGAAACCTGCATGTGAGTTCTATTGGGATTTGTATGCTGTGAGGGCTGCAAAAGATGTGATGATGTACATACTTTAAACCAATGAATGTATTAATAAAACTGTCCTGTAAAGCGACATATTGATTCTCATATTGATGCTTTAATGTGTTTAATAAACATTAATTTATTATTGCTTAGATTTATGGGCACATCAGCATACTGTTAAAATTTTGTATGCAGAACCCAGGACAATATAAGGAATTTCAATATGATAAATATCAGGGAAGTACTTTGCAGTTGCCTAAGATACAAGGCAGGCTGGGACTCAGACAGCACTATGACCCTTTTTTAGTACAATATTTGGGAGATAGTAGAATCTGGTGTCACACTAAACCCACCCAGCCTGCTCCTTATTCTGGGAGTACAGAGCAGACACATCAGGGCTTCTTAACACACCCGAATCAAACTGATCAGCAGGGGCTGAATCACAGATGTGATGAAGAGGGTCTGGCTTTGTGCCCAGTCATAGGAATAGGATTTGTGAAGTACTGGCCTGGCTCTCCACATACCCTCAAGAGCTTGACAGGTTATTTCAGCTCCTCACTGCGTGAAAGCAGCTGTGCTGCCTCTGGGCCTGACCCTAAAAGTGTTCATTTAGAACACAAAGCATGCACTTAGAAACTCCAGTGTGCCTTGTCCACACTGCATTGTCAGATCAAATGTCTCACTTTCTCTGGAACATACTTATCATGGCTAATAGAATTAATTATTAGATTGTAATTATTCAGTCATTCTTTCACCCAAGGTACAAAAGCAGATGAAAGTTCTTATTGTCTATATGTCTAGTTTCTTATTCCTTTATCCTTCCCTGCCAGCTTTGCTGTATTTCATAGATTTTCATCAAAGGCTGAAAGAAAAGGTGGTTTTGCTGAGCTGCAGAGACAGATGAGCATATTTTAACAGTTCAGACCAAGTTTTATCTTCACAACTTGGTGTCAGCTCTCTCTGCTGGATATACTGGACAGGAGGAGCAGTAGTCCATGGTCTGCCCCTAAATTTGCTACAGATGCTATTTAAACCATTAGACTATTATTATTTATTGTTATGAAATACCTAGTTTTCATAATTTTACTGTGTGGAGTCTGAGAGAAAGCCTGTGAATTTCTAGGAGCAAGGTAGTCAAGTAACCTTATGGTTTCTCTGTCCTCGCAGATGATACCTCAGCAATAAAATTTGTAATGTGTATAAGGTGGCCCTCCTTATGACCCTTATTTTAATTATCTTGACCTTTTCAGACTAAATTCAAATTAATTTCAAACCCAAATCTAATTTCAACATTGCTTTATCACTATGGGAAATTTACTCTTCCTGGTCTATTCCACATTTCTCCTAACAATCCATTCCAGAAGTCAAATGTATCTATTTTTTTTTTCTCAATTTGTTTCTGTATTGATGCATAGACACTTAAAAAACAAAGTTCTGATGCAATGTCAAGACTCTGATGCAATGTTGAGATTCTTCTATTTGTTTCTGTATGTGTATTATTCATGAGATATGGGACATAAAATCTTTTGACTGCACTCTCTCAGAACTCCTTCATGATAATTCATGAAATGACCTCTCAGTAGTAGACACTTTTATTTATGTGGCTACCACACCCCCCCTTAAAATATGAGGTTTTCAAGGGCTAAAGGAACATGGTACTTTGATTCCAGGCAAATAAAATTCCTGTCGTGTGGGTCAAAGGTGTTTTCAATAGCCTTCCTACTCTCGCTCCCAATGCCTTAGCTCTCACACTGATTCCTTATTTGCAAAATTGAGACCTCTAAAACATAATGCATCTCACAAAATAAGCACTCCTAAAAAGCTTTGTGAATTAGTCCTATATAATTGGGACATGTCATGTAATTAGACTTTATGTGAAATAATGACTTGTGATCTGCAGTGACTAAAGAAACAAGTCTTAATTATTTTCTGTAGATTCTTTCAGTAAAGAAGATACTCTGCTATGAGTGCAGTTCAGATCAAATTCAAAAATTATTCTAGTGCAAGTGATAATTTCAGAAATACATGCAATGAAAATCCAGGACATTTAATCAGTCAGAGATTTCCTTTTTGCATATGTGTTCTTCACTGCTCTAAGAACAGGACTGTAGCTGGCGTCACAAAAGTACTATAATGAAAGCATTCAGAGCTGTATATTTACTTGTACAATGTGATATGGTCTGCTATAGGTAAAGATCATACGTGACACACATTTGCACTTGAAAAGATGTTTATGTAGTAATTCATTGTGCAGCTTCATATGCATTCAATGCAGCTATTCTATTCATCACAATTCAGTAAACAAGTAAATTCTTTTTGCAAGATTTGGTTCACAGGATTCCAGATTTAATTTTTCTACGAGCCTGCTGGGGGCACCAACACATGCCCATAAAAAATCACATGATGAAATTAAGCAAATGAAAAAAAGAAGACAAATTTAATAATTTATTTATATGGTATAAATTGCAAAGTACACCTCAGGTTATATGTGATACTTATAGTCTTCTTTCCACAGCTTTGAAAATGCACCTACAATGAATTTGCTTGCAGGCTTATACTTGCAGATAATTCACACCAAGAATGACCTGAATAAAGCACAGGCATCTCTAAGAATCTATTCTGGCTGAGAAAAAAAGGGTGAACTAATTGCTAAGTGGTAAAAGAAACTGCCTTGACTGCGGGCTGCATCCCCACTGGTACAAACAGGTGGCATTTGTTGGTTTAAAACCAGTGTTGAGTTGTGTAACAGGAAACCCAGCTACAGCAGCCACATAGATAAATAGCAGTTGTGAGGTGCTACCTTGTGCAGGTAAAAACATCAGGAGAGGATCTGTATGGATTAAAAATATGTTAATAACACCACAGTAGCATAAACCAAATAACTCCCTAGTTTGAAGCATGTTTTTTTTTTCACATATAAGTTATTTTGGTTCTAGAGAAAAGTTACATAAATTGGAAAGCTTTAAGCAGAGACTGGACAACATACAGCAATTTTTTACAGAAATGCTCTATTTTCTTTGGTGTTCTCTGATGTTCCTGATGAAAGAAAGACTCCACATTTCAGATGCTCCCTTGCACCCTTGTTCAGCTGCCTAACAGCAGCACATTATCTTGAAGTGCCTATTTTTCTGATGCTTCTTACACAGTGGAAGGATGGAGAGAACAAATAAACAAAAGATAAGGAGAAAACCAAATAAGAGGCCAGCATAAAAAGAGGGTAAGAGTTGAACAGCAGAGTGGAAAGAGATTGCTGGTGAGAAGTGCATTGACTTCAAATTTTTACAGGATCTAAATTTCTCAAGGACTGTGGAGAAGAATCTTGCTGAGAGACTTTGATGCAGATAAAGAAATGAAATTAAGTTATCACCAGGGAAGTATCAGGAGAGAAAGACCTCTTAGACACTAAGCAGAAGAAGCTGGGCTTCTAGGAGGAGCCAAGAAATGCAAGGAAGTACCTCCTCATTGATGTAATGGCTCAGTAACTACCTCGTACTTGGAAGTGTTCCTGAGAAGAGAAGAAAAGTGACAATTGCCAAAAGTTTTTATTATCCTCACATAGCCACGAGTTGCTTCTGACAAGGCAGGGTTTCATTGATGCATTTCATTATTCAATAATTGCATACTAACATTTTTTGACATTCTGATTTTTGTGCTCTTTTTCTACTACTAGTCAATGTAACCTGTTACATTATTCAATCACTTTTATAGTTTTGGGGTTCTTTTCGAGTTCAAGTGGAATTCCCCTGCACTTCAGTTTGTGCCTGTTGTCTCGTTCTGTGTTTGAGCATGCCTGAGAAGAGTTTGGCTTCATCTTTAGCTCTAGCCTCTACATCCATCCTACGGAGTTTTACTAGATTTTAGACTTTGCACCTTTAATATTGTTCAGATACACATCATATGTGACAAAAATACTAACTTTCCCTTCTGCATATGAATATTTTCTCTAGCAACCTAGTGGGTGCCTCAGAGGACTGGGATGGAGCAGGATCTTTGGGGAAAGTTCACTCCAGGATTCCCTGTGATCAACTTACTTCTCTGCAGGATGGGGACAGGCTAGTTCTCAGCACAGCCCAGTGATACTGCCCTCAGAAGACCTTCCTGGCATGCTTACAACCCTCACTGGATATTCAGGATATCCAACAGCCTTCACGTTGTCACAGTCCCAAGGGATGATTATGTGATGAAGCCCCATCATGACGGCTAAAATTGGTCAACCTATGTATGAGCCATGTACTCATCAAAAAATGTTATCACCACTAGATGTTTTTCAGAAGCACATATCTTTCTCCTTTTCCTTCTCAGCAGAAGGAAAGGAAAAAAGGACTACTATTCTGGGAAGAGGAGTTCATAGAAATACCTATGTTTGCTCTCCTTAGTAGTTTAGTCCCTCAAACTAGCAGCATGTGTAAGCACACCTTTGCCAAAACAGTTTTTAAATAATGCATTTAAAAGGTTTGGAGAATTTTGCTATGCTTATGTCTTTTACACAACCTAGTAAGTTTTCTGGGGTGAAATCAATGTGGGTTGGAGATACAGATACTACAGCTTTTTCTGCATGATTTCAGGAAAAGTCGAAAAAAGCAAAGCACTGATTCACTTATATATATTGTTGATCTTTTTCAGGTTTACTTACATAGGAAATTTTAGGCTTTCAGTTAAGGTTTTGAGGTTTTGAGTGATGTAAATTGTATAAGCAGCAGACCATTGTCATTTCACATTGGCAGAAGTACTGATTTATCCTAGGCTTTCTTCTCACTGGAAGAGATGATGTTAGAGGATACTTCTATTGAGAAGATAGTACACAAATCCACCAAAAATGCTTTAGTTAATATTTGCTAGCATATAAACCAGGGAAATATGTGAATTGTACTAATTTAATTCTTTAAGGCATTTTAGTTTTGCCTTCAATAAGAAGAGAAATATTATGTCACCTTATTATAATCTTGTAAAACATTTAGATATTTGAAACTAACATGGTTCTGGGAAAGAAAACAATGAGGATAGCATGCCACTGTCCAATTACAGTAATATATGTATTGAAATAAAAATATTTAAACAGATGTTATAAAAGATTCCATTTCCATTGTACAGCATAGGCACATCTGCTGTACTTTAAATACTTCTTATCCATGCCAAAGAAATACTATGAAGAGAAAATGCCTTTTTTGTGCTTTTCCTTTGAGTTTACTCTATGTGAACACGGAGTCTTTTCAATAGGAAAAAAGGCACTGATTGTAATCGCAACATTTTGTGTTTGCCCTACAGCTGCCATTTGTGACTAGTGTGGAAATCAAGTCCTGGCTCTTGTTTTTTGGCCTCTTTTAAAAACCTTGAATATTGCTAAAATAGTATTGGGCAGGAAGGAAAGGAGGGACAGCATTGTGCAAGACCAAACTAATACAAAAACGCTGCAGTGCTACACTCATTTCCTTCCAAATCATTTTCAGGCATTAGCTTATTGGTATTGTTCTTTACAGAGGAAATATGAGACAGTCACAGTACTATCACCAGTGATGAAGTGCACCTCCGCTGGTGTTTATGATATACATTTGTTTTGGGAGTGTGCTTGAGTTTTAGTATTAAGGCCTCAAGCACATACATTCCAGACTTCGACAGTAGTGGAGTGGTGGCTTTAGAGTAGTAACTCTAATTACTTATAAGGTAAGGCTCTTATGTTTGCTCAAAGGTGAGTCTGGAAGACTTAAAACAGCTATATTTAGCAGTGATATTTAGTAGGAAGCATCCACTACTACTGACTGTGTACTTTACCAGTGCAAGAGTCTCAGAATTACAGAGCACTCCAACAGGCAGTCTTCCCTCCTTGAGCTGCTTCTGTTACAAACCCATTACAGATTCCCAGATGACACAGGTAGCCAGCCTCTTATTTTGACCATGTAAGTTTAACTATAAGATAATATTTAAAGCTAGCAGATGGATGGGGCACTGTAAGAAGAAAACCTTGAAAGCTTCTGTTTTATACAGATTTTTCTGGGAAGCAAATGTTCAACAGCAGTCTGACAGGGGATCCATAATAAGCTAGCACCTCTGCTTCCAAAGGGTTCAAAGAGCCCAAGAAAAGCCCTAAGGGACACAGAAGTTTTGCCATTAACTCAAGTGAGATTGGAGTAGGAGTAGAATATACATTTTACACCCTTGGAAGTTATGCAGATCCTGTAGATCCTGTCAACCACAAACTTAGAGACAGAGACAACATTACTAATCACTATCCCATGTGTCATTTTAGAGAAAGTTAATAAAATCTTCAATATGTCACCTTAAAGGCTGCTGGGTACACGACATACAAACATTTGCTTTGTAGGTAGAAAAATCTCAAGAATTTTGTTACTATGAACAAGCATTCCAATAGTATTAATGTGCTTGGTATAAATCACACTGTTGCATGATGCTTTCGTACTTGCAACTGCTAGAACATGAAATCAGATGAACTAATATTGTTCTCTAATGTACTTTACAATGTTCAATTATTTCAAAAGCACAGTTTATGAAAATTATGCTCATTTTCTGGCAGAAGAATATTTATCCCATAGCAGGCACCTCAAATATAAGACGCTATATAAAAGGAATTTAAAAGTAATGGGTTTGTACTTCACTTGTCAGCACTGGTAGTGCAAGAAGCTGATGAGATTCCTATCTCTTCTGATAATACTGTCCGTATGTTTCCTTTAAATTATTACTGTGCCTTAATTTAGACTACTGCCTTATGGTCTTAGCATTTTTCTTTTCCTAATTCTAGTTTTAACCAAAACCACTGATCTCCTCATGGTGCAAAAAGTAGGATTTGTATATAATCTTAACAACAGCTTTTTAGATTTCTCATAAATTAAAAAAAATAGCTGGACATGAATGATTTTGGATGTGAGACCAAATGACCATATCAGCAACGTGACCCTTTTGTAGAAAGACCATTATTATTATTCTCAATGGTTTTGCTGTTTAATATTCCACTGCAAGAAACAGAGCTGTTCTCTCTGTTTCTATCAGTGCAAAGTGAATACCTGCTGCCTTCTCCAACCTTGCCATAAAAATAATTTGAAAAGTTAATTCCATTCCTCAGTGTGCATGATCCATGCTTTAATTCTCTCTAGGATTATAATTAAATTTAACTTTCCAGATGGTAGACAGAGAAATAAATACTTATAAGTGAACTTCATGGGTATGTTTTAAACTAGAAATGAAAAGACCAAGAAATGTGTTGAAAAGCTTAGGTTGAAAATTCCAGAAATCCTCTTCAAAACGAAGTATCTAAAAATAACTTTATTCATTTATGAAACTGGGCTTGTTCAGTTCCTGATAAAACAGAAAATCTTCTTAGACTGGTGAAGTTAGATAAATCTAAATCAGACTTTGTTTGAAAACAGATACAACTGTCAGCTCATAGGCTGCTGGACAAGAGCCTGTGGGAGGTTAGTGGGTCTTTGGCTGTCACTAGAAATGTTGCGACTAAATTGCCAAAAAAAAAAAAAAAAAAAAAAAAAAAGACCAACCTTCTTTCCTGCCTCCAAAAGCAGGATTAAAAAGTCTTTCAGTAAAAGATTTTATTTTTGCAAATAATATGTAAGCAAGAAAAAGCATCTGGAAAAGTAGACAGTAAATCTAGTTATCAGTGATTTGTAAGCATCATAGGAATCAAAGTTATTTAATTTAACAAATAAATAATCTCTCACTGTAGAAAAAGAATGATCTCTAACAATAGCCAAAGGCATATATCCTGTGAAGAGGCTATGCAGTGATTAGAGTTTCCCTGGTGGTAGATTGGTAGATTCAAAGAAATCAACGAGATGCACAAAGTTGACACTATCAGACTAAGAAATGACAAATTGTTGAACCAAACATAAACTGCAGAATCATAATTAATTGTTAGTAGTATTTCCTATGCAACTTAGTTGTCCTTTAGTGTTTTTCTGTTTTAAACCAGTTATTCAGGATGTGAAAGAAGCATTATATTGATATTACAGGGGGAGAAATGTCAGTGAGATTTCAGGCATACTCCAATGTGGGTATAAACACATGGCTTCAGGAGTACTGACACTTACTTGGAATAAATCAGTTTGTTTAACGAGGAATCAGTGGTATTTTTCGTTGCTGTTTTTATATGTATCTGTCATAAGGATTCCTTGCAACAAATACCAGCACATGAATCATAACAAATTTTGCTGTGAAAGATTCTATCAGGCAGTGATTGTGTGCTGAGTGTGCTGTAAGCTGTAGTACCTGTTCATTCTTCTTCTCTGGTTTTATGAGTTTCTGTAGTTGCAGTTTTTGAGCTTTACTTGTATAAAGTCCTGTGCAAAAATAAAAAAAAAATAAAAGTAAAACATTGAATTTATCATGACTGAAAAGAACACAATTTTACCATGGAAAACTTCATGAAAGATGATTCATGCTCTAAGAAAGTTAGAGAATGCTTTTATAATTGTTTGTCTCAGACACAAGTTCACTGACTGTATATATTTAAGTAGTTCTCACTGTTTCCATTTGCAGATAAAAAATGTGATCCTGTGATCCTTTCAAGATAAGCGACCACTAATTTTAAACACTCTGATTAGCCTGTTTTTACTTTTCAAAATAGTGTCTCATAGCATTTCACTGTATTGAATGCAGCTCCTTGAGTTCTGAAATGCTTCCTGAGAACTTTTCAAATTCCAAAGATATTTTAGTCCTAACAATGCATGTGTGATATGTCATTGCACCACTCATGTTTATACATTTTTGCCTGTATGTTGTAAGTAGATCCATTTGCTCCTTTTACATTTTGTGTTCTTGCAGCTATCTGAAGTTGCATCAGCTCACAATACAACCAAGTCTTTTTTCACTTTTTGACTCCTAACTGCATTTAAATCCAACACATCACTTAAGCTTCAACTCTGAGGGTTGTCTTTAACTCCTGAGATAAATTTTTCCCAGAAAAGTAAAGAATAGATCTTTTTAAAAAAATTTTTTGCATGAAAATTTTGCAGCTTAAAATGAACAACACAGCATTTATTGCCAGTCCTTACCTCCAAATATGTCCAGTGAGAAATGGAGGCGTTCTTACCATTTAAAGTTTCAGAGCAGATGGAGTTTGGCTATTCTGAGTCAGGGTCACAAGGTTGCATATTTCCCTCCGTTCAAGCCTTGTAACACTTGGTGAGCATTAGTCAGATATCGGGCTTCCGCATGTTGCCCTTAGCAGTGTGGCTGAAAGGAAAAGTAGCTTTTTTGGTAAACTGGGAGAGTGAGCAGAGATTTGAAATTGGCATGAAGTCAGCATCAGTCTCCTGAGGCCATTCGTGCAGTCTGGCTTCTGCCAACTAGTCTAGCAAATTGCTCATGTTTGCTCTTGAACTTTGTTCTATATATGTCAGTCTAGACTATTAACAGCTGAAGAAATGGACCAACCAGTGAAAACTTTTTGTAAATTAGCTGAGTGTGACTGTGCTGTTCAGTTTTGACTTTGCAACTTGGCAATGCTATCCATTGCTCACATTTGAGGAGGTGTTTAGACCATCCACTTAACAGTGTATGAGTTTATAAGAGTACATATGAATACACATTTGTAGCTGTCAGGAGCAGAAACTAAAATATTTTCAGTGAACACCGTTGCCAACTAAACAGAAATGGTAACTAGGCAATGCAAAAACACCACTTAGGTTGTTCATGACTCGGAAGCACCATTTACCAAATGTCTTCCTCCCCCCCAACTCCCAACTAAAACGTCTACATTTACTTGAAAGCTTTATTTCACTAATCTGCAACATGTTATGTATCAAAATTTAAAAAGACAATATGAAACAGAATCACAGTCACCACAAATGTCAGTGGGACAATTTGATAATGCTGAATCTAGGCACAACCTTTCCAAAACCTCAAATAGTTCCACACAATTATAAAGAGAAGAAGATAAGGAATGAATTAAATAAGTGGTTTTTTCAATTACTTTTTTTTTTTTTCTGAAAGTGGCTTCTTACTTAGAAGGACCCTATCACAGACAATGGCAGTGCTACCATCCCAGTAATACAGACTTGGATATCTGTGCCTAACACCATTAACCATCACTTGAATCAGGTCAGAAAAACTTCTTCCCGATATATTAGCACTGGAACTGTGAAGTCCTGTGGTCATGGTCTGTTACTTTAAGGCAGCATGTTATGTAAAATGTTTGTCCTGCTGATTGTCCATCCCTGATGATCCTGTTACTTCTCCCCTTTCTCTGGGTTTCACTGTATGAAGGAAGGTAGCAGAGCTACTTTTCAAATCTGTCCTGAGCTAGAAATTTTGGTAGAATATTCAGTATTATACAGGACACAACTTTACTCAGAGGCAGGATGGTATTTGTCCTGGTTTATACCAATGAGCTGTATAGGCATTTACTGAGAAGTTGAATTTTCTACACCTCTCAACTATAGAGAGATCTGGACAGTCGATAATACATGTTCCACGAGAATGCCGTGCTAATTGTCCCATGAGTCATTCCACATTGAATTTATAAGTTTCTAGAACCTGCGCCAATATTTTAGCTTCTGTCTTCAGACAACTAAGCAAAAAAAGCAGTGAAAAATACTTCACAAGCTACTAGTCACCAGTGTCTTTAAGGAGTATTGTTAAGCTCACATATCCACTGAGAAAGATGAGGGATGCACCTCAAATGTACTTATGAGTTCAGAATTTTAAGCAGAAATTAAGTCATCAAGTTTGTGTATTGCTGCCTTGGCATATGTGAAAAGTTCAAGTTAAAAAGCTTCATAATGCCAATATTATAAGAATTCTGTACAGTTGTACCCATTAGGTGTATTTCATAACAGCACTTTAAATCTAAAAAGACCAGGAGATCCATACAACTACAAAAGAAGTGTGCTTTGCTTTCCACAGATGTTACATCAAATTAGCTCTAATTTGGAAAAATACATATATTCGCTTGTGAAAATGTGCAATGAACAGTTACTGGTTAATTGTTGAGGGACTCTGGTAGACATTTTTCATTTTTCTTCAACGAAAACAGATTAGCTTTTTAATTGAAAAAAAATATGCCTGCCCACATATATTACACCATCTTATTAAAATATACTGAGCACTTTAGAAACAAAGACAATGTCTCTGCCTTCAGCATCTTAATATGTAAGAAGAATACTGTATCTCCTTTCTCAGATTGTCAAGGTACAGGATGATAGATACATTAAAAAAATGTTTACTTAAATCCTTCATTTGCTGTTGTAATGACTTCTTGGAGAAGTTGTGGAGTTTGGATTTTTGTAACAATTTTTATAACAATTTTTATAACAATTTCAGATTTAAAAAAAACAACTAGTTTTTAAAAATATAAATTAAAAATATCTCTTTTAGCCATGTTTTCGTATTTTGAAACAGACATTTAAAAGGCAGCATCTTGAGTTTCACTAAGAGAAAGAAATTCTTTATTTAAAAAAAAAAATCATTTTAGCCAATCATAGTAATTGGTTTAAACAATTAATTATCTTTAAATTTTTTAATAGTCTGAAGAACAGAATGAGATACCTGAGCTATCTGGGGTCCTGTGAGCAATCTCATGGCTTTAGTCCTGACCTACATGGATTTTGATTAGTTTACTGAGATCCCCAGTTGTATCCAGCTATTTGTTTTCTATTGGAGAATGCATGTTACTCAGGCATAGTAATTAACCTTACACAGGCCTGGCCCTTGTTATGTATTAATCATGTTTGTATGCGCTACACACATTACATCACACCACTTTGACATTTCCCATTTAGAAGGTTTCTTTTGTATTTGGGAGAGGACAACTCCTTTCTATACTCTTTTTATTCTTGTCATTGTACCTGTGTAAGACAGGTACTTAACATGAAGGTTTCTAAAGAGACAATATCTACCTTTATGAGCTAACATCCCCCTAAATGTTGTTGTTATAGGCAAAAAGAGCTTCAACAAAAGCAAACTAAATAGGCTGCTTCTTGGCTGAGCTTGTTAAAAGACTTGCCAACAAGACAAGGAACTCTCAGAATTGTAAACAGCACAAATGAGAAATAAAAGAATTACAAGCCTAGTGTTCTCCTCAGCCTGTCATCCTCCTTTTTGGTTGCAGTCCAGCAGCTTTTTTTGGGAGGCTTCTTTTCAGGCCAATAAAAGTTCTCTTTCTTCTACGTCAACCAAGAGCCACATTTAGGTTAGAAATTATCCCATGAGCCAAAATGTTCTTTGTGTGCCTGCAACCTGTACCTGTGTCATTCAACAAACCTGAGAAAAGTGGGTATCACTCTTACCAGGCTTGAAAGCAGAAAAAAATGTTAGGCCTGGCAGATTTCCTGATACAGCCCAGGAAATGGATACATGATACCCCAAGCCCATTTGAAAGAGAGCAAGGGAGATGTAGGAAAATATTTTTCAGATTTTTTTTTTTGTCTATCAGACCAATCAATAATGAGTTTCAGAAGTTCCTACTTCTTTCCAAAAATCTAATTTTTGAAGTGAAACATATTCTAGACATTATGCCCTGAGCAGAATTTTTTTGTTTCATTCTGGAGTTCTTACCATGTGAGATCTGAAAACACATTTATAGATTGTATATACCTGACAAATATAGACTGCAAAATTTCACATGATCTGAATCCCCATCATCTGGATTTGTGTGTTTGGACCACTTAATGGTACTTCTTGACTCTCAAGCTAAGGGATTTCTGTTCATGGAAGGTGGAGCTCTGGAGAGAAACACTGCTTGGGTCTCCCCCTTCTGAGCTGCCTGAAGATGTTACAATGCACACCTTGGGATCATGTCCAGTACCCCAGTAATGACAGCTGTTTATTATATATTTATAATATATAAATATAGTATTTATAGTATATATTTATTATATATACAGATCTCAAAGAGCCTAATCTGAATGGACAAAGGCTTCATAGGACTTATCCTATGTTCTTGAAGAGTCCTTTAAAATCAACAGCAAATAAAGTATGATTTTTGTTCTCAGAGGAAATGACAAGATAACAATGCCTCAGTAGGCTTCATACATATTTAAAGACATTTATATTTCTTTGCAAATATGTGATTGAAGTCCTCCTTGAGTTACAGCACCAGAACAAAGCCTACTACATTTATAACAGCTCACTCAAAGCTGAAGAGAACTCATTTGATCCCAGTTAGCCATAAAGAATATATTTCTCTCATGTGTCATGAATTTCCTTCATTCAGACTATTTCCCATTTCCCTGGCCCTATAGCCTGTTCCCTTATCCTAAATTTCAAATATTGTTGCTACAAGACTTCCAGTTAAAACCAGTCACTTTTCCCATCTTCTCTCTTTCAGGCTGTTGGGGCACCTATCTTCCCATGAGCATGGCTGAACCATTACATCATCTGGGACTTTGTGACCTTGCAAAGTGGGTGAGTGTCCTGAAACTGCCCCTGTCCATCCACTTATCTTCCAGCACAACTCTGAAATCCTGTGCATTTTAGTTTGCTTATCAGAACAATATTCAGTCCTGAGTGCTCTTTGAGTTGATCATGTGAAAGATGCTGTTAAACAGTTTTAGGGGTTTTCTCATGCATTACTGTTCCTGGAAATGCCTTCAGAAAAGGAGGATAGTGTTTCTGCATGTCATAAGGCTTCAGAAATCCTTTGGTTTTCATCTCAGTCCACTGGCCAAAAAGAAATGAGTCACTTTGTTATATCCTGTCAAACATTTCTTTGTTTATGTTTGCACCTACTTCCTCCTGAACAGAAAAACAAAAAAAAAAAGATTAAAGATTAATCACACAAACATGCTGGTACATGTTTGGTACACATGGAACACAGATGATACAATGAGAAATTAAAACACTCTTCTAACTTTGCTGTCTTTTACTACTAAAGTACTGTGTGCTAGGACTAGTTCTTGGAAAGATTCTTCCCTTGCCCAGAAAATGGTCAGCCCAGGGAAGGGAGAAGAGGGTTCTGAGCAGCACAGAGCTTCCTAAATTGTACTGAGAGCATTTAAAATGCTAATCTGAACTTTCTGAAGAGGAAATTCCATTAGGGAACACAAAGGAGGTATAGTAACTGACATCAGATAAAAATCTGCTAAAAGACAGTAACCATAGAAGGACTGTCTAAGTCTTGTGTCCTTTCCTTATGTAGTCAACAGTTTAGGATGAGAATAATATTATTTGAAGTGTGTTTCTGTATTGTTTTCCAAAGGAAAATTAGAACTGCAACAGGGCCTCTTCATTTCTTTTGGGCAGGGCATCAAGATGAAAAGTAAAAAGTAAGGTTCCAGGAGCTTAATTCCACCACCATGCTTTCATGAGTATAAATCAAAATTATGACAGGTACTCCATAATAAGCACCTTTCCATGCATATATTCATTAACTAAGTATATGAACCAGATACTGTTGAGAATGGGCAATCCTTGATGCACAGTTGTTCAATTCTGTAAGTAGTACAATACATGACAGAATTTAATTGATTTTGGTGGTTGAAATAACCAGAAAAATTATGAAGTACATTTGTTTTTACTTTTTTTTTCTGAGATTAACCAAATAGTGAAGCAGTTAAAAGGCAGTGATCAGAGCAGAATGACAGCCAGTGACTCTTATTTCTCAGATGGGTGTTCTGTGTATAACACTTCTAAAATCTACACTGAAGCTTTTATTCAATGCTATTCATGCTCTGAAGCAGCACTGTTCTCTCCCTCACTTTCAGGATTGCCTTGCCACCACTGTCTTACAGTGCTCCCCTCCTACAGAGTATCTGGTCAGTGGTAACAGCAGCTGCAGGAACAGTGCGTTCAGCATGCCAGACTGAAATTCATGTTCCAGGAATGTCTCCTGGGGGGTTGAGCAATTCAGTGAGATTCATAGTTAAAAGCCTTTCACTGTAACACAATTACCCTGCAGTGGAGAAGAGGAATGGTTGGCATTTGTTTGCTACAAATGTGCCTTGCAAAACCCACTATTACGAAATCCTTCCTTGGGTGAAATTTCCACAGACAATGTGATGTACCTCTGCTAGAATGATAGGCTTCTGTATTGAAAATATAAGGGAAAAAATAGAATGATCAAGAACATGTTATATGGGTTTCAACATCCAATTTCTCCAAAATATTATGGTTTTTTTCTGTCTGAAAAGTAGCAACTACAGCTGTCCAGCAGGACCCAAACAATTCCAGAAAGTTGTGGTTTAGTGACTGTTTAGAAAAGCTTTTTTTTTCTTTTTTTTTTTTTTTTCTTTTTTTTCTTCTTTTTTTTTCTTTTTTTTCCCCCCAGATTCTGGTTGATTCTTGTTATCGTAAAAAACAGAAAGTGATTGCAAAGAATATGTCATCTGCCTTAGGCAGGTGGGGCAGTCTTACTGGCAAAGTTACAGATTTAACTGGCCTCTAGCCATCCAATTTGCAATTTCTATCACATATTCTGCACTTCTGGCTTAGACTGAGTCATGGCCTGAAACAAGAGAGGAAACCGCCACTGTCTGGCCAAACTGTCTCTTCTTGCAATAGGAATACTGTGTACTGCTCTCCCTTGTGATCCCCACCATTGAGTCCTAGTCTTCCAGACACTGGGGAATAAAAGCAAGGGTATCCAAACTTGGCCCTCCCTAGACCACCTTTCTGCCTCCTGGTAAGTGAAATCTTACACTAAGCAAGTGGGGCACAGAATTGAAGCAGACATATGCTCATGAGAATTGTGTGATCCAGGGCAAGAAGAGTGAGAGAGAACTGGGATGCCCTACAGATTATTTGTGATGGAGACAGAGATGATGACAGTAACTAAAGCTTAAGAGGGGGCCTAAGGGAGGACATAGGGACAGAAGGAAAGGGAAGAGGAAGGGGAAGGGGAAAGGGGAAGGGTGAGTGATGGTGTAAGTAAAAAACCAGAGGGAAGAAACTGTGAGAGGTAATACAGAGAATAGGAGAAAGCTGTCTGCAGATTAGTTCTCAAGAGGCTCAAGGCACAGAAAGCAGTTGCGTATCTCAGGAACCAAAACTAGAATTTTACCACTTTGTACATGTATTCTTCAGACAGCTGTATGACAATGAAATAATTAGGTTTATTCACAGGTTACCTGGATGATTCTGCCAGATTAGACATAATGATAGAGCTTGATGGATCAAATCTGCACAAACTCTTGGGTTTGCAGGGATTCAGTTCTAGCTCTTGGCCTGATATTAACTCCCTCATCATGTAATTTGAGCAGTGTGAAATACAGAGCTCATTAATTCAGTTGAAACATTATATACTCCATATTACCTGAAGAACCAATTTTATGGCAGCATAATTTCGCTCCTTTCCATACTTACTTTTTTTTGGAGTCCAGAACCAATATGCTTTCAAATGTACACCTTGTAAGGATTATACAGACAAGGTGGCTAGTGCACAGAAAAGAGGAATAGATTTTTCCAGACAAATCCATAACCCAAAAACAGAATAAAAAGAATCTGATATAATAGCAAGGTTGCTGGTCTGGACAGATAGAGAAGACAGAACATCTAAAATAGAAGGAAAAGAGGCTAAATGTTTATAACATTAAATCTGAGCTGGTAGTTCAGGTAATAGTCACAGACACCATGCTCTTTTCTTCCAAGCTGGTACAGGATAGTATTTGAGTGGTTTAAGTTTAGTTAGGTTATTAAAACAAATGCCTTCAATTCACAGTGCAAACACCTGTACTCACTCCAAAGGTTCATGTGAGACTGCAGTGATTTGAAATGCACTGAGCAGAGGTGATTTCTCCCTTTATATAAGGGAGAAACAAGAGAAACACAAGAAGTAGGAAAAAAATAGTACAAAAACATGAAATATAGCCTGGAATAGCTGTAGTAAAATGGTAATTAGGAAATCTTCTATACATTTTGTGCTAAAACCTGATGATGGTACAGGCAAAAGGATTTGCTTGTTGTTTAGATCTTCCTATATGCACAAAGTGTGACCTTCAAACATTCTTCAATGAAGCTCTATACAGAGACCCTCTGATCTTATCATGAGCTTCTTTTCCAACAGAAACAATTTACAGGATCTCAAACTCAGGGCAACCACTTAGGCCAAGAAGCAATAACAATAATGAATAGCCTTTGTATCCTTCAAAATGAGTCATGTTCAGAAGGTAAGAGGGATTTACTCATAATGGACAGGCAGTGATGATTCAGCAATTGTATTTTCAACAGATTGTCAAACAAACTTCAATGAACTATAAGAATGCATCTGTACTAATCTCATGGAAATATACAAAGGGAGTTGTTTTTACATTATTAGAAGCAAACACATTACTCAGACCCAAAAGTATAAAAGAGAGACTGATGGGCAGCCAAGTCTCAGCAGACAAGCCAAACAGATTTCTAAGCCCTCTTGAGGCTGTCTTTGCGTTCCTTCCTCAAAGAACATTTTTAAAAGCAGTTATCCAGATTTCTTTTAAGTAATACACTGCCATCATGTAGATCCAGATCACTACTACTAAGTGCCAAAACCACAGATTCTCCATTCTTTGCTTCCAGAAGTACTTGAAAATGCACCAAATGTTAAAAATATTTGACATTACAAAGTACCACATGATTAGTTCATCTCAAGTGAGTTTTCATCAATCAGAAAGTTTGCATATAAAGATTATAAGGAAAAATTTTAAGATATATAATAGCTTCCTTTGTAGCACCTAGTGAAGGCTAGCCTTTAGAGAGAGAGGGAGAAAGAGTTTTGTAATACCTATGTATAAAAATAAATCCCTGCTATGACAATCTTTGTCTTTTCCTGAATTCCAGTTGATTTCAGAGGGCCCACAGAGATACTGAAGTCTACATATGTAGGCCGGAAGTTAAGAATTTTCTGTGTGGATACAGAACTTTTCCCGTCTACTTGAGGAAGAGCTGTGTAAAACTCAACTGCCTGTGATGCAATTCTCTTTGAAACTGAACCAATCTTTGAGCCACATCTACCACATTTCAGTCAGATGAAATAATACATTTAAATGTATTGACAACCTTACAAAATATCACCGTTTAGTTTTGTATAACCATGACTTTATAGTTTGAAATTCAGTAGCAATTTAATATTTTTTTAAGCTAAGAAATACTTTTTTTTCTGAAATACAGGCGAAGGAAAACTTTAAAGGGCTCATAAAAACATCCTAAGAAACACGGATGGAACCACATCCAAATGACACTTAGTCAAGAACTTCTTAGAATCATCCAACTGTGGGGGTTAGATTTCAAAGAAATTAAAATTCAGATTTATTTCTTACTGGACAAAATGTGTAGTGTTGACTTCCTGCTTAAAGTAAAAGGCACTGAGCAGTCTCCACCAAAACAAATGGAAAATGGAGCCCAAGCATGGTAGCCTAAGATAGACCAGCTAAGCCCCTGCACTTCTGCCCTTAATCTGCTTTTCTTATCCTATGGTATGGAATACAAAAAATGTGTTTGTGTGTGCAGAAGCCTATATGGAAGCATGAAAATATATGTCTGCACACAGTTATTCTTTACAATAATTTGACTGTATTTCACTTTGTTCTACACTTTAGCATTCAGGCTCTGTCTGCCAGATCAGAATATTCTGTGTGTTTGCATTGCTTGGAAAATGACAAAAAAAAAAAAGCAGCTGGAATCTCTGGCAAGTCATGTAGTGCTGCTCACAATAAGCATGTAGAAGGTTAAAATTAGAGTCAGAATTTTGACATATTTTAAAAATAACTGACATTTGTCCTGGGAATGTACAACATCTAGCATGCATTAGAAAGAAGATCTTTCTACATGTGAGCACACTGTAGCAAAACAAAAAAGGAAAGCTTCCCACAAACCAAAAAAACAAACCAGCAACATGATCTTGCAATGCATAAATAGGATAATAACATGCAGGGCACAAGAAATAATCTCTCTGCTCTGCTATGCATTGCTTAGGCCACTGATAAAGCATCATGTCCAATTTTGGGTATTTTAGAATGGTTTCACTGTGAGAGGACTAGAGACAACATGGTAACAGTCTTAAAGGATATAAAAGGACACTGTACAGGAATAATGTAAGTGTATTCCCTGTCTCTGTTTTGCACAAAGCAATAAACTGGAAAAATTTAAAATTAGATATTGGGAAGTGGGGAGAGAAATCATGAATGTACTGGAAGACTGGAATAGCTTGCCTGAAGAGATTGCAGGTTATCTATTAGGATTTTTTTTGGGGAATAAATAAGGCAATGAATAAATAAAAAAAGAATAAATAAATAATTAATAATGAATTTTAAAAATCAGGAGTTATGGAACTGTCACTGATCCCATTTCACTGCAGAAGAATGGGCTAGGTGCCTTCTGGAAGTTTCTACAAGATCTACAAGTCCAAGATTTGTTGGAAGGGGTGATAGCATGCTAAGACATGAGCCTCCCTCAGAAACTGTGGAATTTCCTGAGTGTACAGTGTCTGAATGGACAAGTTCTGGTTCTGTTCACATTTGATTTCTATTAATTTTTTTTCAGCACAAGTTCTTACACAGCTGAAGCTTCAGTCTCTGATAACTGCATTTTATTTAATCACTCAAATACAGGGTTTTCAAATGGATCTTTGGGATTTCCTTGGAGAAGCAATAGGTCACACTACTGAAATACCTCTGTCAGACTATATTTTTAGTTATATATTATTATAAAAAACAAATCAAAACTTTTATCATTAAATAAACAACTTGTCAATTTAAAATTGGATCAGTGATTAAATTTATAATTTAATGTCTTATATGTATTGTTTCCTACTGATTTCCTAGTGCTTCACTTATTTACAATATATGCACTGATCGAGGGCCACTAGGAGTTCCATGTTGTCAGCATGGCCCATGGCAATTTCCCTTTTCTTTCCCTATTTCTTTTCTTTCCCTATTCTTTTTATTTGATCCATTTATCTAGGCTTTTCCCTCACCTCCAATAAGCTTGATTGATAAAGAAATAACAACTAAAAAAATTCAAGAACAGTACTTCCCTTCTGCCATAAACAATTTTAAGTCAAACAGCAATAATATAGAACTGTAAGAACCAAAACACAACAACAATAAAACTGACTTTTTCTTGACCTCAGATTTGCTTTTAAAGTTGTGGAACATTTCCAGTAGTGTGGGTGTATAAAAGAAAGCAGGAACTCTAAATACTAATTACACCATTTTAAATTCCTACTCACAAAACACCACTTATATACAAGCAGATAGAGTATCAAAATATTAATACTGGTCAGATCTTCATTAACGTGTGTACCAAAGCTGACTAATTAACTAGCAAAAAAATGTGCTTAAAAATGCTTTATAACTTCAATTCCAAAACATTCTTTTTCTCTACACTTATCATGAGATTCACATATCTGTGTACATATCATGATATTCATTATCATTAATAGCTCCCTTGATAATCAGTGATCTCCAAACACAGCATGAACCATCCTCACCTAAATACACCGTGAGAAGTTACTACCTCTAACATATTCTTTTATTATAGCCATACTAAAGGAGTAATTTTACCAAAGGAAAGGTAATTTTTAAATTTCTAATCACATTTTTAAATGTTTTACATATTATTGGTGATTCAGCTCAGATGACACATATTAGCTACAGGAAAGAGGAAATCAAATAAAGAAGGATGGTGAGACAATTCCTGTCTGAGCACGACAGCGGTACAATACCCCATACAAGTACCACACTGAGCTATTTTGAAAGCCAGATGTTTTTTGTTGTTCTTTACATGAAGCATCAGTAAAAAAATATTTCTGCTCTCAACACAAACTAACCCAATTTCCCCAATAAAACCAGAAACTCACAGTAAGAATCAACGCACCAGTAAATAAAAACAGTACTACTACCTTCCAGTTATATTCATATCTGATTTGGTATGCATATGTGATGTTACACATTTAGCTCAAGAGTCATTAATGAGAATAGGATTTCTGTCCCTCCAGAATTTTGGGGATCTAAAACTTCGAGCTGAGCTTACAGAGTCACATTAACTTTTGTCCAGCAATTAGAATGGGGAAGAATACTGCACAAGCATCATGGCTAAAAAAAAAACCAAAAAGGTGCCATTATATGTATATAATGTAATACCATCCAGAGTAGATTCATACTGAAAGAGCAATAAATCCAGAGTATTAATCCAGGTTTTGCAATTACCCTGTATGCACTAGAATAACTTAACTTCTTGAAGAAAGGTTAAGAATAGGAAGAATAATAACAGGTCATACTAATTTTTTTTCTGAGGGTTTTTTTAAAAACTTTTATCCTTGTTCAACATTATACAAAGTTTGCACAACTTTTCCATAAAAATAAGGCAGTGATTTATTTATTGTGTTCAAGTAAGTAGCTATAAAGGAATTTATTACAAGTGTCTGAGTGTCATAAAATAGTATTACATTCAGCTAAAAATTAAAATCCAAATGACTTGCAAATCATTTCATTATAGTGATTAAGTTCATGGCTTACCTAAGCCTATATTTCAAATTAAATATTTCTGAATTTATGTAAAATACTTAGCAGACTATTTAACAAGGGCAAGCAAAAGCTTAGCACAAAAAAATGCTGCTACAGCAGCCTGTCACCCTTCAGCCAGCAGCTTAATCTTTCACTAAATTCTGTAATGCTTTTTTCCTTCATTCTAGATATGCAGTTGAGCAGCATATTAGCAACAGTGCAAGTTCAAATTCAATTTTTCAGAAGCTGAGCCAAATTTAACCTTATTTCCATATTTGTATACCTACCACTGTAACTGAGATAAAGAAAATGAAACAATTTACTATCAGAAAAGCCTTGCTGTTTATCACAACCACAAAAAGCAATGAGGTATTATGCATGAATGTACAAGTTCAAGTACCTGTGCCATTTAGTCGAATTCATCTCTCCCCCCTCCCATGCCAGCCACATGGATTGAGCAGTCCCTCCAGAGCAGGACATGTTCCTTGGGAACTGCTAGAAGGGGGTGCAACACACCAGTGTTTCATAACACTAGTCTGGGTAGTAACCATTTTCACCTGCAGGCTGAGATGGCTCATATGTGATGAAGAGAAATGCACAGTCAGTGCATTTCCTTCTAAGTTATTGAACGCTAAGCAATAAGCAAAAAGAAATTTACCATAAGGAATAATCAGTGTCAATAGTCTCAAAGGAGAATGACAAAATAATGCACAAGAATTAGCCTAGTTCTTCAGGAACAGAAACATTACATTTTTTATCCTTAATCAAATGATTAATTTGTCCAACTCACCGTTCAGCTGCTGACAGCAGCAAATACTATTTCAGAAAAAAAATGCAAGTAACCCCTTTTGAAGACTGTAATAAAGTACCTGATTCTAGATATTTTCTCTTTCTGGTCCAATCAGTTAATATTTATAATGCCATTTATTTTTATCTTGTCCAAAATATTTGTGACTGTTCTCAATATCCTCTGCATTGTCCTGCTAATCTGTTGGGTTTGCATGTGTCTTGTACAAGTGAATGATTTCCTTTATTTATGTGTTGCATCTAAAATGTAATTCATCAACTTCAAAATTAGGTCCTAAATCTGTGGTGCTTCTCTTTTATCTCTGCTCTAAACTTGAATTGGGAGAAGTAGTAATTGAAAGTAGCAAATCATCATCCTATTTTTTATACCTCTACAATACCTGTTTGCTGATCTTTATAAAGCTACAGTCACAGATTTTTCAGCTCCTCTCATTTGGAAATCTAAACATTTTGCTTCACATTTGATCTTTTTTTCTTATTTTATCCAGCTTTTTGGTAATACTTTCTAAATTTAAATGTAATATTTCAGAGGGAAGTTAAATTTGAGGTCTTTGCACATACACGAGCAGCTTATTGGAACAGATTTGCTGAGCAAGCCCATTCAGCTGCACAGCATCCAAGCAGCGCTTGGGGTATGTTCACCATCCAATGAAAATGTAATGTCACAGGGGCCCTTCTAACTCTTAGTTCAGAGTCTGATTTATGTTAGAAAGTCTGCACACTCTGTGTTTCATTAGGGAGATGAGGTTTTCCTGGTAAGTATGTGGATGTGCATGACACTATTGTATGATGAGTAAATACTGACATATTGTATGATGATACAACTATATGATGACTAAAGCAGTTTTGTAGAAGATCATATCCTGCTGTAGCTCCACAGTTGCTAGCAGGGAGATCCCAGTGTTACAGAGTACGTGAATGGGCTAAATGTTTTGTAGTGGGTGTGATGTGCATGCTCTCAGAAGCACAGACATTTCTCTGAGCAAAAGGAACATGCCCATACACTTTCTTTTCAGGCAGCTTACCTTCTAAAATTCCATCTACCTGTCACCAGTCTTGTTTAGACTTGTACAGTGTGTGGGGATTTTCTTATTGTGTGATCAGCACTTACTATAAAGAGCAAAAGGCAGATGGATTTGAAGTTGGCTGCATGCTACAGAAACCAGTATGCCTTGACCATGTTGTCCCAATGGGCTGCTGTAGTGGTTTAGATTTGCCAATTTGAGTTTCCCAGCCAATGCACTAAATAATGTGGTGGGTTTAGTGATGGCTAAAATCACTAGTGCACTAGACCTCAACAGCTCCTAGTGAAGTTCATTTGAACTGACAGAGCTCATGCTTTTAAATGGACATTAATAGATTAATGTATCTGTTTGTACTGCAAGCTGAGATAGTACAGGCCAAAATTGCCAGATCAACTGACTGAAACAAGGCTGTTTTCATATACTTTATGGTACATCAATACTCCAGTGGTTGCAACACTTCTTGCTCAACTCAGGTTCCAAGTTCTTTTTTTTACAGAGTAATTCATGCCACTTGACCTAGAAGAGATGTAATAAATATAGTAAGGCTGAGATATGCTTCATATACTTAAACCCTTGGAAAAGATACCACACCATTTGGAGAGATTATGCAAATTGTTTTTATGCCTTTCTCCTACCAAATGAAATATTGATATTGATACATTTTTGGCATGGGCTGCAGCCAGTGCCAAAGGACATGTGTAAGGACAACAGGCATTCTGTGCTGAGCACTTAAAGATCTTGCTTTACTTTCCAGATAGCTTTTCAGCAACACATCTGAATCTCAATGAGAGGCTAATAATCTAGAATTTATTTTTAAAATCCCCATTTAGATGTATATATTTCTTTTGAAACAACACGAAAATTATATTATCAGCATATATATGGTCCCAAGAGTTTTCACAGTTACCTGAAAAGCCTCATACTGGGCAATGGCTTCTACTAAAAATGGAATCCCTTCAACACAGTAGTACAGTTACAATGCGTAAGAAAGGATAGAGTGGGAACTTGCAGCCAAGAAAAAATTTCTTTATACATCTTTTAGGCAGTTCAAAGAAACCACATAAGGACTTGTTTTACTGTTGTGAGCATATATGCTTTTTGTGTACAGGATACATCTTCTGATTTCTTAACTATCACTAGGTATAAAACTGTTGCTACGTTTCTAAGCAGTCGCATACAGCTGAAGACCTCAAAAGAGACAGAAGGTATTTCTAATTGCATATTCTGTATTTAAATGTCAAAAAAACATCAACACTTCCCTAAAAGTTCAACACTTGGTATATTTCCAAGAAAATTTATTTTCCAATTTAAAAAATTAAATTTCTCAGAAGAAAATGCTATTTTAACTACAAATGGTGCTCATATATAAAAAGAATTTTAAACAATGAAGGTCAACTAAAAAGTTTACAGAGTTGACAAAAATATCTGCTTTATAAGTAATGAATTATTTTTGATAAATATTTTTCATCCTGAAAACATGTCTGTCAAGTCCATGCTATAAAGAGCAGATTGTAGTAACCATTCTGGGTTAAAACTAAAAAATGAAACTACAATTGTTTTAATTGTCTTTCTTTTATCTAGTTTAATCCACCTCTAGACAATTAATTTAAATAACAACAACCAACTCTTAAATAATCTTCTGATTAAAAGTTAAAATCAGACTTATTGTCAGTGATGATGTAAGATTTCCATTTGCATACAAAATAATTCCTATATATCTGTGTAAGTCACTTTGTATTGGTTTATTTAATAAGTGTGCAATTCATGGCAGTTTTGCGGATATAATTCCCTGGAATAGTAGTGCTATTGCTGAAATACATGCACACATACACACTCTTGGGCTGCTTGAACTGAGTAAATGCCTGTAAATGGTAAAATATAAAATATAAAATATGAACACTGATTTAGTTTATATACAAAACAAAATCATGGTTCACAGAATCCTTGAGACTGGAATGGCCTCTGGAGATCATATAGTTCTCAAAACACGTTCTAGATGACTCATATCAAAATACTACAAATTTTTACTTTTTTCACCTGTTACAACAAAAGCTTTAAATTACTTTTTCAAGCTATTTCTGTATACTGACGATAAGTGCCTTGTAAACCTTTCACAAAGCAGGCACTTGGTTTCACTGGAACACATCATCTATTGAACAAACTAATGATATTCATTATTTGGAGCTGCTGATATCAAGAGCTCTAGCCAGAGTCAACTTTGCTATGACATTATTTGTATCCCTCAGTCTACATAATTCATAATTTCTTATTTATACTTTGATTTTGCTATGCAATCTTTGTATAAAAGCCACATCCTTTCAAAACTAGGATCTATTAACAGCTTAGTGCACTGAAGATACACAGACTAAACAGCAACACTATTGTACTAATGCATTACTCTAAGTAATGCAACAATAAATGTCCTTCACACGGGAGTGTAATATTCTTTATAACACTATAACAGCCAAATACCAGTCAACAAACTAAGGTTTCAGTTTTCCACCCTCAGATAATAAATAATACTTCCTGTTTCTTGGTTGGTTTTCTTCCTCAGAACTCAACACAGTGATGATAGGATACTTCCTCTGCAGCAGAATGGCAGAAGGGAACATAGTTTTCGTCTGTTGTACCACCCAGACTGAATTTTTTGCAATCACATGGCAATTACCTTTCATTGTAGCAGAATTCCTTAACTGAGCAAGATTAAAAGTGAACTGTCTATATAACAAAGAATACAGAAGCAGAAAGAGTGGGAGGAACAGCAGAAAAATAGGGAGCATAGAGGAGGAGCAGAGAAATATCTAAAAGGGTTGTGGAGCACACTGTAGAAGAGGGCGAGAGATCATGAAATAGTCCTCTACAAATCTACTATGTTAACCAATTTCTAGGATAGAGGGTTAAGTGTTATTTCTAGTGCCATTTTGTTACTCAAAGAAGCTTCCTATATCATTAGCCTCCTTTATCTACAGTATGAAAACATCATTGCAAGGGTTTGTTGTGTTTGATTTTAGACAAATAAAGAATGACTGTGAGACATCAATATACATGACAATTTCTTAAGCAATGCAAACAGCAATATTTCTCTAAATATACGAAAAATTTTAATGGGAGCATCTAAACCACTAGACTTTGTATCTAGCCTTCTTTGGAAAGAAGGATGAACTGCCTTGTCTTTGCTAGTCTGTTAGACATTTAAAAGAACGTCAAGAAAAGGAAAGAGTCCGAATAGACGTCATGAAAACTAAGAAGATAAGAAAAGTTGAAGTTCTGAAAAGAACCCTTTCACCGAGCCTCCTAATAAAGACGGTCCATCTCTTCATTACCATGCTACTCATCCACCTCTGTTACTCTGCACAAAAGGGAAAAAAGCAGTCTTTATAGTTGTACATGATTATATTTTCCTTTTGTATTGAGTTCAAAGTCTTTTCTAAAAAAGCAAGAGTAGATTGCTCACAATGTAATGGGCCATTCCCAGGAAATGAAAAAATGGCCTTAACGTTTTATATTAATACAATAGGTTATGTATAAAACAGATTTTAAAAAGTTAATGCATATTAGCTTAGAACAGCCATATTTTAACACTGTGCGACTGAAAGTTCCAGTAGAGCAGATGAATGAAACTACAGAAGAAAAAAACCCGCTATGACAAAGAGATAAAGGTTTAACTAAAAGGACTGGAATCTATATTTCAGGTGCCTCTTTACCTTCCATCAGGAAACGAGTTATTAGGAGTAATGAAATCAGAGATAGAAAATACAAAAAGTTTTTAGATCCTTCTGTGCAAGGCGGCGACACCGGCCTTTACTTTACTTTATAATAATTCCTTTGAGTTGTGGTTCTGAGAAAGCTGTGAAACATCTTCCTGTTATTTCTTTTTCATCTTTCCAAACACTGGCCAGGAATAACCCCATCCTATTCTTTTCTTGGGTTTTTGAAACACATATTGACTGTAACGACTATAAATTATCTGGTTAATATGTTGGATTTATAAAAGTGTTAGAGCTCCTCTACGCTGCTACGAGGTGCCTCTGAGAAGGTGCAAGGCACAAGAAGAATCTAACTTTTTCCATGCCTGCTTCTACTTTAAGCCACTGCAAATATTGACTTTAGAAAGTTTTTTAAGTTAACTGAATTTTAGGACAGTCACACCACATCACTCCCCATCTGATGAGCTGTTGGCTCTCTCTTCACAAGTAGCAGTAGACTGATAGCCGACATCCCCTCTGCCAAATACCTCCCCTGTAGTCACCGTCCTGATGGCCAGTTTCTGGAAGATAATCTCTCTTAATCGGGGTTTTTAAGACTCAGATACAGATTTCTAGGAGCTCAGTTACAATGTGCCTATGTAAAAGAAATAACTGTTTCGTAGCTTTGGTCACTGTTACTATACTGCACCAACTACTCTAAAACTGCCACAAGCACTGAACCAGTAGTTTCCAGACCACATCATTACACCTGAAAAACACAGGAAGCCAAGTAATAAAGCTTGCAGCATCTGCATCTTCAGCCCTGATCTTTGGCTGCACACCTAGGACGGTAATTGAATGTCTTAAGTGCTGCATGACAGAAATAAACAGGTACTACGGAGTTACATGTCCTTTCCGTTAACCTATTTAATCTCCTAAACGATTGGAACAAAATCAAGGTTTTGGGATGAAATGTCTTAAGAAACACTATAACCACCTCATTTTACCTAAAAATTTTCTTCAGTTCATTTGGATCTGAGAAGAGCCATGATTACCAGAATGTAAAAAAGAGGCATTTCAGTGTCCAGAGAGAAGTTTCTGGTGAAAGATTACAGGCTCTGGATTTTTTTTTTATCACAGAAATTAGTAGCCATCATATTAGAAATTTTTTTAAAGACATTTGTGGTCAGCTTAACATCTACTACATAAAGGAAAATTTCAAAACATAAACAAGTGTGCTCTTCCAACAGTTTTTCCCATCCCACTTAAAATGCAAGTCAAAAAGTAAAAGTCCTTTTTATTGAAGTGTTGCCAGTAGTCTGTTTTCAACCATTATCTCTTAATGACAGTTCCTTTGCTGATGGCACCACTCAAATTATTTAGATACATAGTACTATTTAGGTTTTCTGACACACTTTGCATTTGACTGGTAATTCCTGATAGAAAAGTGACCTGTATACAGAATTGTGAGCCAAGTTAAGAAGCAGGTCTGCCTATGCTAGTGTTGACCTCAAGTAAAGGGTGTTAAAAACCGCAGACTTAGGTACAAATTTATGTACTATAGATCTAAAAAACTTAAAAGACTTTCAGAGTTTCTGCTCAATATCAGCAATTCTGAGCAGAAATTCTTTTTGACTTTCTTCATCTCTATAATAATAGTTTAATTTATGGTATGGTTCTTCCGTGAGTCCCAGTTAGGATTGAGACCACTTTAGATCTACACCATCTGGCTCTGTATGCACACCATGGAAAGCGAACAACAATTTTGTGCACTAAAAATCAACAGTACTTGAAAATTGAATTTTTGTTCTTCTTAGACATATATTATCAGATTGTAAGCATAGTACCAAAATGAAAATGGCAGGAGACCTGATCTCTCCCCTACTTTTTTGAGCAGTTTCATAAATCCAATTTTTCTTTGCACAAATGGTGCACATGGAGAGAATCTTTTTATTCCTATGAATGAAAGCATTTGTATGCAAATGGAACATTCAAATGCAAATGAATGTATTTGCACAAGAAGCACTTGCCCACCTGCCACACAGCCTTGGCTTTTTGACTTTCAGGGCCTGGGTGCTCAGAAACAGAGTGAATAGGAGAATAAGAATGCCAGCAATATTTCAAAAGGTGAATGGTCTGTCACTGTGAACAAAGTGGGAAGGATAAAACAATGGCAAAAAAATTAAGAAAAAATGGAAATGTACAAAAAAGATTCTTACAACTGTTCACATAACACACGTACACAGACCACCACTACCCAGAGCTGAAGCAGTGGCAAACTGGAAGCATGGAAAGAGGAAGTACTATAAGTGAAATCACAGCTTTTGACAAATTCCTTTGTTAGCCTCTTTATTTAGCAGCTGTATATATTACATGCAAGGATAAAATCTCTGAAATAATGGAATCTTACCACACTGAGAACCTGTTGATGACACCTGGAGAGATTCTTAAAATACCAGAAAACATTTTTTGCATTCACATATTTCTATTCTTTTTCCTTATAAAAATGATGAGCTCTCCAGAAATAAAAACCTTGTTTTCTTGACTTCCCTGTGCTCTCAATATCACTGCTATGCTGACAGCATAGGGCATGAATCTGTTTCACCAGGCCAGTTTGGACTTCTAGTAATAACATTTTAAAAGTCACTGTTGAAAAGATCTGAGAGTAGTGCATCATGCAGTTGAGGATATGCATCCTTTAACTCCTTATTACTAGAACAGCAAGACTATTCAGATAATTTCTCAACTGTTTCTCATTATGCCTTGTATGCAGCCAAGGGATTGTAGCATATATCCCAAAAGTCTATCCCAAAGACAAAACAACACCAAAACCCCATTGCCCTGCAATGGCTCTTCAGGAGCTGGCTGTTGACATACACATGCAGCAGGTGGACATTCAGTGAAGCATATAAATCCTGTACAGAAGACTCAGGGAATAGTTTTGGCGGGGGACAGAGCAGCCTGGCAAAGTACACCTGCTAGGTGACTGATGCATTGAATCTCACAGGAGCCCTCCTAGACCTAGCTGAAGATTTTGGGGCCATACAGCCCCCAGAGATATTTTTTTTTCCTTTTTAATTTAAAATGTGTTATTACCCCTTACTTTCTGCCACCTGTTCTGCTTATAAACTTCTGCAGGGCCCCTCTCTATGCTCTGATTTCCAACAAGCTGTCATGTTACCCTAACCCATGGGGCCACCTCCTCCCCAAGGCACTGAGATGACTCATGTGCATTCATGTATGCAGAGTGGCAGCTGGCCCTAAGGCCAGCAAGGGATGTGACCCATCTATCAGTTACTTGATTTTCTTGAAACTCTGAACCCTGCTAAAATAGACAACTCATGCAGAGCTTCACTACTAGTAGTATTTCTGTCATTTCTTTGATTGTTACAATGGTTTCTGAAAAGCTATCATTCACAAAAAAAAAAGAGTATGGAAAACTTGGAACTCCATTAAAATTTTCATCACATCAGACTCAAGACACCCTTACTTCTAGGAACCCTGGGTGCAAATTCAGTGAGTCCCATCAGAAAAAATTAGATTTATTCTTTCTGAAATCATGGTCAGCTAGCTACTACAGAGTAGCCATCCTTAACCACACTCTCCTCCTCCTCTTTCTTCACTTTCCACCAGTTTGTCAATCAACAATTCCTGTCTGAGGAGTATCACTTAATTTTGTGTTATCAAACCCTCACAAATGTAATTTCAACTAGTACAAATCATAGTCTCAGTAAAAGTTATTTCAGGGTATTTTTCCAAATCTTTGCAAAAGTCTACAAGGTCCTCTTGTCCAGTAATGCTGAAAAAAAAAGAAACAATAGGAACACATTCTAAATTAAAAGCAGGTTGATGCCACAAAGGTCATGAATTCTTTGAACAGAATTTTCCAGTGTATCTTATTATGGAGTTTAAATGTCAGATTTATACTGAAAGTAAGAACATCCCAGAAAATAGGTATGATCCTGACTTTGTAAGGTTTCCTGAATGCTCCTGGAACAACTCAATGAAGGAAGATGTCGTCATATCTACCAAAAATTTAAATACTTGTTCTATTTGAAAAATTAGATGTGAAATTAGATTAACAAATACAGAAGCCTTAGCTTTTGATCTTCAGCTGTTTGCAGATGCAAACTTAAAAGCCAACCAAAACCAGAAATGCTAAATTAATAAATTGCTGAATAAGCTTATTTAATTTCTTCATTGTATTTCTGGGTGTCCATGAATCCCAACATCCCAACCTGAAGCACAAGCACTCAGATGCTGAGAATGTGGTCCAAGTTGTGTCACACTGAAAATACATAGAGGTTTCTGATTAGTTGGCTGATGGAAAAGCAACCATTGAACCACATTTCCTTGTCACTGGGATTTCAGAAACTAATTAAGCCAATTGTAAATCTATAAATACCTTGAGAATTTTTTCATATAATTATATGGAAATTCAAAGCTATAATAAAGTGAAAGGCTGTCCTGATTCTGTATGAATTGATATTACACATCAGCCACATACAGTCGCTAAACTCCATTGCAGGACCAATTTAAACAATGCTTAAATATTAGGTAACAAGACCTAAAATTCAATGTAAGATATGTTCTGTAACAGCAATTCATCTTTTTTTAATGAAACAAAAAAATGTTGAGAATGTATAATCTTTATGTGTCCACTGCATGGGTTAGAGCACCATGCTACCCACTGTAGATGTAGGCAGCGAGGATGAGCTATCCCAATAGATACCCAGATGAAATTTTTATGGAGTCCTGTATACACAAAATTACTTTAGTCCTTTTGCTGTATTTTTGTCCAGAGGAAGCAATTCCTAATGCTTTGATTATGTTACACAAGCAAGCCTTTCAGAGTGGCATGGAAGAAAGGTTTGCTGGTATCACTCTGAATCTGTTTATCTATAAACATTTTTAATAACAAGCATGCACTAAACCTAAAGAGGGACATTGCAGGATACTACAAGCTTCCCATTGTAGCCATAAGACATTTCAAACATGTTAGAAGAATCGTCCCCAAGTAATATATGAAATTAATTCAGGAGCATTTGGTGACTGTGCAGCTCTTGCTACATTCTTGGATTTTAGCCCATTATTTTGAAAACACTCCAGCTGACCCTAGGAGTAGGGAGCTGGGTAGCTGAGTCAAAGTGAGAAGCAAGCTGCAATTCAGGAAGGAGGCTCAGGCGATGAAAGCAGTCCCATTACATTGTATGAACTCATTTCTCACTGAAAATGTCGCAGTTTGAAGGTTTTCTTTGTGACTGGAACAAATAAAAGCTTTTAGGGCTTTCTGAGAACCCAGACATCACAATATGATCAACAGGGGAAAATCACATGTGATACATTTCTCTCCTCCATTTCTAGCTCTGAATGGGAAATGAAGGGAAAGAACCTTGGCAGGTTTACTGGGTGCTTTAGGACTTCTCTTCCCCTGAAGGGATCAGTGCAGGATTTCATTCACTGCCTCTAGAAGTATGTTCACACAGGCTTTCCACCTTCAGACACATCTGAATTTGAACAGTGCCTTGATTAAACATTTAATTTCTTTCTTCCTTCCCCTGTAATGGATTTGGACCTTGGTGCCTACACAAAGTGCAGCATTAATATATGTCATGCAGCCTGTATAAACCTACAAGATTTTACCACGTCAGCTTTTCTAAAAATCTGTTTGTAAACATCTTATAACCATAAGTCTTATAACCTCATCATCTGTTAGAAGCATTGCCTGTTTACTGGCCTGTAGCCTTCTGCTCTAAGCAGGGTTGAGAGTTTACATGTCCTGTTGTTGTGGCCTGTGCTTATGCTGGCGTAATCTGAACAGCTCCTGCTCAAATCCCAACTAAAATATTTTATTAAACTGTGCAGTTATCACCATAATCCCACATTAAGGTCTGAGGAACCTAGCTCTGATAGTAGGGTGTATTTTCAGTTCAAAGCCTGCAGCCAGAATATTACTAAATCCCCCAGCTGTGAGGAATTTTCCCATCCCAGAGTCAAACCAGTGAGAAAACACACAAGGTCCCTCAGCCTCCTCTTTAGAATAGAGTCGAGTAACTTATTCCATATTTCCAAACTGGTAAAATAAATTTCCCTCCTTAAAAATTTAATTTTCCTCTTTTAAAACTTTTAAACCCACCACTGTGAGGTTTTGCATCTTCCTCAGGTGCTGGACTAAAAATACATGACTTGGGCATTTTGCACTCTCTAGGCACTCTTTAAGCACTAAAGGAAAGAAAAAACTTTTCACCCCATTTCAGAGTTCCCAAATTTCTTATGCCTACCAGCATCTGTCCATCCAGCTAGTAATGCTTTGCCTTTGTGTAAGGGTATTACACAGCACTTCTCACCAGAATTTATGACCCTCAATGAATCATTTAATTCATATACAATTTAGACACTCAAGACAGTTAGAATAGTAGTCCCACAGACAAACAATGATGTTCTTGCACCAAAACAAAGCAAGCATTGCAATAGCATAACAGTAATAAACAAGGTTGCCATCCTACCCCACCAAAAAAATTTTGCATGTCTCAACAGCCTCACTCAAAATGAGAACTAAATTCGTGAGCACATTTCATTTCCAAAAATACACGCTTGGAGAGATGAGATAAACAGCAGCATCACAACAGGGAACTAAATACACTTCCAGAGGTCCAGTATCTCTTATCACACATACCACTGTGCCAACTTGTAAGTTGAGGGCTTGGAGAAAATGTAATTTCTCTTTGCAAGGGAATAAAGCCTGTATATAAAAGCCTGTATATACAGCATATAAAAAGTAAAATTCTAAGACTGTTGAGAACAGAAGGCAATAAAGTAATACCTATCTTCTTTCCAATTCCACAACATGTTATAATATTAATGAGCCAAGAAAATTCTTGCCACTCATTTACAAATGTTCATTTGTGTTCTGCACCCTGCACCAGATCCTTCAGCTACTTGCAAATTCAAAGACTGCAAGGGAGACGGGGTTATTTGTGACTAAAAGCAAATAATGTAATGCTTTAATCACAGACCATCCCTAAACGGAAGCCATAAATTAATGATCTATACCTATACTACAGCCTTTCTTGAGAAGTGTTATGGTTTTTTGCCAAATTATAATTTCATTTCTATGTAGGCTACCTGAGTATCTACAGGTGTTTTAATCATCTATTTGTATATATTTATTGGTGGTTTGTGGAGCATATTCTACAGCATTAATAAAAAGTACCGATCTCCAGCTCTTAAGTACCTTGCCATTGAGTCATAAGAACCATTTTAGTAGGACTTATTAATGGGATTTTTTTTATTTTTGTGATTTAATGCACCATGGCTATTCTACACTAGATTTAGCTTTCCCATGTGAGGCTCATAAACCAGAGACCAGAGAAAAGAATGATGATAAACTGTGCCACCACAGGAAAATGTAAAAGCATATAAATTGGACATACATGCCTGTCAAATACTTAGATGCCTCTATTGAGTTTGTTTTGTGGCTGTACATCTAGAAATATTTGCTACAATTACATAGCTGGGGCAGCTGTATGCATCATATTTTGCTGGTTTGGGAGTTGTGTTCTATTTTGGACAAGCCAGACAGGCCTTTTGAATAAGTGGCTTTAGTTTCTTTCTTGGTAGACAGCAATAGTGGCTAAATGATTAAATGCAGGAGATGGCAAAACTAACAAGTCAGTACTAATTATGAAATTTTTAGAGTATCATAGAATAATGATGGCACACAGCTTTTGCAAGAGGAAATTATCCAGTTTTGCTATTCAATTCAGATGCCAAGCTCCAAATTTGCTTGTTTGATTGGGCTGGCACTCTTTCCTCAGAGACTAGAAAAAGCTTCCATTAGCTTTCATTGGCCTAAATCAGAAACATCTGTTAAAAGCACGAAACACTCGTTGGTTGAGATCAACACTCAGAAACCTGCACAAGGGCAGAATCTTTCCCCTAAGGTAGGTGACAAGTCAGTCATATGCCATCATTACTCTGCGTGTCAATTTATGCATATATTTCATTGAATTCCTGATTCAGCTCAAGCCTGTGTCTTTCTTTGAGCTCTCTTAGTGATATTCTAAAATTAAAATTCAGCATCCTATATGTTTCTGTCTTCCTTCAAACTGGTGCTTTGTTAGGCTTCACAACAGCATACAAATACATTAGAAGTTTCAGAAAGCTAAGGAAAAAACCCAAACTCTTTCAGTCATTCAGAATAGCTGAAATACAGTGCAAACAAACATCAACATTAATTTTTTCCATCTCATGCTCTTCTCTTTTAGATACAGAGATTTGATTTAGAGCATTGTGTGAAATCACTTCTGGCTGCTACAGACTTACCAGGTCCTCATTATTGCTGTTTTTGAGGAAAAAACAAGGCCCCATCTACAGATTTTAGCTATACCCCACTGAAAATAAGCACAAAATAGAGGATTATTCAGCACGTAGCTGTGAAGTGTCCATGTTAGGGTATGTTTGGCCGGCTGTGCTAATTGCATCCAAACCCCCATGCCCACGCTCCTACTGGCACTGCTCCATCTCCACATTTACTATAGCTCTGCCTCTTTCCCTCTAATAGCTTCTGGCATGTTCTTCAATCCCCCTATTTCTAATCCTGACATCCCTTTGCCAAACTGTGGAGGCGGCTTGGGGAAAAGGAAAACCAAAACAAAGCAGCCATCATCTTCAGCTGAAATGCACCCGCGTGCGTGGCTGCCTTCCAACATGTCTGCCAGTGCCTAGCTGCTACAGGAGCTACTGCAGGAGTTGGAAAATTGAGGGGAAGGAGCAAAAATACACAACAGGCACAGAAATTAATGTTACTGGCTTTAAAGGCAACAGCCATCTGTTTTCCTTGCTGCCTGGCAGCGTCAGGAGCTCCCTGCAGTGAGGATGGAGATTTGGCAGGTTTCCGTAACCCTGTTGAGCTTTTACTGTCCCTACCAGCATCCCCTGCTGCTTCTCTCCACACCCTCAGCCCAATTATACTTGGACTTTTTATTGCAGCAGCAGTGCCCACATAACCTTATACTTATGGGCACTTTAATCACCAACACCTATCAAAACCAGCAAAGTTCAACTACTGCTTAAGCATGACATTTCTAAATTTGGAATTAATACGATTTTGCAGCCATGTTGCATCCAAATCATAGGAAAGCTGGTTTTAAAATGTAGCTGGGGCAGCGTTTGCAGCTGAGATGCAGAACTTGATTCAGTTTTGTGATACCATGATCTTACCTATATTACCAAGATGTCAAGAAAAATTGTGTTATATTATACTTCTGTGGTTACCATTTGAGTTTTTACTTGCATAATGCTGCTTTCCCGGGCAGAAGGTTGCCAGGAAAACAAAGCATGAAACCTATCACAGAAATGCAACAAAGAGAATTTGGAGGCTTTGTTTTCACAAACTGATTTCAGTGTATTCATTTCCATAAAAATCAAAATAGACATTTCCTTAGTGTATAAGGCTATTATTAATATTTTTCTTCATTGTGTACCAACTTTAAGCAAAAACAAGTAAGTACTAGAAAAAATATAGCAGGTAAAAGAATGTAAGAATATACATTAGTAAAAAAACCAGTTATACATAGCCACAATCTTCCCTTGAAGTAGAAGCTTTTTAGTACAGTTCTTCAGGGCTGTTTCTGTTCTCAGTTATCACAGTTTTAATAAAACTTACAATCACTTCCTAGAGACTTAGTTATCCGGATTTTACAAAGCGTTATCTGCTTTAGGAAAAACCAGAATGCTGCATACAGTAATCTGTCATTCAAGAGTAAGAGCAGCTGGTGTAGCTTACATAAAATGGCAAATAGCCGAACGCAATAAAATGTAAGCATGTTCATAGCAAGAGCAACTATTGGCATAGAACAGATACCAAAATGTATTTCTATTTGGATCACAAATAAAATTATCTGTTTATCTTCTGTCATAATGAACATAAAATAGCAGATCCTTAAATTTGGGGGTGGCAAATTCTCTTAAAAATTTAGTTGTTTTTTTTTTTCACATATATTTAGTGCTCCCAGTTACAAGACCTGAGTTATCACATAGATCTCAGCAAGTCAAAATCCAATTGCTTGGTTTATCTATCACCTTATCACCTGAATTGTGGTTTTGAATGAAGGGTTGTTTGTTTGTTTGGCGGTGGGTTTTCTATTCTGCTCTGGAGGGTTTTTTTACATAAAAGCAGAACATTAAATCAGTGAGGTCTTTTCCTGGTTTTGGTTAGGTTGGTTTTTTTTTAAAGGAAGGTGATTGTCCGTTCAAGCATTTAGTATCTGTTTATATATATTTATATCTTCTTATATATATTATATGTTATATATGTTTTAGTATCTGTTTCAGACAATTTATTCTTTTCCTGCTAGTTGTACTGCAATAGCTTTAACCACCAGGTGTGCTTGGATCACAGATTATTAAATGCTCTGCCCTTGTGTTAGCAGAAGCACACTGGGAGAAGGGTGGAATTAGACTGTGTACCAGCTGCAAACACACTGTAGTTGACAGTACATCCCCTGTGAGAGGGATGAGGGGCAAGACCTGCTTAAGACATTTGAAGCTATTGAAATACAGACTAAAAATAGTAGCAGTGATCTCCACCACATTGGGACCCACTCTGTTCATGGACTTAGCAGCAATTTAATCATTGACTGCAGAGGGTGCAGTTCGATGTGCTGTTTTCCATATACCCCAT
This sequence comes from Poecile atricapillus, assembly GCF_030490865.1. NCBI lineage: Eukaryota > Metazoa > Chordata > Aves > Passeriformes > Paridae > Poecile > Poecile atricapillus. The sequence goes on along the minus strand of NC_081253.1, from coordinate 20,565,869 downwards.
AAAAGAAAGATGATATGGTGGTATACTCTGGATGCCATCATAAGAGTTCAGTAGTACCTCCTGTTATGAAGACATTTACACATCCCCTCTAAGGCTGTGTTTTCTTTCTTTTTTCTCTTGTTAAAGGATTGTTTGCTCAGTTTGGTTCTGCAAGAGTATCAGGTTTCCATTTTCCACTTAAAGCACCTTGTCTGAAATGCTCAGTGTTTCAAAGAATTAGTCCCTTATAAGTCTTTGTTTCCTTGTCATTGAAAGCAACATGAACTATGGGCCCACAAATACAATTTTCAGTCATTGCTGTCTATAAACCACTGATCAAGTTATTTGCTGAGGAGTGAAATCCATACATGGGTCAATATTAACAGGTATGAGACAAAAGGAGGAGCTAGGGAAAGAAAAATGGTTGCTTTGGTTAAGTTTTTCCATCTTTTTGTGGACAAAATTGTAATGATACTAGAACTTAACATCCTGCCTTTTGCATAGTGGTAACAGCAGCAGCACGGCCTAACTACATGTGACAGCCACAATGACTCGTTGTGCACTATGTTTAATGGTCTGTGTTTAATGAGAGCTGAGACGCTTCCTGGACACTGTCCATAACAATCCTTCTCTGAGGCTATAGTCAAACATTTAATGTGAGAACAAACTCTAGAGGAAGTATTTTCTTGCTCTTTATGCTGTGACTACGAACCCACCCAATGTGAAATGAATGGTGGAATGACACTGTGAAAAACAGAAAATTAAAGCACAGCAAATGGAGCCACCTTTTTCTTCTGAGTGGATTAAGTCAGCTTCTTAGTTATGATAGTTTTAGCATTGCTATTAATAAGGCCTTTTAATTTCTTTCAAGGTCATATACCTTCCATGAATAAATTTCCATTTCACTGTCACAAGTGAGTAGGATTTGGGATGTAATGCTTACCTCCTCCCATCTTCCTTCTCCGAAACTTCCTAGTCAAAAAGGTTCTAATCCTAAGGAATCTGCGAGAACCTGTGAGTGGATTGAAACCCACCACAAAAAGGAACAAATCAGTCCTACTGTTAGTATCTCCAGAGTGCCACCAAGTCATTGTGAAGTGAATAGTACTTAGAGAAAGAAACTCACTCTGCAGAGAACATAGTTGGGTTTTTTTTTAATAATCCCACAGGTGTGATTTCCAACACATTTGGGCCATCTCCAGCTGTACATTGAACACCTGCAAAGCACATCGGAGTCCATCAGAGCCCATGGACAGGGAGTCATACTTTGCACTTTGATCTCCGTGAACAAAAAAGAGAGGGAACAATTTAGCATGAACACTGTGGTCTAGATCATGCTTTAGAGGCTTAGCCCTTTCTGAGTTGACAGAAAGAATGAGTTGTTCCACTGGTATTTTGGAATTTTAGCATAAATGCCTCCCAGGGCCTAAAAATCATTTCCTGGAGCAGCAACTACCTGGTGAGTTCAGTGGGGGCAGCTTGAATTTGGCACTCACTAGCAGAACTAGCAGAGCATGCTACAAAGGAATGGGGCTTGGGACTTTTTACCTGTTACCCTCAACAGGCTCAGAGTTTTTCATGCTTCCTATGACATGGATACTGTGTAAATTTGACCTTGCTTAGGAAGATTATCACGCCCAGCAGAGACTCTGGAGAGGAAACATTCCTTGAGCTCTCTCTCTATCCTGAAACATTACAATTACTAATAGAGCTCCTAGTTGCTATTATAGTTTTCATAATATAAACACCTGCCTGCAGGAATGACACAACCAAAGTAATAGACATTTGTCCACTATACAGCTAGAAATTACTTTACAGCACTACAGAACCAGGCCAATTACAAACAGGTAAGCTATAGCTAAGAGAAAGGGTAATCCTATTCTGGTCTGACAGCCATGCAGACCTCTGGATGCATATATGTTTTTTAACTGGTCACTTTAGCCCTGCATTAAAGTTGGTTTGAAGCCAATAGCTCATTGCCCTAAGAAACTGCATTCCTTATGGGTTAATATTTCACTTGACAGGAGTCCTTTCTGGCCAGAGATCAACTATGCAAACAGGTTTGTATCTCATTGTTTCCAGGAACAAGAATTTTTCAAACCCTTCCCAAACACAGCTGAATCCCGTGGCAACTGGTGCCCAAAGTGAATGTAGTTGTAATAATATTTAACATAGAAGTCCCTCAAGACTGAAAATATAAATGGATAATGACCAGACTGAATAAAGACTTCTGGTTATTTAAAGTGTTCTATAAAAATCCATAAGCTAGAACACCCTCATTTTACAATCATCATCATCATCACAAAATATATGTAAATAAACACAACCCACTCTGGGTTATGCCTATGCTGATGCACACTCAAGGGCTTCCAAGCAAGCCACAGTGGTCCTGTTGAGTGGAGTCTGGAGTGCACAAACAATCCTGGCTCAGTGCAGAATTGGTTGAAGAGGTGCCATTCCACCTCCGAACCATTTCTGAAATTCTTGCATTCTGTTTCACTCAGCATGGAACAAGCCCAAACCCTTTCACGTGTTCTCATTATAAACAATCTTTTCCACACATTTGTTCAAACAAAAGACAGGGGTTTAAGATTCAGAAAAGGGTGTCAGGAGAAGAGGAATGGCTCCATAATTCTGTAACTATTTTAACATTTTACTAGTCTTTGAATTTTTGCAAATAAAGTGGACTACAGGAATAATTGTAGGAAACAGCAATGCATTATGTGCTAGATACTTTCTCGGGTGCTTGTATATAGAGAGGGTATTTGAATAAAACTGTTTGGGTTTTATTAACTGTAGTGGTTTTAGCCACATCTGCATAGAGTGCTCTAGCTGAAAACAAATGCAAATGAGCAGAGAGAAAACGTGTCTAATGTGAGCACTGGGGTGTTTATGCTGTACCTCACACATACCAAACAAGCAAGTCTACCCACTTTTTGTTTGCTGTTTACCCTTATGCATTATGTACTCTACAAATGTCCTAACATGTAGTGGCATGTCTGACCCCTGTGTGAAAGACAAAGAAGATTCTTTGCTTCACTCCTTGTGTTCCATACACTAGACTCATGCAAAGTAAAGCAATAAATGAGACTTCTGATTTGGTTATACCCTCCTGACCTGAGAGTGCTTCTGCTCCTTTTCTACTTGTTTTACAACAGAAAAAATCCAAACCCAAACAACCCAGAGAAAGCAACCATGAACAGGGATCTGTAAGTACAGAGCTTCCCAATTTTGTTTAGCTTGAAAAAAAGGAGGGGTTTTTTATCTTTATTGATTAAGATATGAAGTACAGAACAAAGGACTACACAAATAAGATAGAAAGACCAGTACTCGGTTTTCACCTGGCCTGACTTTCCAAAACTGAAAGTGCATTTCTTTTTTAAATTCCTGGTCATGTGGAAAAGAAAATTTTAGCTACAGTTGTTCAGTTTCATTGTGGCCAGTCTGAAACATCTGCTACACAGTTGACTGAAACATTCACATCTGGAATGAAATTAAATTGGTTAAAAAAATATAATGCTACAGGTTGCTTTCTCACTTGAGGAACAGGAGTCAGATCCCAAAACTCACTGTTCACACAGTAACTCAAAAGCAGCAACAATTCAGCTTTACAGTCCTGATATACTCCTATAATGGTCACTTCTAAAATATATTTCCCCTTTGGACTGATTCATTTGACCATTCTACAAAGCTTGTTGTCTTGGACCGTGGGTGACTCCACATGGATATACCTGCACAGCCAGTTAACCACACATCTGAGCCAGGCTTGGCACATGGAGGTACATCTGGGATGGAAACACATAATTACAAGAACTCAGGCATTAGTGAAAGGAGCTGAAACAAGTTTTTTAAAAATTGTTTAAGTGGATAAAAGGCAAAACATTAAAAAAGCAAGATTTTGTACATTTTCAGGGTAGAGGAAAGCAAATGAAAGGGTTAAAAACAAATTAAAATTGTTAATTTTACAAATAAAAGTTAATTAATTTTATTAGGTTGCAAAGGAGATAGTTTTAAAGTTGTATATATGTAAAAAAGGTTAGTGGAAAATGTTTACTGTTTGAGTTAGTCAAATTTTGCTCAGTGACAGAGAAACATGAAGTCAGATTAACTTCTTAAAAGATGCTGTTTATTTATGAATCAAATTTAATTTGTTGTTTGTTTACTAAAGATTTTATGCAAACAAATACAAATAAACTTTGTAATAAACTGGTTTATTAACATAATTTGAAAAACTAGATAAAACCTTTAATGAATATTTTAGAAGGTTGAAAAGCCAACCCAAAGCTTTAAATATAAGTTAACTCAGGTTAGAGGGAGACGTTGTTACTGTACCAGGAATTCAACACGAGGAAGAAAAATCATTTTTATACAGCAATGAAGAGGATTTTAGCTGCATAAATGATGTTGTTTATTCCCTTCTTTGAAGAGGAGAGAGAAACCTCCTGAGGAGAAAAAAAACAAACCCACTCCAAACCCTGAAACCATAGTTTGTATTGTATACAGTCAAAAAAGCCAGGACAGCTCACTACAGGTGAGGTCTGTGCAGAAGAGTCAGTGCTGTCTGACCTGTTTTGTGCAGGTTCTAGTCCAGACAGATGAGGTGCAAATTATTTGTTCTTCAGAAATGTGCACCAGTGTTCTGCCTCAGCTATTATACACTGACTAGAATATTTGGGATGGAGGTGTTGTTTTTTTCGTATAAGTGTCATGTTAATCATGGAAGTGGTGCCAACTCACCAAACCTTCATCATTCAAAAGAATTACTGTTTTAGGGAAGAGATGGCAGGTTTCATCTTTGTCCAGGAAGAGGACAGGAGCATCTCAGGATGCAGTGCTCATCTCAGGAGCAGTTCTCATGGGCCACAGTCTTCTTAATCTCCCAATAAAGGCACTAAAGTCCAGGTGTATTTCTGGTCAATGTCATATCAATAAGCAACAATACCTTTCTACCATGTTTTTTGGTGGCCGAGAGGACCAAGAGACAGTGAAAAAGTTAAATCATCAGGCAGGACTCTGTGGGCAATGAGAATGGTCAGGTACAAATGCTGATCACTTAGGAAACAGTACTGGGATGGGAGAGTACATTTCTGCTGCAAAATTTAAATTGAACTGAGATCAGATCATCCTACTGGTGTCTGGAAAGGAATACCTGCTACAGTATTTAAAAAGTATTAAACAAGATCTTTCACATAGACAGGAGACGCTCTTCTAGCTGTAACAAATGCCCATGGGTGGTATAGGAAGCATTTTTATTGGTAATTCTTTATCTCAGTGTAACTTGACATTGTAAGAAATTTTATATGTATCTAATATGAAATTCTGACCCTTAAGGAAAGTAGCAGAGTCACCCTAAATTAAACTCATAATTTTAAAATATTTTATTATGTCTAATTCAGGCTCTTCATAAAGAGCCATCTTTGCTTCCTTTTTTACCTTAAGGATATAAAATCCTTATCTGAAGTCATTTTAGTAATAGACTGATTCACATATTTCTGTTTCTGAAGTATCTCAGATTTTGCTTCCAAAGTCAGGAGTTATGTTTGAGTTTAATTTTCTTCACACTCTCTTTCTTGATTCTTTTGTTTCTTTCAGCTTAACGCTAAAGTTCTCTTTTCCCTCTCCAGAAACCACATTAGTTCAGATCAATGAATTGATTTGAATTATTATCCTATTATCCTGTCACTAACAGCAAAGGCCTGGGGAAAAAATCAGGCAGGGCAAGACTTTAGTGATACTTTCCAAGACTAACCTCTCATTACCCAAAAGTATTTTGAACACTAGAAAAATTTCAATTCACTTGCAGTTTACTTGGTTATTTTAATAATTGTGACTGGAAATAGCTATTTTACCAAAATGATTTACAGGAGCAAAATTAAATTTTGTTTTCTTTCTTCTATTTCAGATGTTCTACTTGCATGAGGAAGGTCCCATTAAATCCAAACCAAGATACCATATGTTTAAAAGGTAAGTGTTTGAGAACTAATGCTTTTATCTTACTAAACTGTGCTCTGAGATTAATGTTTAACATCTTATAGTTCTATGATGCATGTTTGATTATGACTCAATGACATTTGAACTATCCATACAGTGCAAATTTGAAGTCCACTGTAAAAGAGAAGTAAAATACAATGAAAATAGAAACAAACAAACAAAAAGCTACTCAGAGTGTCTTAGAGGTTCCCTTTTCATATTGTAATGTGCAGTAATACAGAGAACAGCATGGCAAGAAGACCAGTGGGTATTTTGGTTAGTTCCTGGTACAACTAAGGAAACCACAAAACCACATCAATCTCTAGTTGGCTCAACCAGTTACAACATAAAACATTTCTGATTTTGTTTCTAGAACTGCAAACCACAGGAATAAAGAAGGTTTAGCTTATTTTCAGCAATCAACTTAGATTGCTTTCAGAACCTCATTGACATTTAAAGTAAATGTCTCAGTGCAGTTCTTGGGTATGACATGAAGCAAGCCACGCAAGCACTGGTACCGTGTGTGCCTCAGGAACTGTGAAAATTTAATTCTGACTATTTTCTAAAATTACTTCTGATTCCTGCATATCTCCTTGCCGTATTTTATGTCGTGCTACATAGGGAAAAGGTGGTTATCAGTGCATTTAAATAATCAAGTTTTATTTTCCTGTATCAACTGCTTCACAAAATAGACAGTGAGTAATACAAATTGGGGGAAAAGATTGTTCTCTGTTCTCAGCAGTTGTTAAGTGACTATGTATAGCAGGACTGATGACTACTGATCTGGAGATAATGTTGTTTTCTTTGCTTAAAAGGTGTACCATTGCCTTATGGCTATGCTTCTTACCCAGTGGCATGCAGCAGATACAGCCAAGCATGCATCAATCCCACTGGTTTGGAATGCTGCTGAGGTAAGGAGCCAGTATCTCAGCCCATCACCTGACAGGTTAAATTCTGTGGTTATGTCCAGCCAAGCCTCTGAATGACAGTGCTGACTGCAGAGGGCATCCTGAGAGTTTTCTTAGCAGTGTCCAAAAAGCTATCTCAAAGCAGCAATGCAAGATGTTACAGGATTCTCTAGGATCCCTAGAGCAGGACGGGTAGGCTCCATATGTCCCAGTCACTGGAGGACTATGCACTGAAAGCAAGGCTGACCCATTTAGAAAGTTTGCCCCTCCCCAGTATTGATGATATTGATGATATAGACAACCTCTCCATGTTCAGCTATACTGGATATGCAAGCTGCCTAACAGCTGCAGCGCAATCAGAAATCCAGGAATATGGGAACAGAGGAAATGTTTTCTGCATTTAAAAAAGTCTGAAGCTTGAAGCATAATTAAATCTTTCTGTAAATGAAAGGTCAAACAACAACATTTTTCTTCAATGCAGATCATAGACAAATAGCTTTTAGTTGTAGGTATAGCAGTACTTTAAATCAATCACTGCAATATTTAAACTGAAAATAACCTAGAAACACCTCTGTGTTTGACATCTGTAACCAAATGAATGCCTGGTTATTCTTCCTGCCACAAATTCCATCAGTTCTTCTTTTCTCTTTCATCTGGCTAGAAAAGCAAAGTTATGTAGAAGTTAACTCACTGTATAAAAACAGTGGTCTGATGACTCAATACATGTCAGGAACTGAATTTCTTCGCCATTTACGAATCTTTTAGTAATATAATGACGACATCAAATATATGTTCCAGATAACTATATTACAACCAGTATTTTTTGTGGATTCATGATCTGGTAAAGAGGAATATGAGGAAAGTCACCATAATTTAGGATAGCCAAATCCAGGAAGACATCAAAGAATATCAGAAATATTTATTAATGGAAGATTATTAATTCTGAAATATCTCGGGCCTTCAATTTTTCCTATGGGTCAATAGGTAAGTGACAGAGCACAAAAAATCAGTTCTTAGGTTTGTGTGTTTACCTAGTAAGGGACTGTCTGAAATGGTGGCAATCTGAAGGATGGCTATGACCTGTTTAAAAATGTAGTCTGGGATAGTCCTCCATTTGGGTATGATTCCTAGGGAAACAGATAGACCTCATGTAGCAGACCTGCTACTCTATCACACTCACCTCTTAAACTGTTTCATCTTCATTACTCATCTATGAGAAATATTTCTCAAAATCTTCTATTAATCATCTCTAGAGCAAATAACAATTTATTCATTGTTCAAGAAAGAAAACATTTGAATCATTATATCATATAACAAATTATCAAAATGTGTTAATTCATCTTCTCATTCCTTACAGAAGGATTAAGATTGTCTTCTATTGGCAAAACAACATCTTTCAAAGAATAAAGATAATTTTGGAAAATTAAAGCTTTCCTTGTCTAAGTGTCTAGCTATAAAATATAATTGAGTACTATATGATAAGTCAAAAACTGAAAGAAAATCACTTTTCTGTTTTCTGAGCAATTTCCTGGGAGCTCTCTTTATAATATGTTCTAACTGAGTATTAAAGTCTACCATACAGATTGTTATCTGTGGAATTGTTTTGGCCCAGTACCATTATACTTCTAACATTAATGGATAAGTCCTTAACTATTAACTTTACTATAAGTATGTTATTTAAAATTAAATACAAAAAACACTAAGGAGAAAACTTAAATGCCACATATGTATTTAAAAATCCACTTCTTAAAATATTGACCTTCACAAAACTGAAATGAGGTTTACTTCTAAGGACCTTATATTTTGATTTTGAACAGATTACACAGTATTTTTATGAACTAAAATAAACCTATATGACGTCATGAATATAGTTTTCTGAGGAGCTTTTGGTTTGCTTTGTTTTTTGGTTTTTTTTAGTCAAGCAGAATTGGTGATTTAATAAGCATATGAGCCTATTTCTGAGCTTTCTTGTTAGAAACAGTTCTGGAACTCTGTGACAAGGAGTGCTATTCAAGAAACACGTGATAGGCATTTAACTTTCTAAAATGTGCAGCATGGGAGATGAACCAAGGCCCAGTAACTGCAATGCTTCCCAGGCCTTTTCATTTGAAAGCTTCCAGTGCCTGCTGTGGCAAATCTCAGCTTGGCAATTTTCCACTTCTGGAATAACTGCCTCATCTTTCTTCGCTGGATATGCCTCCTTCCCTTTATTTCTACTGTAAGCCTAGCTTTGAAGCTCCTCAGATTTACTTTCTTTACCTTGTTGCTTACGCTATTTATATTCATAGGTCCATGCTGTTTATGTTAGGTCTCTGATGGATATTTTTTAAAGGGGAAAAATATGCTTTAGGAAATGAAGACTTTTGTTTTAGTATGCCTTTGCTTTAATCTGCTTGATATTAGACTTCAAGATATCTTTTCTATGATGGGAAGATGCTCAGCTGCAAATTTATCAATGCCTTTGTCCCTCACCATGGTGAAGCACCTGCTGGCAGAGGCACCCAGGGCTGTTGCACCTGGCTCTTGGCATGGCAAAGATCTGGGTGCTTCCAGTGGTCTCAGAGGACTCTACTGCCCTGTCACGCTTCCTACAGCTCTGTCTGCTACTTCTTTGTAGAAAGGGAACCACTGGGGGCAACTGACCCATGGTTACAGGGTGCACATACTCTCCTCAGGATACCAGCAACCATGGGTTTTTCAGATGTCTGTCTCTTTACAAGCTCTTCTTTCCATTTCCTTCCTCAAGGATGTGATAGCAGCAATATTTGTGCAGATGTCAAAAAATTTAGCTGGTGCAGCCAGTGTGCAGAATTCTGTGATGAAATAACTGAAAACATATTCTAAATTTCCACATTCCCATTTTGTTGCCACTCTTGAGCACTTTTTTTAGTTTGAGCTCTTCCTGTATGTGCCTTTCTTGCCTAACTAGAGCCTTTTTTGACATCTACAATTATTGCTGTTCTCTCTTATATAAATTGCTGATGCTCCTTCCTTTACCTTCCATAATGTCTAATTGTGTTTGCAAGATGACTTTCAACATCTTCATCAGGTGATCCTTTGTCTTCTGAGTCCACTTGTTACAGTCAGTTTCTCTGATGTAGTTACTTATTTAGCATATCCATTTTAGTGCTCAGAAAAATCTAACTACATGTTAATAAGTCTCACTCCTTCTACCACCCAGCTCAGAGAGGCACTGTGTATTTTTCAATGCCAATGTGTGTCTCAAAAGAATTAACCTATTGACTTAAGATAATACAAAATTAAAGTACTAACTTGGTTACTCTTCACATTCTGTAAGAAGAATGCAGAAATCTATCTTTCCTGCTCAGTTTCCTTGCATCCCTTCAGCATTTTTCAGTATCTCAGAGCTGTTTGGAAAAGAGATTATGCCTGTTCCCTTCTACCCAGACATTTAATTGAATTCAAAAAGAGATAAATATATTTGAGTTCAATCTCCCTCATCAAATATCAGCTATACTAAAAAACTGTGTATGGCTGTGCATTGCATAATGCTTAGCAAGCTTCTTGTACAGCTCAACAGAGTTATCATATGACCATGGAATAAGTTGGAATTATATTTCTCATCTCCTGGGCCAATTTCTTGCACTGTCTGGGAGAGTTTCTAATCTCAATTTATGCTAAAACCAATTGTAACAGTATGAATATTTCCCAGGACAAGATCAGAATTTGACTCATTCTTTTGTTTTGTTATGTTTTAGCCACAAAAGCCTGGCTAAATATATGTTAAATTGTAGACAACTTAAATTTCTTTTAGTTACTAACACAAATAACTGACTTCCTCTACACCATAAGCAGCATGCTATAAAAAGTTGCTTTGGTTTGGGGTGTGTGGATTTTATACAACCCCTCTCCTTTCTGTATGCTATGCATGACTTACCAGTGGAAAAAACCCACACAAATGATTGCTTTTCCAACAACACTTAGAAAATTAGTTTTTAAATTATTTTTTAATATAGAATTTAATTATATAAAAAAGATACTGCACATCTATTGTGCAATTTAATGCTTGATTAATAACATCAATTTTACTTTCTCCAAAAAATAAGTGGGATAACTTGACTAAGGGTGTAGGTCTTTGTGAGAACCATTTTGAACATTTTTCTCAACAAATCCAGCTTCCTGGATTCAGGAATTATGATTCCAGGCATTATGATGCCCTTGAAAACCCTTCCATCCCAAGGTACTCACTAGGCCTTTCTGTACACTAAGTCCATTCACCTTTTACTTTGAAAGCTTGTTTGTCATTTAATAAGGAAATAGACTTTTAAATATGATTTCTGAACAGGTTTCATTTTCCTTTGTCAGTTAGGAATAAAAGTAGGAATTAGAATTAACTTGGTTGTAAGATTTCACGTTGTTCTTTAACCAGCCTTTTCAAAGCAGAAACTGCTGCTGGAAATCTGATTAATGGAATATATGGAATACCTCCCCTTCACTCCCCAGTTTCCAAGAATTGTTCAGATTTTGTTTTCCAAAATAAAAAAGAGCCGCAGCAATCCACAGTCTTGTTAATTTCCCCACACAGAGAAGCCAGAAAACAAGCTAAATAAAACCTTCCTAAATTGGACCAGTATTATTCCCATTTACACCCTAAAAATCAACATGAATGAAGCAGGAAGCAGAAAGTAAGCTACCAACGGCAATAATTCTAAGTGAGTAATCTGTTTGCTTTAGTTTCCTATATCCACCCATTTTCCTTGTTTTTCATTTGCTTCCACTTTGGATCCAATTTATGGCGTGAACACCTACGAGTCTACCTACTACATCCAGGCTTCACAGACTGATCTTCCCTGTACTTGTCACACCAAACAGCACAAAACATCTAGAACAGACCATTAGCTGCACCTGCAATTCACTTTTAGCCCACAGTATATCTTGCTAAGTCAGTGAGCACTTGTGAAATTATATTTTTCCATGGGAAGGGGAACTTTGCAAAGACAGCAGGGAAGAAAGATGACTGATATTTTTCAGGAGATAAACATAGGTCTCCCAAACAATAAAAGAATGATGTTATCCTAGATGGAATAAGCATTCAGTGCTCTGTTTAGTGCAATAGCTTTCTGGAATGTTTTGTGGAATGTATTATTTTACGGCTACAATACTTAGGTTAGGGAACAAAATCACAGTTCTTCTTTCTTAGAAATGTAAAATCAAATAGCAGCCATCTCAATGAAATTATTCAACATTCAAAATGTTCAATCTAGCTACTCAAAGAGCCCCAGGGACTGCACCTTGGGGGGTGGTACAACCAGGCACCCAGGCTTGAGTGGGAATTCATCACTCTTGTCTACACCACTGGGCAAAGTGGAAGGGTGTAGCAATATGCACTGAAAATGGAAATAGTTTCCCTAGAAAAGCAGGGTCCTTGTTCAGTCTGGTCAAATATTTGCCTGTCAACGCTGTTCTTCAATGGCAGACTACTCTCATAAACTGGTTGGTTGTTCTAGGTTTCTTTTCCTGAATTTCTGTCTTATCCCTGGAAAAAGGAGTTTTCATTATTAAAAAAAAAAAAACAAAAACAAACAACAAACAAACTTACTAACATAGGAGGTTTGAAATAAAAACTGAAAACTGTCCAAAATTTTTGTTGCGAAAAGAAAGGCCTTTTTTGTTCATGTGCATTCCTTACCTCTTTCACCACTCCATGGCCAGTTTCAGAGTTAATAACAAATAGAAACCTTTGTTAAAGAATTAATTTGTGTTGAAAATTTGTCCGTCTACAGGCAGAGATTATCTAATAAATATTTTCCTTCTATTTTTTTATTATTTTAACAATTTGCAGTGAAGTTCTCATTTATTGAGCAAACAGTGCAAATATTGAGTAAATATTGAAAAAATACATTTTATTAACTGAAAACAGATAATAGGCTTTACCTCTTTAGCATAAGGGTGTATAAACGTGCTTCCTTGAACATTAATCAATTATATTATGGAGACTAGAATCCAGTCAATCACAGTCTTCAGTGAAAGACTATAATCTGGGGGGTGGGGGCAGGTTAGGACCCTAGGCATGAGAATAGATAGCAAATATCTGAAAGCAACAGGTTGGGAGAATGACAATTGCTGCAGCTTTCTGAACACACAGAATAGGGAAAACTGTTGGAGCTGTAGATGAGGGTTTGGCAGGGCTTGGAAAGTGAGATAGTCAGATCTGATCACTGAGTTTTAGCAATGAGTTTAGAGTATCTTAGACTTGTTTGTAGAGTGCACTGCAGCAGCACTGGCTTTGCCTAGGTAAATCAGACACATGAATGTCTTGCATGACAGGAATGCAACAAAACAGCCAAAGCAGACCTTCTGTTTTTCAGCTTGAGTATATATTTTACAGAAAGGAAATATTTATTCAACATTTGAGAAAATAACAGAGCAAAACTTTAAAGAGAGATTAAGTACATAGTTGTGGAAGGAGGTTGAGTGTTTGGGTTGTTCCAAAGAAGTAAAAAATCTAGAAAGAGAGGGTTTTGGAGTTTTGTTGGTTCTTCCTCCCCAGATAAATGTCCAGTGTATGTCAGTGAGACTTTCGGGGTAAATAGATTTCGAGATTTAGCCCATGTTACATTGTAAAACTGTAATTATGCGAATAGTTCTGTCATAGCAATCAAGTATGTTTAAAGTAGCATAATTGGGAAGGAAGGACTTCCCAAAGGAAGGAAAGGAATTATCTCTACATATTTGTAAACATGAAGCAAATTAAATTTGTATAGAAATGTTTATCATATTTGATTGATAGAAAGCAAAGGTATTTCTACATACCACATCTATGTGAATGTTTTCAACATCTGACTTAAGAAAAAATGTTCTGAAATGTTCTGAAAAAGCTACTGCCCTTAGTAAACCCACATTTAATGCTTTTAAATATTGCTGGTAATATAGTTAACTTAAAATGAAAGATGTGTTTCTGTACAGGTATGCACATATGTAGTATATAAATTAGTTTTGAAACATTTATTTCAAGGCTTACAGTAAAATATTTTAAAGTACCACTGTATGAATTAGAACTTATTTTAAATGTATATATTTCAAGGTGATGTAATTAAACCAATCCCTTCTTTTTTAATTCATATTCCATAAAAAGAAACAGAAGTTTTTCTCTTCCTGGAAATCATTATACACTTTTATTGTGAGGCATCAAAGTGTAATCTATCTTGAAAAACATTTATAAACAGCAAGAAGTATGATCAGCAAAAATAAAGCATTAGCCTAAAATATAATAGTGAAAATATTCTGTATTATGTGTGAAATAAGGAGCTATGCTAATGCATACTAATACAATGTGAGTTTAGTCAGGCCTTCCTTTAACCAGTTTGGAAATACTTATCACTCTATGTAAGTACATAGTAATGTCCATATGCAAATTCTTGTGTTATAAAGGTTCAATTCTCCATTCTGTAACTGGCTCTGGCTGCCAAGCAATATGCTAACAATGAATTTCATCTGCTTTTACAGCACATCTGTTAGTAGTGGATGACAGTCAATTGGCAGAACTGATATTCCAAGCACTGGCAAAAAATCAACTTTTTTTCCTCCTTGATTTCATTAATTTCCTGCTGGTAGAACATCCTAGCCGCCCAAAAATGGTATCAGTTCATACTGGCCTTCCCAACAGAGTGACATTACTGTAGTTTAAGAGGATGAATATATTTTGAAGTGAACTAATAGGATTTGTTTGAAAAGGAATGAACTGATAACTTACTGCAGTCTGCAAAATTTCAGGTCTTTAAATGAGAATGTATCTGCTGATGTGCAACACTACTCAATTCAAATGCAAAACCTGCATAAAGGAAAAAAATTTCAAGGACAGAGTGGAGAGGTCAATGTATATTTCCATCCCTGAGAAAATACATGAAAAGCACATGGAAAATAAGGAGGCTTCACTAAAGACAAGTCATGACTGACTAATCTGGTGACTTTCTCTGATGGATTTACAGCATTGGTGGATGAGGGAGGAAAGACTGACATCATCTACCCATCAAAAAGCAGTTGACGCTGTCCTGTGCAACATCCTTGTCTCTAAACTGCGGAGGTGTGGATTTGATGGATGGAGCACTCATTGGATAAGGAATTGGGTGGATGGTCACGCTCAAAACAGTTGTGGTCAGTTGCTTGATGTCCAAGTGACATCACTGGCATTCTTTAGGGGTTGATATTGGGACAAAATTATAATATTTAAGAAAATACAGACAAAAAAAAATCCTGAGGACCTAATTGCAAAGTGTTCACTTCAAAAAACTGCGTAAGAAATTGAACACATGCTGTATCTAGTGCTACGCATTATTTCTCCATGTTTTACTGTCAAACAACACAAAGAAACCCCAAATAATAAAAACCCCAAACAAAACATGAAACAAAAGCTACTGTTATTTTTTCTTTTAAAATTGTCTCCAGAAAAGGATTTTACTTCAAAATATGTTTTATTTCTCTGTAGAACAAGGTATTAATCACCTTGTTGCACTCCAAGCCGGGATAAAGAAAACCTCACTCATTATATTTCTTCTTCTGCAACACATGCATGTAAATAATTGTTTCTGGCATGGAAGTTCATTGGAAGCTAAGTCAAAATAGAAGTTCACTATCAACATTTGGTTTGCTTCTGTTGACATCAAACTAAACAGGTCTGCAAGTTTTGTCTTTGATGAATCTGTATGCCCTGAAACACTGGAGCCACAGATGGAGGGGTCACACTGGCATCTTCACAAAACACCACTCAATGGTGCTTTTCCTTCCCCATCATCTGACTGAGATTGTGGTCTTATGGGCAAGGCCTTAGACAATGTCAAACAGAATATTAAAATCTAATATTTTCCTTTGACACGTGTCTTCAGATTACAGGCATTTTCCCCGCATTTGTTCCAGTGCTATAAATGAAATAATGTCATGCCACATAAATATGCTGACTTTAGTGTAAATTCAGATGAATATTCATATGAAAATATTTCAAGATTAGCTTGAAATGGCTTCTAAATACTTCTGTAATAAACCTGTGACAGAATAATAGCTATAGTATCTGTAATAGTAAATCTACTTCTTATAGATCATAGAACCTGTACTATGCTGGGGAGGTATGACTTGGCCTGACTTACCCTCATTTTTGAGCATGTTCTAATAACATTTGAGCTGAACTGAGTTGCAGATATGCTAACCCAAACAAGTTTAACAGATGGTATAATGGTGACCTCACACTGTGGTCTAGACAGGCTAACAAAATGACTGCATAACAGAAAGAAGCCTCCAGAGCGGGATAAAACACAGTCTTTGGTGAAGATGAACAGTGGAACTTCGGGGCATGTAATAAATTTATACATTAAAGTATGTTTTATAGAATAATAGTTTTTATTGAGTTGTGATGAGACCACATTGATGGCTGCACCTGTTGGATAAAACAGAGTTTTGAGCAGATTTTCAGACTTACTATCTACAGAAACGCTGGATCTCCTTCATAGTCCATAAGTCCAGCAAAGACAAGACAGATATACCTACTGACTTAAAATCTACTCTAGGTGCTTTCCTTTGCAAGGATATTTTCCAAAACTGTTTTTTCCCTAAGAAGTAAAATCATGGATAGAAATGACTAACACGAAACATAGTGATTTTTTTTTTATGATAACTTTGTTATTTAAAACTTTTATTTTAACGGTTAATAATGAAAAGATTCATCTAATTCTGAATTGAAAGTTTCTTATTTTGTACCTTTAATTCAATTAATTTTGAAGTAAGAACAAAAGTATTTTTGATTGTTTTCTGGTGCCTAGCTTGGGGCTTGAGGGGTAACCCACAAAGAGGTGCAGTTAGTGGGCAGATTACAGGGTGCAGAAAATGTAGAAAAGGCCATGGCTGTGATTGATTACAGGTTTTTCACATGAACTTCATCATGACAAATGGATGAATATGTATTTTTGCACTAATTTGAAGGAACTTCATAGTATATTATTTTAAAGAGAAGATGACTCAGGGAATTCTTTTTTTAAAATGTGTATTATAAGTACAAAAGAAACTTTGTGAACAAACACAATAACAACTTTTTATGACTACAAGCTTTTATTAGCTAGGAATAAGCTAAGGAGAGTGATGAACAAGCTATGTAGCTCTCACCTAGTGACACCTAATAAAATCTTGAATAAGATGGCACTCAAACAAATTTAAAGAGAATGCTTTACTATTGCATTCCTATCCTATAATTTCTCCAAATTTCCATATACCTAGAAAGGGTCAAATTTCACAGTAGAAGTGTCTGTGAGTGTTGTTTCAGTGTTGGCAGAGATGTGCTCATTCCCATCACCTGAAATGGGTGTGAAGGAAACTACACCAAGTACAACCAGCTCAACACTTTTGTCTCAGTTTGTGAAAGTGAACTAAGGCTTTGTGGCACACAGAGGAGCAGTACTTCATAGTGAGGCCAAATATGCAGAGTCTGATTCCAGTAGAGTTAACTTGGTCATATTTTGAACATATGTGAAGTCTAATGTGAATTGAATGTTAAGTAAATCAACTTATTTTATTAGTAGAGCATCGCATATTGCCATTTATTTCAACTCAACTTCTTTTCCACATCACATGCCTTTTGTGTATTTCATACATGCCTGAAAGATACTATTTCTGGAATAATTTCCAAGGGTTTTGCTATGTTTATGGAACTGATTCTAGTATTTTTCCAGAAAATCTGGGTAGTTACACCATGTCTGCAAAGCTTTCATGGCAGAGAAAAAAAGATCAAATCAATGAGACTGAAACAACTCAGAGATGACCCTGCTCAAGTTTAAAATTCCTACCTTAGCCTGTACTGGAGAGTCTTTTGGGTTGGAAAACAGGTGATGAAAAATAACAGTAAAAGTAAAACAATTAAAACACAAATAGACAAGTTATTGAGCATTTGTTACTGCAGAGATGAATGTTGCCTAGTCTGCATCTCAGAAGTAATTTTGGGAAGAAACTTAACAGCTAGGGAACAAGAATTATTTTCTGACTATTACTGATGTTTAAAAATGGGCAGCTGCTTCAAAATGCTCAGTGGCTTGGAATGTCAGCCCAAGCACTGGGCAATGACTTTGTGGAAAGGTTTGCAGCCAAGATCATCCAGTGCACATCCATGTTTCCAAAACAGATCTTGCCAAAAGGCACGCTAGGTTATTGTGTGACCTGCAAATAGGACACATTAGCACACACAAGGTCTTGGGCTTTTGCTGGCAGTCTAAGTCTCCTTAGACCTAAGTCTTCCAAAGTCTCATTAGGACACCAGTCTTGGGGAGGATTACAAACACAGCATAATTTACACTACCAGCACACTTTACCACAGGGCTGTGATCTCCACCTAGAGCTATAGGGACAGTAAATGTATCAGAGCTAAGTTGTGCCTCAAGGCAAATACTCTGTTGATTCTACTGTCCTTCCTGTTATGTCTTGTGATGTTTTTCTGTACTCATCTACTCATCCCATAAGACATCCATGTGAGCAGCTCTGTGGTTTTATTTTCATGTTTAAATCCAGTTGCTGTAATCAGCTTTTTTGTAACTGAAACTGCAGTTGTTGTGACCATACTAAAGTACAGCTTTTCAGGCTCAGCCTGTAACTCTGCTATTAGAGGTTTAAACCTCAGTGTAGAGAAAGTCTATAATGAAAGTGAAGCTCTCTTCAATTTCCTATGATTCAGCATAGCTGTACTTGAGAATATCCCCGTTTTGTTTCCCATGCTGTGACATTTGAGACCTGCCCTCCAAGTGCCGGTGGGAGGCTGTGGACTTGCCAGCTTGACATTTTAGATGGTATCACAGTCATGGTAAACCTCTGCCTTAGTGCTGGCTTGCAGGCACCAAGTGAGTATGTGGAGTGGCTTTTAAAGACTCTGCTCACGAACCTCATCAAAAGCACATTAATTTCAGAAGGAACATGATTGTATAATTATCTCAGTGCACTTTAGATTAATTGACAAATGCATTCTTTTGTTCAAAGTCTTAATGAAAATGTTAAGGCTCATGGTGTAAGAAGGTACTAAATACAGACAGACAATCTTTTGAGACCAATAACTTGATTTCTGAGCACTAGTTGTACTACACTACTACTTAAATGAAGACACAGAAATAAGTGTTTTGCCCCTTAAATGAGTACATCTTCAGTAACTTTTGCTGTAAGAATAACACTAAGAATGATGTAAGAGTGATCTTTTTAACACTTTGTTTCAAAAGGATGTTTAGTTGAAGGTCCCTTAGTTGAGTAATTATCTCTCAATGGTATTTCCTGCATTAAAAGTCACTGTGAATAGCCTTTCATCCTTCTGTTCCAAAAATAAGCAATACAAAACAAGCTGGTGCTTTGTTTTCAGAAAACCTAGGAACCAAATTCTGAAATAGCTCTAGCTGTGACACCTAGGAAATCAGGCAGTCTGGTTCCAACCACTGTGAAAAAAGACACTTCAGCCTACCAATGAAAAGAACACTTTATATTCCCAGAGAGTACTGATATGCATCTTGAATATGCCTAATTGCATCAATATTCTGTCAAAGTGAATCCCTTACTAGTAGCTGCCGAAACAGTGGCAACTCTCCAGCTGCTAATGATATTTTAAAAACTGTTTTAGGAGTGACAAGGCAAATGTCTGACAGCAATTTTTTAAAATTAGATCGGATTTTTGAACCAGTGGTTGTCAGGTGTTCCTCCAGTGCAGATGCAGTTAAAGCCTTCTATTCATCAGGTACTATTTTAGTCATCTTAGAATAGTATGAAGCTAGGTGATTAGATATGATCATATCAGATTAGATATAGAATTATAGATCTCTAGTTTGCTTGGTTTGGGGGAATTCAAGTCTCTTTTTCCCACTTGCTTTAGGCCTTACAGTAGGAAAGACTTCAGTCATAAATTTGCTATTTCTTGGTACATCTGGACAATGCATTATTGAATTTAAAGCCTAAATTAAAAATAAAGGGGGGGTGACATTCAGTTTAAATGAAATGCAAATTTTTGTATTTAAAAGAAAAATAAAATCAATTCCTATTAATGCAAAAGAATTTCTTTAGTCTCAATGCTTTATACATATTTTGTCATGTAAAATGTTTTTAAATGAGAAATGTATTTTCAAAATAAAATCTGAGCATTTTGATTTTGAAGCATCAAAATAAGCTCTAAATTTGACTAAAAATTATTTTATCTTTGTAGTGTAATTGATACCCAATATCTAAATCCTATGTCCTGTTTTATCTTTTGTTTTCACTTTATCTGATGATTATCATTCAAACTTACCTGTACAAAATAACTGTATTTTTGAAGCTCAATTTATTTCCTGTAAAGTTTTTTTAACTTTAATGTTTTATTAGTTGTTTTTTTTCTATGTATATTCTAGATGGTGTTAACCCATATTTGGACTGACAGAATTTCAAAATACTGCCTTATTTATTTGAAAGTATTAATTATTGAGGGAAGGAGCTCACCTACGTGTAAGATCATGCTTCTGCTTTTTGCTTTTTGTAATATAACTAATATTTCAGTATGAAACATACACAGAATGCTTTTGATCTGCTTTTAAACTGCATTGGTTTAGTTTTAGATGGCAGTCTAAACTCTAGGCTCTGTATGCTTGTCTTTTTGCTTATATATAGCTATGATTTAAGAAATACTAGGGAATTTGAATATTAAAAATAAGATAGCTTATTTGGATTTAGTTTCAAAGGATTTAAGGTCATCTTTTATCTGAAAAATACTTTAGGTATGTTATGCATACATAGAGCGGTATAACAAACACTTGGGGTTTTGAATAAAACCGCTTGGTCAGACAGAAACTAGTGTATCAGACTAAAAAACTGTGCTGTGAACTCTGGTATTAAAGTAGGCAGTTGCACTCCCAATGTGTGTCTCTTGGCTGACTGACTTTGGTGTTAAAAAAGATGCAACTTCAAACTAAGGCTTTTCTTGTGACTAGTACATTCATCAGGTTTCAGTCTTGTGTGGCTTATATGGGATTATCTGGAGGCTTATAAAGGGTGATCTCTTGCTGTAACCTTTCCTTTGATTGATCTTGCAAGGTCTTTCTCTCTCCTCTGTCCCTCTGGCTCCCTATTTTTAAGAAGCTAGTGGCAACATAACTATTGTTGAAAACTCTCAGCCTGTGTCAAATCTAGTTGAACCAGTTGGCCCATCTTCACAAGTCCTTGCAGAGTAGGAGACACTCAGAAGCAAACAGAGACCGTACAACAGCATGTTTCTTGCACTGGAAATCAGTTAAATCATCAATAACTGCAAACTTTATTTCTTAAAATCCTGTCAATCCTGTAAAGGCTGTGCCAACAGTACTGCAGTTAAGAAGCTGAAAAATGCACTCACAGACTCATTTTCCAACAGCTTTCAGTGAGATGCTGTTATTGAGACTCCTGCCTCCTTGTCAGGCCGACATCTGTTCTTTGTGCTCAAGAAACCCAACATGGTCTTGAACCACCATTTCAGACAACTCTACACTGTGCTCATTGCTTTCCTACCTTGTTCTTATTCACTCATGAATTTGACAATGTAGCAAGTGAGTCTGATGGCTTGGGCACTTCAGGAATGGGGCTTGTAAGGTGAGGAAACTCTTGAGTATTTTCTGTTCAGCCTTCCTGGCAATAAATAACTGCCTTTCTTTTTATAAATGCAACTTTGAAATTCGACTGCCAATATTTCACTTTGAGGCTCAGGAGATTCTTGAGACTTAAGAAATTCTTCTACATTCATCTTCAATATGTTTTGGAACTGTAATATAAGGAGTTTTCCTCAGTTCTCAAAGACCACTGGTAACATCTACTGGCAGGCCAGCTGTGTTCAATGCAGGTTTCAGCAATGTTCAACCAGCCCTCATTTAACATTCATGTTCTGTGGCCAGAAGATGTGGTTAGGGTATTAATTCAGAGCATTTCTGAGGAACATCATCCTGGGTGGGCTGTAGAAGGATGTAACAGAACTAATAATTAAATTCACCTTTCTGCAGAGAGGACCTATGAGAGAGTGAACAAGCAGCAAAGAAAATACTGATTTATTAAATTTAATCCAGAAAGGTAGACACTGATGTGTGATTCACCAGAATGGCACCTCCCTGGAGTTTTGCATGACAGATATGTTGGGGAATGAGAGAAGGCAGCCCTTCTTTGCTGGAGCTATTTCTAAAATTCCACTTCATATCCTACATTTAAAGTTTTCTGTGGCATAAATATTACTGCAATGAGAGAGAACCAGGCAAGCTGAAGACTTGAGTCTTGAATACTGATACCTTGTTAATAACATTGCTCACTATGATAGTTACTTGCACTTAAAATAAATCTTAGTAAGGTTTGTACTAATAGTGATTTTTTTCCTAGATCAAAGTGCTAGTTATAGCATATGTATTAGATATTTGGCTTATAAAATACAGCGTCTACCAGTAAGAACAGCTCTATTCAGAAGGCTTTTTGGTAATTTGGTTTGGCTGACCACAAAATGAGAGAATGGGAGAGTCTCAGGGGTTGAAATAGCAGAAGAAATCAAAAATAAAACTACAGGATTAGCTGTCAGTTATTTCAGCTTGAACCACTGTATTTTACCTGTTGCTTCTTAAACGTGCTGGGGAACAGTTTGAAGGAAGAGAATCAAAGCCTCGAGTAGGCACTAACTTACCCAAACCACTGTGTCTTCAATTTTAGAAATGAAAATAAGTATTAAACATGTATGTCATCATACACAATGACAAAGACCAACACAAGGATGTCTCAGACTTTCTCCATGGCACTGCTGGCATGCAGTAGTAAATTGCCACATTACCCAGCACAATTTGAATGGAACTGAGTCAAATTTAATTAGCTCCTGTCTTTAGAGCATTTCTTCACCCACAACACTTGTAGTCTTTAGGACCCTGCTGTACAACTGTAATGTTGTACACAAAATGCAAGCTATTAGGAGAATCCCATTCTGAAATCTGCCCAAGTTTACCATCACATATTGTAACTCTTAGAGTAGTGGTGGTCTGTTTTTTGTCACTTTCTTCTAGGTTATCTTTGCATCTTTTTTTCACATGGTACTATATGACAGCTTGGCTGGTCCAGCTCTTAAGCCTGGGAAATGTCTTCCCTGGATTTGACCATATTTAGACACTGAGCTTTATGTCCTGCAGATTTTTGTTCCATTTCTGTCTACAGCCGTTGACGCATTGCCTTTACCAAATTACATGTGTCTCTTCATCTTCTCTGAAAATTTTTGCTCCTCCTTCATTGATCAAATGCAATTGGCCATTAAATACAATTTGGGATTTTAGTTCTACTTTATTTTAGTGAAATGGTGCTACAAAATAATGAATGTAAAATGCTAATTTATTATTTTAGTTTTGTATTTAACATAAGTAGTCCTCTAAAATTACAGTTTGGTTTCTTAATTCTAATAATTGAAATCACAAAATTACCAGCCAGACTTACAGAAGGTGCTCTATTTCAAATTCAAAATTGCTGTTTGAATTTTCCTGAATATGACTGAAATACTTGCAGAACATTTTAATCGCTCCTAAATGACAGAAAAATATTTTCTTAAAATACAACTTATAAAATCTACAGAAATAGTTGTGGACATCTGAATGCTTAATTATTCCTTCTATTCCTGGCTTTTTGTAAAAATATAAAAAAAAATCACTGACTTGTTCTACTTAAAACTACTGCTGTAACTCACATTAAACAGATGAAATACAAATGTAGAGAGACTATTTCAAGTTACATAATAAAGCTAATATGTGGATAAAACAGATAACTTTTAAAAAGTTCAGAGAATTAAATTTTGCAATGAATGCTGGAGACCTAGGTATGTCTCACACTGGCTCTTTCAGCTCAGCAGATCAGCAGCTTTAAGACTGTTGAACTGTTACATCAGCTGCCAAGCTCTCCATGCTCTGGGAGGCATTTATTCCTTCTCTGCTGTGTCCTGCTCACTCAGGCCAGGGAGCTTTACCAGCCAGTCCCCAGCCAAAGCACTGCTGGCTCAAGTCTTTCAGTTTCTAAAAGGATTTAAGAGCAAAATTTTTGTGAGTTGATGAATGTATGCTAATGGGTTGATGAGACCAGTTTGAAACTTCTTTGGCATAGAACATATGCTTAGTGGCTTCTAATGCTCACCTTGAATGAGCAGCAGCAATTGAACCCACCAGTATCAATAAATACTAATCCAGACCACGATACATGTGCCCCATTTTAGCTACATTTAGCTATATTAATCCTAAAAGTATAAAAGGATGGCTGTCCTTACAAGCTGAAACTATATAAACCATTTAAGAAACAACAGTTTCGCTAATCCCATGTAGTTACATAATTATTGGAGCTTTCTTAGGGGGTAATTTCATAGCAACAGCCGAACATCTCCCTCGTCTAGACCTTCTGAGTCTTTTCATTGTGCAGTTCTAGTTTAGACACTTTTTATAAAGTCATAGTGAGTGTCTGCTGTTCCTCTGTCAACATTGCCCCCAGACCATAAGCACAGTCATGCATGTACAAGAGAGGGATTTTAAAACAGTAAAACCAAGACAAGAGTAGTCACAGGATCATTGTTCTGCTCAGAAGATGCTGAAACACTGTGATGATCACTGAAACAGATTCCTTTTGTACATCTGAAATAAACACTGCACCTCCCTGTACCTTTAACAACTGGATTCATAGAAGTGCCCTAAATTTATTTTTTTTTTCCTTGAAAATTTTTCCTCTTTATCTGTTTTCATTAGATTCATGAGTTCATATACAGCAACACCTTTTTTCCCCAGGAAGATTTTGTGCTGCCAAGGTCCCCCTTGAAGCTCACATTTTTTTCCCCTAAGCTTAGGTAACAAAATGTAGATGCTTCATGCTCAGCGCAAACCATTTGCTTACTCACTGTTGTTTCATCATCTTTCAAGGAAAGTACCACAGACTGAATGGGTAAGATACTCTTCCCAGGTTTTATTGCAATTATTCACTATGATGAAATCATAAACTATGCCAACTTCCCAGACTTCTTGCTCAAAATCCAGAGGTGTTTATCTTGAAACCTTCCTATCTTTTTAATAATTATTTCTGCAAACAAATTATTTCTTTCACATTCACATTGCACTCATCTGGAATGCAATTCAGAGTCTTTCCCACTAGAAAAATCCAGAAAACTGACCTAGATAAATATTATCCTTCCTAAGCACAACAGCTAGGCAAAATAATGTGTATGTTTTCCTAGTTATGATGAGAAATTGTAAAGAAATAAGAGTCCTTTGATGCAATTAAATCTGTTTTCAGGATCTCTAATCACAATTCCTGCTTTGTCATTTATGGGAGAGTTCAAAACATAAAAGTATTGTCCTGTTCCAGCCTCTTTAAGCCAGCACCCAGTACAAAGGCCACTGGCTTTCCTGAGCATGGTAAGAGCTGCTTTGGGCTTTGTTTTTCTGTTGTTCCTGAACTCTTACCTTTTTTTCTTTGAACAGTCTCCTATATACTGCCAGGTTCCCTGAGCAGAATGCAGAATGTTCTCTGCTCACAGTGCTTAAACTGCTGAGCAACCTTGTACATACCTTTAGTTTGTGACAAAAACATTTGTTTGGTAGCTTCTTGTAGACTATTTATTGAAATATGGTGGTTAAACCTTGTAATTTCAACCCAACCTACAAATGCTATATGAAGGACCACCTCCGTAACATGCAGGAGATCACCTCTAGGTGCTCTTAATAAAGCCTACATATTCAAAATATGAAACATTTGTTGCTCTTACAGCGTAACTATCTGTATTAAAATTTTATTTAAAATGGTGTTACCAAGTGTACATAAGACTGCTAACGACAGGTCTTGGTGAAATTCCACTGCTCCTGCAATGTTTGAAAACACAAAGGAAGGTCTGAACAATGTTGTCTCTGTTTTAGAAAGACTGTTGTATCAATAATAAGATTTTATTTTAAATCATGATTAAGACTAATTTGAAACTCTATCATAGATTTTAGATAAAGCTGTGAAATATCATAACATAGATGTTAGATCAAGCTGGTGACTCCAAGTTAAGCCAGAGTCAGTTGGGATGTCTGGGAGAATGTGTAAATTTCACCACAGACTTGAGTAATAAACCAGTGAAGCTATTTTTTTTTTTCAAGAAGTTAAGTATTTAGACTTCTAAATAACTGTTACACAATTTGGTGCCAGGTGCCAACAACAGTTGCCAGGTAATTGGTAACTACCAGTACGCTTCTGTGCTCTTCTAATAATTTTGTGTGAGTTTTATATATGGACGGAACTTAAAATGAAATGAAATGAAATAGTCATCCCAATCCTGTCTTTGACTGATAAATAGGTTGAAGCAGTGCTTTTATTTGGACTAACAAACGAGAGAACTGAACGTATGGAATACTACTCGCAAAACTGCGGTTATTACTGCCTAGGGCTATCGATGACGAGCATGATTTTCCCAGTCTTGGAGAGCTGCAGTGACTTCCAGCCAGGGGATCGTGCGAGGGAGCCCAGCGGGCTCAGCCCCCGCTCCTGCGCGAACCTGTCAGGAACGCGCTCGGCGCCGCGGGTCCCCACGCCGGGGGCGCGGGCAGCAGGTGCGCGGGGTCCGGGCGCCGCCTCGCCTGTGGATCCCCCTGTGCTCTGACACCTACCTGCTCGAGGGAGGCTGATTTTTTAAAGGAAGAGGGGGAAAAAAAGGAATGTTTGGTACTGTTGTTACTTCCAGATGTCCGAGCCTCGGTCGTGGCAGCTGTCACCACTTTTCCCTCCCGGGAACCGCGCTGCTTTGCGGTGAAGCCAGGGCTGGCGCTCTCCGCGCCGCGCTGGCCGCCCGGGCTTTGAAAGTAGCGCGCAGCATTACGGCAGCTCGGCGCTCGCCTTTCTCCAGCGTCCCTCGCCCCACCGTCTCCAGCTCCCCCGGCGGACGGACCGGTGAGCGCTCCGCACCCACCGACCCTGCCCCGCGCCCGCTCGCCTCGCCGACATGGTATCACCCGAAACCCGTATCCCGCCATGGCGTGGTATATCCCGGGGCGGGAGGCGCTTCCCTCGGGCCGGTCGCGCCCGCCGCCCCCAGCCCCTCTCTTCCGTGGCGCCGGGAGAGAGGAGCAGGGGCGCGCCCGCCGCTCCCTCTCTTTGTGTGCGAGCGAGGGAAGGAGCGCGCGGGCGGGCCCGAGACACAGCGCGGAGGAGGGCGCGGAGCACCGTGAGGCCGGGGAGCGGCGCGGGCGGGCGGCGGTTCTGAGCGCGCCGCGGGGGCGGGAGGAAGGTGGAGTGAGGAGCGCGGGGCGGCGGCGGCGGCAGGGCGGGGGGGTGGGAGGGAGAGAGGGAGGGAGGGAGGAAAGGCGGGCGGCTGTGGCGGCGGATAATGATGGCGTGGTGCGTGCGGCCGCTGGGCGGCCGGGAAGGCTGAGGGGAAGGAGGCGGCAGGACCCCCGCCCCCAGGTAGGCTGGCTCGGAAAGTTGGGGTGAGGTACCGGGGCGGCTCCGCTGCGCGCCCCGCAGGCCCCGCGGCGCAAAGGCGCCGCCACGGGGAAGCCCCAACTTGGGGCCGAAACTTGTGGCTTCCCCCGTTCCGGGCGGCGCGGGGAGCCAGGGCCCCTCTGTCCCGCCCCGCCGCGGTGCGTGCGCGGGGTCCGGCCCGGGCCCGGCCTCCCCCGGGCGGCAGGAAGGGCCGGCGCTGCCCCCCCCACCCCCGCCGCCCGACCCGGCCTGGCCCAGCCCGGGACGGCCCTCAGCGGTGGGGCGGCAGCCGGAGGTGGCTTGGGGGCCGCCCGCCGCCGCATCCCCCGCCAGAGCCGTCAGGTCGGTGCCCGGGGAGCAGCTGGGTCCGCGCGTCCCGGCTGAACACAATGGGCTTTATCCCGCAGGGACGTCTTGGGCTGCGATTCCCACCCCGAGTTTCGGATTCGTGTCACACGCCGGCGAGGCCCCGAGTTAATGGAAACTCTCTGTCTCTCTGCAGATGGCTTTCCGGATACCGCGATCCGCGCTGGGGATAATACCCGATGTGGCCATTCACGCCCTTTGATTTCTTTCTCTCCACGTAGAGTCCCCTGCGTTCCATTTCAATGCGAGCAGGGAAGCTGACTGAGTGAAAGGCTGCTTTTGGGATCTTCTGTGGGATCTACGCTGCCTGCTGTTGGAGTGTGGAAGCTTTGTGCTAGCGAGTTGTTCTTCCCATTCTTAAGGAGTGGAAGGAGCTTTCTCTTCAACAATGATGAAAACCGAAGGCAAGGGGGAAAGGACTTTAAGAAGTGCTTCTCCACACCGAAATGCTTACAAATCTGATTTCCATGCTATCAAATGCACTTTTGATGGTGTAAATAATCCTGATAATGCTTCCAACAAAACAGGCTTGCATCAGAACCTGAGCACCTCTTCCAATGGAGGGGGAAGTGACCCACACAGTCGAGGCAGAGCTGCCACTTATGGCAACAGAGTGCACAAGATCAAAAACATGTTTCTGCAGATGGGAAGCTCTTCCTCCACAACCTCTTGTGAAAACAGTCCACCTGCTGAGACCAAATTAATCAGCCGGGCCACAGCAGCAGAGTATGGATCTTCTCCAGGTAGTCCATCTTTTCTCACTGTCCAAAAAAATAATCTTCTTAATACAACTACGAGCCCCAGCAGTGGTCCTGTGGATTCATTGTCCATGTCTTCTGCTGCTGACAAAGTCATCCGTAGCAGTGATGAGGCAGACTTGGATAAAGTTGCCCTGGCAGAAAAATTTTCAGAGACCAGGAAGCTGTTTGAGAGAAATATAAAACAACGGAGCTCAGTGGACAGATATTCCCCCAGCAAATGTGAAAGAAGTGAAGATAAGAGGAGACGTGGTTCATCTTCTGATTGCAGCAATGTGGTGGACCACTTCGGTTTTAATACAGAAGCAAGTCCTCCAGTTGCACTGGAGAAAGTTGAAAATGAGAGTAATGAGGAGCTGAAGCAGCAACATGCTAATAGTGGTTCCAAATCTTCGTTCCTGAATGCAGGGCCCATTTCTAGGAGGCTGGAAAGCTTTCTGGGTGACAGTGATACTGAAGAATCCAAAGAAACTTCCAAAAATGATAGCTCTCCAAATCAGGACCCTTTGAGAGGCCAGCAGACATTGAATCAATCTGCTATTGCTGAAGGATGTCTGGAGAGGGATGCATTCCCCAAAGTGCCTGAGATCTGCAGAGATGAGCCGAGCAAGGCACTTGGAAAAGATAAAAGAGAGCAACTGGTACTTGAGAGAAGCACATGGAATATGGGCAGTGTGCCTGTTCAGGAGGCTCAGCAGACATCAGATAGTGTTTGCTCCTGGGTTTCTCCCACAGAGGGGACTTGCACAGAGCTTGTTGCACAAGATGAGACCTCAGGGCATGAAAAAAAAAGCATGGAGAAGGATCACGTTGATCAAGAGAATCAGAAGCTTGTATGTCACGTACAGGAAGGGAAGAGAAGTGACTGCGCCTTGAAAGTGGTAGAAGAGTTTATGGATGGCAGCAAGACCAGTTGGGAGGAAGAGAGAGATGGGATATCTGTAAGAGATAGTCTGGTTATACAAGTACAAGATGTTCTAGAGCAGGAAGGGGATACTGAAGAAGAGGAGCAAGTGTTGGAAAAGCAAAGTGAGGACTTCAGTGATTTTGGAATAGAGAATGCAGCTTTTGATGATGACAGGGACACAGAGCCAGAAATCCAAGAATCTGAAGGCAAAGAAATTTTGGAGGGCCTGGAGGACTATATGTATGACAGTGAATATGAGGAGTTTCCTGGACTTTCTGAAGAGGAAGATCCAGTGCCAGACCGAAAAGTCAAGTTCTCAACAGCTCCTATCAAAGTAAGTACATTTGAGTTTTCCTTTTTTTTTTTAATTGTTTTGCAGTCATAAATTCTCAGTAAATAATTTTTGGGTTTGTTTATATTTTTTTAGAATTCTAAAAACCATTTAAGAAGTGTAAGTTTACCACTTTTATTCAACTCTGAGATAAGTTGCCACTTCAGAAAATTTATTAATTAGTAATTATTTATTAGTTACAGCTGCTTCATAACATAGCGTGGTGAAGCACATGAGATTTTACTTGCTGGACTTATTCAGGAGCACAAATCTTTTAGAGGTTGATACAAACACCTGACCTTTAATACTTGTTTAATACTTGAATTTGTTTAAAATTGAGGCATTGCATTAGGAAGGATTATTTTCAGCTTTCCTTTCGGCACAGAAGTTTAAAAAAAACCCCAAACAAAACAACCAACCCCCCCACAGAAAACTTTCATATTCAACTTCAGACTTGTTTATGGAATTAATTATAAGAAAATGTCAAATGACTGGTTCTTATATTTTAAGATTCTAGAAGTCTCTCCAATAATAGCCATAAATATGTTGTTTTGCTCTAGTACTGATTGGTCAATAAACCATTGGTCAATAAACCCTAGTTAACATGTTATTTTGGAATTACGAAGTTGCAGAAGTAAAAGTTAGAGGGCAGGATGGATAATGAGGAGTAGTGTAAATTATAGCTAACAAATTAAAAAGATTTGTGTGTCTGATCTTCCCTCACCAAAAATACCCACAAAATAAGTCATTTCACAACTCAAACTATGTTTACCCATAGTCTGTTGCAGACTTTAATTATTCTAGTCTTTCTTTAACTTTGGAAGGAGAGTTGGGAGACATGGATGAGGATGGAATGGGTATCTGTACAGACTTCCCTCAGCATACTTCTCTTCTACTATCACATGAATGAAAGATATTGTCTTTTATAAACAGCTTTTACACTTTGTTCATAAGGAGTCAGGACTCACTTTTACTCATCAGGGGGATGTAAAAATTCTGTTGACTCGAACTTCCTGCAGCAGAGAGCTGTAATCTCCCAGTTTGCTAATACACACCAGTGCTGTACCCCAGAAGATGTTTTTGATTGTGGCAAAAAAAATTAGCAAAATGTGTGTTTTGTTGCATGTAGGTTTTTTTATAGTCTCTCTATAGACAGGCTGACTTTATATGGCTTTCTTCTAGTTGATGTTGCTTTAGTGGTGACCTGGAGCAGTGAAGGGGAGTGTGGTGCTATTGAAAACTGCATAATGAGTCTGGTGAGGGCTGGTAGAGAGCCGGAGGGGCATCAGTCCATTTCTACATGCATTTGTGCACTCAGTAAGTGAGCAAAGTGCCGTGTAGAGTCTACTGTAAATGTGTTGAGTGACTTCCTGCTGTAGGCAGGGTTTTACTGATCATTGCTGATATCCTACTGAAGCAGTGGCCATTAACAGACTTTTGACTTCTCTGCTATGTCTGTGCCAGACCTGTTTGAAAGCACTAGTAGAAATCTCAGTGCCAACTGTGATGGAAGTTCTTGTGTAGACAAAACTCAGGTTTTAGTAACAAGCACTGTTCAGTTATAGCTGCATCTCTGAAAGCCACAAGAGGCAACACGTCTCAGATTATCATTTACTGAGAGATGAACAGTTAGAAGCAATTGTTAGCAGTTTCCTAAGAAAAATTACATGATTCTTTCCATAATGCTCCACTTGGATTGGCAGAGTAAACTGCACTTGATAGCAATAGGGTTATTGAGATACTTTTTAAGGCCCTTAAACTGAAGTTTATGTTGCTTGCTTTCCTTTATCCCCTTTCAGTGAAACTTGACTGTATCTTTCTGTATTGGGTATAGGGACCTCTTTCTGCATGTCATTTTCAATAGGTTTTCTCTCTTCATTCCTTTTGCCTAAGCAGTGATTTCTGTTCCCATGTCTGCCTTTTTGCTTCATGTTTTTTATGATACTTAGTGGGAATAAATCCTGGTTATATGGGTTTTGGGATTTGTACTCTAAAATAAAGAATTCCAACTTTTTTATGCTTACCCAGAACTTTCTTTAGTATTTAGTATTTTTAATAGTATAATATTATATAGTGTATAATATGTAATGAAGTATTTAGTATTTTTAATATCTCAATAACCTTTTAGAAAATCAGCTACTTCAAAGAAGGAAGCCTCTCTGTGTTTCTTCATAGATTTTGGTGCATCTTAAATTGGGAGAGAAAAAAAAATTTCAGCGGGAGCTAAAAGATTATTCCTGGTCCCCCACCACAACTTAGAGCAGTGCCATAGTGAGAAATCTGTCCTAGCAGCTTCTTTTTTCAGTGTGATTTAGACTAATAAGTTTGACTAAAATGTGAGTGCCATTTTCAGATATTCATAGCCACTAGAGAAGGTCTGTGATTGTTTTCCTCATAGATGCTCCTGAGAGAGGCCAGGCTGCCCTTGCATTCTTGCTGTTTTCATTCTGCACCTCTCTAGTGATTACAAACAAATCATCTATGTCTCATGCAGTTGCTGTTTACCAGGTATCTGGTAGAGTTGAAGAATTCAAAGTATTCAGAATGTACTGGGCAAGAAAAAGCACATTCTCAGATCTTCAGCATTCTGCAGTGATGGAGCTTTCACTCCTGTATTTGAAATATGCAAAAGGGAGGTTGGATATGTCTGTAGGTAATGGATAGAACTTAAAGACACCTTAAAAATAGCATTTATACTGCTGCAACAAAGAACTTGATTAATATTTCTGTTTCAAAGCTTCTAGTCAGTTGTAATACTGGCAAGGTCTTTGAGTAAAAGAAGGAGAGTGTGGAGCTCCCAGGGGATGTGTAAGGTAGCTAATACTGTTAGCACTGCGTCTGACCTGTGATGGAGGTCCATAATTGTTGACATCTGTAGCAGGGCTTGAGAACGTAATTTGATCTGATAATTTCAGGAAAGATGGAACTTAATTACACAAATACTGTGTTATTTTGTGTTGCCCTGTGCCTGTGAAAGTAAGCACAGATGAGAATTTTAAAAAGAAGTGTTTCAGTTCCATAGAAGCTGTTGATAAATGACATAAGGGATTTTTTACTTGCCATGGGTGACCAGGCTCTCTAAGTCCTGCTGCTGTTTGATCTTTCCAGACCCTGAGGAATATTTTATCTCAGTTCTTGTTTCTTTTGGAGTAGTTTAGAGAGTGATACAGTACAGTTACTAGCAGGACTTTGTGGTTTTTTGTGTTATGGTACATGAGCAATTTTTAGTCCCTTGTTGCCACATATGAAGGCAGTAAGGAGTGTCAAGCACACTCAGCAGTCCAAGATATTTGCAAGGGAACTGAATTTGTCTTCGTCTTAAAGTTTTCTGAGTAAACTGTGTAAACAATCAGCATTACACACAATGCAAATAACATCAGGTAATTCTGTCATCCCATTCTATTTAGTTTTGCCTTTGTAATGTAGACACTAACTTGCTTTCTGTTATGAGACTGCCTTGAAAGACTTTAATTAACATAAATGTAATGACTTGATTGGCATTTGTAATTTTGAAACTTATTGTTGGGAAAACAAATGCTTGTTTTCAAACTGATTTCTTGAGTTATCTTCCTTCTGACTGTGTCAAACTTTGTCCTCAAAGCCTTTAATAGCTCAGTGACTAACTTCTGCAATGATTTATGATCCTTAGAAATTCTGTAGCTCAGGTAAGCTGAAAAAATAGTACAGCTGCTGCTGCTGTGTACCTGTTTAATTACCAGTGTTATCTAGTTTATGTTGCATGGGAGTGTCCGTTCCCAGCTTTTTGTGAACAGTAATATATTTTGAGATTGTTCAGTCAACAGTTTAAAAAAGTAAAAAGAACAGACCCCAAACCTTCACAAAGTCACTATTTTTATATTTGTCACAGCTGAGCATAAATCTATTTAATAAGGAAACTGAAAAAGCAGTTTCATAGTTTTTGTGTTGTCCTAACCAAAGTTTCAGCTGCTTCTGAGAGAATATGGGAACCCTTCATAGTAATGCCATTTGTCTTGCACATCACAGTAAAGCTGTTTTATGTATAGCTGGGCACAAATGGTGGTGGTGTTCAGCCTGTCCTACTCTTCAACGTTTTTAGTACAAAACTGCTTACTATGGAAGTTAATTAAGAACTAAATGAAGAATTAGATTTCCTGTATGACAGCATACCTGCAAATACTTTTGGGAGATGCACAAATTTTCTAGGTCAATGTGTAGACTCTCAAATACTGTTTTAACACAATGTTGTAGCATAGAGCTTCATCTTCATACAGCTTCTGATTTTTGAACTGTCCACTTGTGTATTTATGATATTGTACACAGAAAGGGATAGGAAATACACTAACTGTTTGAAGGTAGCCAAACCCTCGGTTCCTTTGGTAATTAGAGAGTTGATGGGTGGTCAATTGCTTGTCAGCCATTGGTTAAGCACTTCAGTAAATTACTTCTGTGGCATTAAGAAACAAGTATGTGATGTGGGTGAGGGTTGATGAAGGGAAATAGAGATTTGATTTGAGAGTAGATTTAAACAGAATTGATTTACATGTGGGAATTCATCTTTCTTTTCTTGACAGAAATAATGTGGTTTTCCATTTTACTTTGGGATCTTTTCCAATGACAATTTGCTTGTTTAAAGTCATAGATTTTAATGGTTTTGAAGCTCTGTTTATCAACATTACATTTGTAACTTAACATCAAAACAACTTTTCTTCATGTTTTCATCTCAGTTTCTCCACTGTGCTTTTCAGTGTCTTTTCACAAAAAATAATCCTGTTTTGTTCTGCGTCTGAGTATGGAATTCCTGCAACTTAACAGTATGAGATGTTAAAAACATGGATAGTAACTGGAGGAAGAAGGTATATCTTTTCACACACATGACATATTTTTTGTTGGTTTTGGGGTTTTTTTTTGAAAAGATAATCTTTAAACCCTTATTGAAAGTTCAGTTTTCATATAAGTAAAATGTTTCTTAAGTTAAATGTTTATTAAGCCTAAGTGCATTTAATTTTGTGTGTAGACTTACCTGTGTACAAAGTTCTGTGTCAAGTATTTCTAGTGCCTTTATGGTCCTTGTTTTTTGATTCTATGATGGTTGTTCAGCTGTCTGGAAAGAAGCTCTTTCAACTCAAGCTGTCTTTGGCTTTTTTTTTATTTTTTTTATCATATATCTTCTGGTTTGATTTTTAGTAAATGTTTGATATGTAAGTTTTACAATAGTAGATTGATTTGGTATTTCAGGAGTCTTTGGATGAGAGTCCTGTGCCAGGACATGGGGCTGTAAAGCAGAAATCTAAATTGGAACAGAAAAAGTAAGGAATTTCTTTTTATATCCTGGCTCACTGCTGGAGCAGCTTGACTCTTTACATCAATATCTCAGTGTATTTCTAACTGAATTATTCTGTAGATGCAGTTAGATAACATACCAACTGACCTGTTATTTGATTATGCTAGAAAAGTGTAGAAAAATAAGAGAATGTTGAGGTTATGGAGATCAGGTGAGGTTATCACCTGCCTATCCTCACTCTCTTTTCAGTTCCTCCAGCTTCTAACTCCTAGCAATTTCACCTGGATTTAAAAGGAAGGAGAGAGGGGTTTTAAAAGGTACTTTTAAAGTACAGATTGGTGTGTGGAAAATTAGCATGTGTATCAGAGGTGCATATTCATGGCCTCACTGATGACAGGGCTGCAGTTTTAGTTTCAGCTAGTTGTTCTTTTTGGCTTAATGTTAGCTGATCACTAACATTAACAGCCTGTGCTGTATTTTACTCTGTTAGAATAGTTGTGGGGAACACGAGGGAGAAAAGGGGGTGACTATGAGGCACTCGAGGGTTTCATGGGAGATGGTTAGAAGAAAGGCTGAGGAGGTGGTGGAGTTCAACAAAGATAAGCAGATTTATAGGAAACAAGTTCAGTAGCTCAGCAGTTAAAGTACTGAAAGATTCAGTGTCTTTCTGATGATGATTACTGTTAGCATGTGAGAATACATAACCTAGCCTGGTAAAGAATGAACCAGCAGTAGCGGAAACTTTTTTGTAGTTTACCTCTGGAGAGATGGAAAAATAAATTATCTATTTCCATATTATTCTAACAAAAAGGAAGGTGAACACAAGGACATCAGTAAAAAGATGCTTGCGTGCATTATCTGAGTACGTATTTTGTATTCTTGAGATCATGAGGATCGTGCAGAGTTTTTTGCAGGGTTCCTACATTTTCATTTAGTAGCAAAGTATTACGCAATATGTCAAATTCTTTATTTTTCAGACATTTTCTTTCATCACCCTCTGATGTGACTTGGCATAGTGAATTGACCCTTCTATGTAGACCTGGGGCATTGATCATTGCTAATGACAGTATTAATGCAGATTAGTTAACTGAGTTGATCTGGTACCCCCTGGTGACAGGGTTATTTTCTTGTCTCTCCTTCAGGTCTTTAGAAAACTGGTGGACTATTTTTGTGTTCACAGTTACTCTTTTGAAGTTCCCCAAGCAAAGTTCCTTTGCTTGCTGTTTAGATTTGGTCAGGCCAAGATTTTTGTTTTGGTGAATACTAAATAAATACATGTGTATCTGTGTGGATCACCAGGCATAAACTCTAGGTACCAAGACACCTGTGAAGTCTACAGAGGTTCATAATTGAGTCACTCTCTTTATATACATACATAGCTTTCAGAAGATTTTTTTTTTTTTTTTGTGCTCTCATGTATGTGGTATTTTGAGTAGTTTTTCCTCTTCTGATCATATGCTACTTATTTTGGAGCCTTTCAGTCTCTTTGTCAGTCAGAGAGCATTGCCACTTCAACGTGAGTTACTGGAGGAATACTGCCAGGTCATGGCAGAGCTCTTCTTCTGCAGGTGGAGATCATGGATTGTCTCTAAACTTCTTCTCTGAATATCTGAAGTGAAATAAAATCAGTGCTCTGAATCTGAATGGTTTTTCTTTGTCATCAGTATTTCTTCCACTGGGATCTAAAAATTAAATACCTGAAAGTGAATGTTCCTCCTTCTTGAGTAGTTAGCATAACCTGACTGAAATAGCTACTGTATTGTCTGTCTTACTCTTTAGCAGGCTACGGTGTTTTAGCTCCTGCAGTGAAAAGCAGAACTGAAGAATAATTTTTACTGGTTTTATTGAGAATTAAGTAGAAAATGAGACTGGTAAAATAACTGGTTTATTTATGATGACATTGTCTGTATGAAATTGTCTATATTGTAGATCTGAAGCCAGATTGCACTTTTGTCTTTATGTAAACTGACTTTGTTGGAGTTTTTGATTAAGTCATACCAAGCTGCAAGACCAAACAGATACATGTGCACAGCCTGCCTATCCACCTGCTTAGTAACAGAAATTGCTGTCTTGAGTGTAATGGTTTATAACATCAACCTTTAACAGTTGCCAGCCATTCTGAAAACTTTTTGAAGAAGGGTAAAGATATATTTAAAAAGTCAAATTAAATAAGGTATTTCTCTTTGCTGCTTCTATATTTATATAGCATGAATGAAGTTATATTGGATATGGGTAATTTTTACTTAAAATGTACAAATAGTATACAAAGTGCTAATCAAATGCTAACCACATAGCTTTTGGAAGTAGAGGAAAGAATAGGGTAGCAGTAGTGAGATGTCTACTTCATGAAAGAGGGAGACAGTAAGAGTAAACTGTGAGGTGTACATTATGCTTCAGTCCTACCTCAGTGCTACTATTTCAAATGATTATTCATGGGCATTTCACATTTTGCCAGGCATCACAAAGGCCTCAATCTGGAAAGCTGAAACTGTTTGCTGTTGGAAAATTTTCCCTGAGCTTGAACTTGTGTTTTGAACACTTGGCTTTATGGAGTGTCAGTAAACAGGCACATTCATAGTGAGCGCTGTGTTTCAGAAGCAGGTGAGCCAAGGGGTGTGCTCCAGGCAGGAACACTTCAGGGCCTCTCTCAGGTGTTCAGTGTTGCTTTAGCTGTCTGTGCAGGTGCTGTGAGGCTTTCCAGCAAACACTGCGGGATTACATGAGAACTTTAAAGGGATGTTGATGTTGCTTCCATTCTAATTAGCTGGAAGCCCTTCCGGGCAGTTCCTGATTTCATCCTAATCTTACTGTTTAATTACATTCGTAATGTTCTGCTTTTCATTAGGCACAAACAAATCTATATACTAGAAATGAATGCTGGAGTGGAGGTCTTCAGACTCTGTTTTACTCTGCATCACTTTCATGCAGGCACATGGTAAATTAGTGCTTGCCCTCTTACTAATTAATACTCTTCTAAAACTAGCATCATACTTAAGTACACATTCTTCTTGAAGTATGTGAAGGTCATTGTTGTTTTTCTGTGATAATGCTATGTTCTGTGTTGGCACTAAGATGATATAAGAAATTTTTAATTCTGTAATAGTTACAAGAACTGAACAGTAGGATCTTTTAGACAGACTCTGTTGGTGTTTTTTGAGTTCTGGTCTTGAGGATGCCTAGATTAGCATCTTCACAGAAAATGCAAAACCAAGTTTTGCATTCAAAAAGTGATTAATTTTTCTGGTGGGAAGAATGTAGCTAGTTTTCTCTCCAGACAAATATATGTGCTGTTCAAGCACTAAGTATATTTGAAAATTTACCATTATGTCACTTAACAATTTAATTCAAATAATTCTTAAAAATTCAGCCCTCTATCAGATTTTTTTATTCAAGTAAATTGTATCCATTCTGAGGGAAAAAGGTTTTAAGTGAAAAAAAACTTTTTCAGAGAGCATTTTGCCATTTGTTTGCTTGACAGGATCCAAAAGTTATTAATGTTAGGGTAACCTCCTGGATATATAACAAGCTGTGGTAAAAGGCTTGTGAAATTCACATGGTTTTCACAGTAAAATTCATCTGTTTCCCCTGTGTTGAGCCAATAACTTGTGTTTGCTAAAGGGTATCTTTTAAAAATACCAGTTGCAGTACTAATAATTTTACAATCTCTAGCTAGCAGTGGCTTCTGAATAGTAAGATTAGAATTTCTTTTGTCTGTAATGCATTTGATTCAGTGACTAAACCCTGCCAGACACAGTGCAGGGATGAACATGTTTAGCTTTCTCATCAGTCTTCTAAACTGTGAACTTTTATTATTTATTATCCACATTTTAACTGTATTTAAATGTTACTTTTGCTACTTGGCAAGAACAACTTGCTGACCAGTTCTGTATTTTCTATATTAATATCAACATTTTTTCTCTCTCATAGAAGATGAACACAATGTTATGATGCAACGTGAAAACAATAAAAATTTCTGTCTTCTACCCTTGACTCTTTAGTCATAGTTTTTGTAGTGTGCTTTTGCTTTTCTTTCTGTTATTGCAGTCTTTGGCTTCTGGTTAGAAGTTTTGCTTTTCCTCTGTTCTTTGTAAATTGATGTTTTTCCTCAAAATTATTTTTCTGAAGTTTGGAGAGGGGTGTGTTTTTCTTACTATTTTGAAATGGGGCTTCTTTTAATTGTTATGGTTTTTAGATCATTACCCAAATGTTTCTCATACAGTTGTCAACTGTCACTTTAATCCAAAAGTATGAATTCTTTCTCTTAGTGAATTACTCAGAATTGGTTTGAAATAGGCTTTTCTTAGAAAGCTAATATGCATAAATACTAGTAGTCTTCATTTGCATAGATACGTTTATGCTGTTTATTTCATTAATAGCAATTATTAACATAGCTGGAATTTAAGGGACCACTAGTTTTAAATTCTATTATCCACTCCTGGCAGATGAACAATTCCTGTGATCAGTTTTGTATAAAAATGAGCAGATTCCATATGACTCTCAAGTACAATTCTGTTACTTTTAAGCTGGATAAAAAATAAACCATTTTTAGAAGTTCCAGAGGTATTTTAATGCTGGTGGCCCAAGACTTGCAGCATACATAATGCTGTTTGTTGCTGTTTGTTTGCACTGTTGTTACAGTGCAATTTTGCTTCCCCAAATTTTTAGCACTTTATAAATTGTTGTGCAAGGAACTTGTCATCCCTGTGGTAATTGACATTCTTCAGTAGACAGCAACTACTTGCATCATCTTCTGCTGTGTTAGACCACTGAACTGTAAAGGACTAAGAAAGTACAATTGTCACTGTCTCCAAAACAAACTACTGCTATTCTCCACATTTTGCTCTTTCAACCATTTGATAGTAAAGATATCTTTTTAACATTTTTGTCATACTTTTAATACTAGATTATATGAATTGATACATTGTTTTAATGACCTGATATTTGACTTTGTCCTCAAGAACTCAAATATTCTTACTAACAAGTTACCATTTGTCCACTCATGAACTTCCTTTTTATTATTAGTATAAAATTAATCTTACTATAATTTGACTGTGTTTTTGGAGATGCTGCTTTTTCTGTTGGGATGAAAAGTAAACAAACTAGTCTGGTCTTATTCCAAGGAGTGAATAATGCTTAATGAAATGCTTCTGCTGCATATCCTATTTAGTGATTTGGGGGTTGAGGAGGATGATGAATTTGAAGAACTTGGCCACCTTTTTTCTGATAGTGGTGCAGTACGGCCATTTAGATGTTTTTCTTAGTCTGTTTTGCAGATTTTTCCTGTAAAGTTCATGGAAGACATACTGTAAATGTGACCCTTGTTGTCTTTCTGTGTCCAGTTATCTTCTAGTATCTGCATGACAATCACAAGGAGCTGGTTTATTAACCTTTATGCAAGACTTAGGAAGAACAGATTCTCAGGAAGGTTCTTCTACTGTGGGAGACATAAGTCTTCTACGAGTGGATTTCTTCCTTCCCTTTCAGCCAAGTGGATCTAATCTTGCTTGCTTACTGGACTGACTATATGGCCATGTCACATTTCTGGAGTAGATGTTTTGCTGGATTTGGGAAGAGTTTGTGGAATTGATCTCAAGTTGTAGTCTGAAGGTGATGCAGTAGGCTCGTCATGGGAAATACTGAATTATGTTTGTTGCTTTTTGATAATCTGTTTCAATGAGCATTTTTCAGTGTCTGAAGCTACTGCTCTGCAGAGCTAAAGCTATATACTAGTGAATGTAAATTCACAGGGAAAATGTTAATTACAGTTAATGCTGTGATATTTACATGATTGCAGTTACCTGTCTAGGTAGTCGTAGTGGAAAATAAAACAGTTGCAAAAATTTAGTAAGCCAGTGTAAATGAACTTCGTGTCAGTGCTGCATGTTCTTGATTAGAGAGATGGCTGCTGCAGCTGCAATGCGTGTTTTTTGTCTTACTGTGATGTTGCATAAAACACTCAGTGCTTGCAAAACACTTAGCAGATAAACTTTATTTTTTAAGATAAATGCGGGTGTGATATTTTTCTTTTTTTCTTTTTAATTTTAATACTGTTAATGAACATGCTGATATGTAAGATTAACCGTGTTACATATAGTTTATTCTTCCTTTCTAGATTTCTGTCTTAATTTCTATTGTTTGTTTATATTTTATTTTTAACAATTCAGAAACTCAGCTGGAGTGAATACTAAAAATAGTAATGTATGTAGCAAGGCTCTTCCTTTTCCTGGGAAACTGCGTGATTCCCTTGCAAAATCAGAAAACTACATCTGTTTGAAACACTGCAATTGGCAGATGGTGTGGGGGGAGGGAAGAAGAGAGGAAGGATTTGGTGGAATGTAGTCCTAATAAAAAAAGTCACACGATATCAAAGAAGAGCTGACTGATGTCTTTTAACTATTTGGTTCAGTTGCAAGATAAAATCTTAAAAAAGTAATTTTTAATAAAAGTTAATTGTTTTGAAACTTCTAATGCATTACTTCTCTTTAAGCTGGAAACTGTCTGACAGCAGCAGTATTTATTAAATTGATGGTTATTAAGAAAATGAGATCTCTGAAAATACCATTTTTATTTTCTTATGGATTGTTTTTCAATTATATGACGTTTGAAAGGAGGTGAGAAGACATTAAAAGAAGTTTTCTGTTACACTTCTTAGGTTTTCAGTACTTACTCAAATGAAGACTATGATAGACGTAATGAAGAAGTTGACCCTGTGGCAGCTTCAGCTGAGTATGAACTTGAGAAAAGGGTGGAAAAAATGGAAGTGTTTCCTGTGGAAATTGAAAAAGGTACAAATCAAACGTTGAACATTTGCAAGAGATACTGTGAGAACAAAAGATAAAACCTTACCTGTATATTCCCTGAATTTAGGTCTTGAATTTTTGTATGTGTTTAGGGTTAGATTTGTGGCTAGTTCTGGTGAATTTAGTGAGTGTCAACTGGATAGGCCTCTACTAACTGCAGATTGTCATACTGAATTGAAGTTAGGAAGGCTACAGGGCAAAAAGGCCTTAAGTAGTATCTACATATAAAATATGTTCTATTTTTTTGTCTTTTATAAGTGAATTTATATTATCTTTTGTGTGGAAGGACTTGGAATGCTTTGAAACAGCTCAGTATTGCTAATTGTTACATCATATGTCATGCAGCTAATGTTAGATTTTTGAATCCCTTAGGTGACAGGGGTCTGGGCATCAGTATCATTGGAATGGGAGTTGGTGCTGATCAGGGACTGGAAAAACTAGGTATTTTTGTAAAAACAATAACAGATGGCGGAGCTGCTCAGAGGGATGGGCGGTGAGTTTTCCGTTGAATCAGTTATGCTTTTCATAAATTTTGAACTCAGCCCAGTTGCTTTCATTAGATATGGTGAATATTGTGAATAAAAGTACAAAAGTTGAATGCAGCTGAGTGAATATTACATTCCTTTATGTTAAATATAAAAAAATGAGTTATTTATTATAGGGCATTTTTGCTAAGTAACTGTAGATCTGCTTACAGCACTTATGAGAAATGTTCCAAATGAGCCCATGTGTAGAAATACCACAAAATCACGTTGACTCAGCAGAACACCAGTCACTATGTAAATAGTATAAAAAATATCAAGTCAAATGCTGTGTAAGTTTTAATTGGTGATTTGCATAGTAACAGAGGATGAGGAGACTATTTTTAAGCAATGCGTTTCAATGGACTCAGAATTTGTCATTGTAAATACTAGTGAGTTTTAAGTTATATTTGTCATGTCAAAAATGTTTCAAGGCAAAATGCTATTGTTTTACTGATAGCTAAGCATTTACTTATTTTGCAGAATTCAAGTAAATGATCAGATTGTTGAAGTTGATGGCATAAGTCTAGTGGGAGTTACTCAGTTCTTTGCAGCCACTGTACTAAAGAACACTAAAGGCACAGTGAGGTATGTATGTTTTCTCTGAAATAATTTTCTTTTTGTCATTTTTCATTCATGGAGAATACAAAACCATAGTATGAAAATTCTGCAAAAATGTTGTGCAAGGCAACAGTGTAGCAAACTCATTTCTTAAGAATGTGTTAAGATTTTCTGCTGCAAGATAATTTGATAATTTGGTTTTTTTCCTGTAGGTTTTTGATTGGGAGAGAGAAGCCAGGGGCTGAGAGTGAAGTAGCCCGTCTCATTAGTGAGACCTTAGAGCAAGAGAGATGTCTGTATGAGCAGCACTATGTTCATGATGATACAGAGCAGGTAAAACATTGTTCATGCTCTGCTAGGTAATGGGATAAATGGGTGGGTTTAATCAAACTGAAGCAAAAAAAGTATAACACGGGCAACTTGTTAAAAACAGGAAAATAAGCACTTCGTACACTACTGTTATCAAGGCACGTGATTATGGCTTTATCACTAATCCATAATTGACTTTTAACTGTCAGCTGTATGTGACAGTTTTGTGCATGTCTTTCTTAGCTCTCTTTTGTGGAACTTTGATGAAGGTGTTTGCAAGTTATCTTTGAAGCTTATCCTAGGTATAAGAAATTAAAAAGGAACAGTAACTAGTCAAGAGAAGTTTTGCAGCTAGTTGGATTACTTGATTGTGTGCTTTGATTACTGCTACTACCATAATGCAAAAGTGTGTGTGTGTGTATGTGTGTGTGTGTGTGTGTGTGTGTTACAGACAGAATGTCATGATTTTCTCAATTTGTCAGGATGATGATTATGATGATGAAGAGGAGGATACCTATGAGTCACATTTACATGGAAAATCTGTAGAAGTTTTCGATCTTCCTGAAAATGAAGATATTGGTTTACTACTGGATATGGATTCGGCACAGTCTCTTCTTAAATTTAAAGAGGTGTTGTAGCAGTTTCTTAAATATTCTTTGTGATGCACTGGGGAATATCTGAACCGTGTAGGATTTGGAGATAATCTCTTTCATGTTCCCTCTCATAGCTTTGGGTTTGTTTTTTCCCAGCATCACCAAAAAATATCTCTGGTAAATGTCCATTGAAATGTAGGTCTTCTGTAATTTTTTATATCCAGTTTCCCTATGTATATTTACATTAAACAATCTTTTGATTTAAATTAAA
This sequence comes from Poecile atricapillus, assembly GCF_030490865.1. Classification (NCBI taxonomy): domain Eukaryota; kingdom Metazoa; phylum Chordata; class Aves; order Passeriformes; family Paridae; genus Poecile; species Poecile atricapillus. The sequence goes on along the minus strand of NC_081253.1, from coordinate 20,521,926 downwards.
TTTCAAAAGCCCTTTGAAAGAGGGGGTAGAGCCCAGCCCCAACTCTTTCGTTGTTATGTCTGGGCATTGCATTAGATAGATAGGATGCTTCTCTTGGTTCTCCTGTGGCCTATTGGCCTTTGCATGTGTTTGCTGCCCAGTAAAATGGCTTTAGCTGCAGAGAGCACGGGGGGTGTGTAAATATGCCTGTTTTGAATGGTCTCAAGTGTTGTTGTGAGATGTTTTTCAGGAAGACAAGAAATACATATCTAATTTCTTGGTTTAGCCCTGGTAGTCTTCTGAGAAATCTGTGTACATAAAAGCACTTGATTCTGTAGATAGGCATATTTTTGGCTTGGAGGGTATTTTTTATGTGTGTTTTTTTGGAAGGAATGGATTTGTAAACCAAACAGGGCATTCCAGGCTCTGAATCACAACTTAACATAATTGGAAATAGTACGGTTCTCTTTTCCCAGGGTTTTTATAAAGGAGCATATTTACTTTATTCAGGGCTGTGGGATTTAGTCAGGGACTTAAATGGTACAGCCTTTGGCATTTAGGAGTCCAGGCTTCTCTGATAGATTTAAGTGCCTGGCATTTTCACTCCGGGAGGAGAAAAATATACTGTAAAGAGCCTGTTTTGTCAGATGCTATGTGCTGTTACATCAGCTTATTTTTGTGAAGGATTGGTCTTTTGCAGATCTCCTAAATTTGTTCTCTTGATAACGTTGCTGATGTCATTGAGGAAGTAGAAATTGCAGGCTGCTGATCTCTAGAGAACATTTACAATTTTTCTAGGTTTGGAAGCGTAGCAGCAAGCTGAAGCTTCTTAAGTGCTGTATTTACTTGGGATACAATTATAATCTCATGTAGAATCATTACCATGCTGTTACTAACATAATTTAAATGAAGAATAGTCATGGATTCACCAGTTTTAATTTGGGTTTGGTTCAATGTACCTTTACAAAAAAGAAAATCTCCACAGGGTTACAGATGGAAAGCCAGATACAAGGAACAATTAATACTTGTTAAAAAAAATCTTTATATTCGGCTTAAATGTAGTCTTTTAGATTTCTAATAATCCTATTAAGATTTGTGGTGTATAAATAAATGGCTTAATTTTAAAATAAAGCCAGCACATTTACTTTTAAGTGCTGATTGTAAAAATAGTTACTACTACTAAGTTTCTCCTTTATTCCTTTATTTCCCTTTATTATTTTACCAGTTTTCATCATAAGTGCGTTGCTGCCTTTTCAATGCCCTGGCACATTGAAACATTATTGTAGTCTTTTCAGCTTTCCTAATGTATAGACAACAGTGGGAGATTTTTAGGGTGATTATGTAGGGTTATTTGAGGTTTCATTAATTTAATGTATTTTTTTAAATAAAAGCTCATGATTACTTCTCCTGTAAGTGACAAATAATTACTTTAATAATAATTGACTTTATGCCACTAGCAATAGTTTTGAAAAAAAGGGAATCATGGAGAAATACTTAAAAGTAGCATTTTCGAATGTAATTTTGTGTGTGCTCATACAATTTTTTTCATCTGTTCCAGCTACAATTAAAACATGCAGTAACAATAGCTGAAGTGAATCAACTGAAGGAGAAAGTAAGTTATCAAAAAATATTATTATTAGTAGGGTTTTTTGTTGGGTGGTTTGTTTCGAGGTTTTTTTGTTTTGTTTTTATGGCTATTGATTTTACCAGGAATAGGCTGAATGCAAAAAGCAGCAATCTATTTACACCTCAGGTGGTCTCTACAATATGTTATGCTAGACAAACATTTCTAAGCTGAAAAGCTATGCTCAAATTAAAAATAATAAATCAACCAAACAAATAAAGCCCCAAAAGTCACATAAAACAACTAAAAAAACCCATCCCCCAAGTCCCCACTTTAAAATGAATGCTTTAGTATTACTGCTTAGAGTAGCTTATAGTGGAGAGCTGTATGAAAGAGCTCATAATCACAAATTAGAACATTATCACTGGATAGAACTTGTCTTACTTGAGAATAGACAATGGTTTGTGGCTGTCTTTCTGTTACCAGAAAGTTATTTCTGCTATCTTCTTTCCTCAAATTTCTGACCTGGTCTGGGCAGAGAGTTTTTTCCAGTAGTTTTTTTGCTGAAGATTGGTTCAATGTCTCTGCTTATTATGAGGAAAGATTTCTTGTTCTTTTTTGCTGCTTTTTCCACTGATGCAGATTTATAAGTGGCCTTTTTCTGAAAATTTTGTGTATGAGTGAGCAGCTTCTTTTATTCCACTGCCCTTCAGTTTTGCCTTGCTCAGAGATGCATTATCCTAGGACAGGTTGCCGCACATTGTTGGAAACACGTAGCAAGTGAAGAGGGCATAGTGCTTGAGTTCGCAGAATTTTTCAGTAGCAGTATCTGTTGGGGTATTCCATGTGCTCCTGCAATTGTTGAGGCAAGACAGACAAAGCTACTTATGATAGTTCCCTTTCTGATTTCTGACAGTGCTCCTCCTCTTTCTAGTATTCTTGGTATGTGGCCCAACTGGATTGCAGAAAAGCTGTTAAAAATGTTGGTATTAGTACAACTTACAACCCAGTTTTTAAATTCAAAAAATTCTTGGTCCTTTCAACATTCTTGTTCCATTGGCAGGTGATCTTAACTGGCTTCAAAAGCAGTGATTTATTTCCTCATTGTAAGCGGTGTCCCCAGAGAAGGAGGCATGGACAAACTAAGCTGTATCTTGCCTGTTCACTCCTCTAAGGCCTGGAGAGCTTCACATGTTCCCATGTATAATGTGGCTGCTATCAAGCTGAAGGGGTGGCATCCCTTTCCTCTGCTGAGGAAATATTTGGTGGTTTTGTACATTAGCTCAAGAAAAGGAAACCCTGTGCATGCCATCATTGATTAGGAAGACCAATGTCATATAAAGTTACCAGGGAAGATCAACCGGTCATGTTTATTCAAAAAGCTGTTGGTAACAAAGTAGTAGGGAGCTTGTCTTATACAGGTTAAGTGGCCTTTGAAAGTATTCAAAATAGGCCTCTCCAGAGATATTAAGATCTGGTGAGATCTTGAACAATATAAGCTAATAATAGGGGTCTTGGTCATTTAATCTGTCAAGAAAGATGCAATACCAATGGGGAACAAGTAAAAGACTCTTGGGTTTCAGTTCAAAACTTGCTTAATTAGCAAGGTTTGGGAAGAGTTTATGTGATTACTTTGAAAGTTGTGTCCTGTTTTAATATTACTGATAAGTATATAATTACTATTAGCTGTTCACTACTTAAACATGTATCAACAACTGTTTTTTATTTCCTCTTTTAGTTTAGATTAATTCATTAAGTATTAATCTTTTCAGTTAAAAGTTGTTGAAGCAGAAAAAAATGAATGGAAATTTAATCGAGCCCAACTACAGCAAAACTTGGATGAAAGCAAAGAGAAAATAAAAAAGTTAGAGACCTACTGGTTAGAAGCACAAAATTTATGCAAAACAGTAAATGAGCGTCTTAAAGAGACTCAAGAACAGTGTGATGCGCTTGAAAAGAAATACAGCAAGGCCAAGAAATTGCTTAAAGACTACCAACAAAAGTAAGTACCCCAAAATACCAGGTCTCTATTTATTGCTTGTATGTTCTGTACAACCTGGGGAAAGTTGTCAGCAATACCTAGGGGAATAGGATTTGCTTAACACACTTTCTTTACGTTTATTAGTGTGCAGGGAAGCAGTGGGCTATAAATGCCAAATTCTTCCATACCTTAAATCACCAACTTCCTGAAAGGTTCTCTGAAAATCTTGCTGCTGCTTTTGGTTCATAGCTAAGGAAAAAACATTTAATATTTCAATGACAACTTTTTAAAAAGAAGTTAGTTAAAAAGCTGTAATGCATTTATACTTTTTTGGAAGGACTACTTGAAATTTGATATGACGTGTTTGGCAGTACCTTTTGCTCCCTGTGAAAAAGTCTCTGCTTTGACTGACTTCGATGTTGCAGATAGAGTAGGCATCAAAGGATATTTAATAATAGCCTGATAACATATGATTTAGTCTGAGTTAGGATTTATATCTTATAGGAGGAGTAAGAAGAATTTTGAGAAAAATTTAAAGTTTGGGGATATGTATCTAGCCCACTAAAATGGCAGCATGAAAACAATATCTTCAATCTGTTAAAGGGTGTGGGTTTTTTAGTAGAAGTAATATTGTTTATTAGATCCCCCTGTGGGGGACTCCAGCACTGTTGTTATACGGTAATGTCCAATTGTTCCACCATCTTCCGTCTTAGCTAAACAAGAGATAATTGCAAAATACTTGTAGATGTGTCCAGACAATACAGAACACAACTGTTGCTTTTGGTAGTTGCTGTAAACGTATAATATTCTTGTTCCAAATTTCTCCACTTGTTACTTCTAAAAGCAATTTATTATGATCTTTTGCTTTGTAGTCCACATCCAGAAATGTAACTTTTCACAGTACGTTTTTGTGCTATTTGGTGAGCTTTTTAAAGGTCTCCTTTCCCCTCTCCTCCCAAGCTTATCCGTATGGAAGTTCAAAAGTACGTGAAGATGACTGCTAACATGCTACTTTCCATTCCCTCACTGTTTAGCAAATTCGCATTATTCATTTGATTGTCCCTGAAGCTTTTGCATCTGTTGTAGCTGTTTTATGCTTATTTTCTGTTTTTTTATGTCATTACATATGGCGCAGGCAAAAGCAGCTTTTATTTTTGTTTCCTTCTTGTAGTCATTGTTTCTTTTGGTAAAACTCAACCATTGCAATTGCTGTAGGATGAACCAAGCAGAAACTTGAAATGCAATTCATTTTCCTACAAAGAATTTTCCCATAGCTTTTGGAAGGAAAAACAGTGTGTGCATGTATTTTCGTGGAAGAGAGTAAGGTGTAATGATTGGAGTCGTGCATGTATTTTGGGCTTAAATGCATATGCAAATTGGCACTTTTAAAATGAGAGATGGTTGGTTGTAACTTTGCAGAAAAAGCGTTGCCACAAATCCTTTTTCTGCCCAGAGTAAATTACAGTCATCTGTATTTTCTTTTGAAGACAGTAGAAGCATACAAATAAATATGTCATTTTACGACATCATAAGATTAATGAATCAGTTATACCTTACAGATGGATTTTTGTCACCATTCACTAATGGTATGCTTTTTCGTAAATGCAGTTGTGCATATTTCTATTTAACATATTTCCTACATTTCTGTATATTACTGTTTCATAGAAATGTATATGTTTCTTTCACCAGAGAGATAGAATTTATGAAGAAAGAAGAAGATCATTCAAAGCTGCTTGAAGAGAGAGACCAGAAATATGCAGAACAACTGAAAATATATCAGGAAAAAGTAAAGCAGTATTATATTTTGAAATAAATTTCTGCATTCTTGGAGACTTGTATCTGACTTCTAAATTTTAATTCTTGCAGATTTCAGAGCTTGAAAATAAATTAAAAGCATACGAGAAAATGCCTTATATGTTTGAAGGTGGCAGTTTATTGGAAGATGGCTGTCAAAGTCCAGGCCAATCTAATGAACAGTCAAAGACAAAAGACAGTGAAAAAGAAACCAATTCAATAGGAGAAAGAATAAATTCTTTAGATATGCTGATTTCTGGTAAGTAGATTGTAGTATTTTTTATTTGCACTTAAGGAAAATTAGGAGGAGTTATATGTGTAGTGGTTTTTTTTGTTGTAAGAGAACTGAAGTGTTTGCTGTTTCATACTGACTGAGTAAATGTTTTGGCTGAGCTGAGTCAGTGTGGATACTTGAGTTTAGATTACCCCAGCATTTTCAGTATGGCTGCAGTGTAGTTCTTAAACGTTGTGGGAAAGAGGAGATGGATGGAGAGACAACTATTTGAATTGTTCTTCGGATTGTCTGTTAGTGAAACTAATAGTGGGAAAAAACACTGAGATATGTCAGTTAAAATCCCATTGATTTCAAGCTATAATTTACAGTAAACTTGCTATGTCTTGTAATTTTATATACAGAATGTTATGAAACAGCTGTTCAAATGAGAATTAAATTTTTAAAATATTTGTTAAATTCTGACTTCATTAAGAGTTTCTATCCTAAGGAATGAAGCTAGGAAAGCACAAATTTTCATCTGTTTGAGAACATAACATTTTCAATCCGTAAAACAATTATATTCTGTTGGATTTTATTGGTTTTTGATTGAAAAAGTTGGGTAAAAGTATATTTCAAGTTAAATAGAAATTGCAGTTGCAATGTATAAAATAGTGGAGTATAATATAAAAAGTATTTTCATACAGTAATGGTTAACATGTAGAATAATTCTGACCTAAATTCTGAATATTTTTCTGGACAGTTTGTTGGTGAACTTGCCTACCAGTTTTTGCTGGGTTTTTTGCTTACTTTTTTAAAAAGTATGTATTTGTTGCAGATTTTGATGCTTTTGTTGGGGATACTCCCAGATTAGACACCAGTGCCCACAAAGCAAAAGCTCAGCTTGCTTTGAAAGTGAAACGCCAGCCACCTTCTCGATCAAAGCTGAAAGAATCTCTTGGGGGTGGACAACAGACTGCAAATCTACAGGTACTGACACTGGTACTGACACTGGTAATCATGCACTCTGGATACTGAACATGTGTTGAATTTTATCTGTACTTGCATTTGTAAGTCTTCTCCATGCTTCATTCAGGCTGTGCCAAAGCATTGTAGTTTTATGCTGCATCAAGTGAAAAAGCTTTTTAGGGTTCATAACGTGTATGTGAACTCTGGCATGTTTTTGTGGCACAGTTAATTTGAAGTTAGCAAAGAACTATGTGAGCTTGTTCTGTGCTACTTCTGCTTGCTGAAAGATTTTAATACAGTGATCTGTATCAATTTATCTTGTTATTCCTTCATCTGGACCAAGTTAGTTACCAAATTTCTTCAAAAACTAAAGAGTTCTGAAATGTTTCATTATTCCATAAGTCATCATTCAAGTTCACAAGAAGCATACCAGTAAAATGTTCTCATGTTTCTGGAAAACAACTGAAGAATTGAGATATAGTCAATATATGATAGAGCCTGTGATAGAAGGAGAACATTGAACTAATTCAGATAGACTGAAAACTGGCTTCATTGAATTGGAATGGCTGAGGTGTACCAGAACATTTCTGATTTGGCTAGAAAAAGGTTATTTGGGATGTGCAGAAAGTTGTGTATAGAGGTGGGTAACAGCCTATAAAATCAGATTCATGCGATTCAGATGGTATCCACAAGTATGTAAAAAATTTCCTGAACTAAGAAAATTTGCTTAGCACATCCTTCCACCCTGCTAAAAGAACAGACAATAAATGAGTATATGTCATGTCTATCATGAAATAACTTTCAAATTTATTGAAGGATGAGGATTCAGAAGACGGTGTTCTCAACAGAGAATCTTCCGCTATGTACCTAACTAAGACCTTAGAAACAAGTGAAAAATTATCTCTCCCATGCCTGGATGACACAGATCGAAGGAGTGAAAAGCCTGAAAAAAGAGAAAGCACAGAAAGTCCTCTAGAGTCAAGTCCTTCTGCTTCCACACACTCTTCTCCAGTACACAAACCAAACAATGAAAATAGCACAGCCACCACTCGCTCACCTCCTCCTGAAGGGATGACTCCAAATTCTCCTCAAGGGTATCTCAAGAATGTTAAGCAAAAAGAAACAAAAGGGAAAGGGAAAGAAACCAAGGGTAAGATTTAAGGGTTTATTATTATTTTTATTCTTTGGGACTGAAGTTTTACAGATTTTAGATGTAATCAGTAAAGGTCCTAATATGTTTGTGCAAAACACAAGCCTCATAAGTGGCAGTGTATTGGAGAGCAAGTCAGATGGATTTCCTGGTTCCCAGAAAAATTTGTTGTTGGCTTTGTGCTTCCAGACATTATCCAAGTGTTTAAACAAGATACAGATTCTGAGTATTGCGGGAATTACTGCATTATTCATTGTGTCCTCTTAGGATATTTGTCACTGGAAGGTTAAAGGTATTATAATCAGCCTAGTCACTACTAATCATTATTTGATAGGAATAGTTGGAATTTTTCTTATAAATAATTGAGAAAGGGATCTAATATAATCTTTTTAATGTTTGATATTTTTTGGAATAAGCCAGTACAAATGTATAAAGACAGCTGACTTCCTGTCTTTGCCATATACCTCAGACAAAACCATTCTTTTAATACCCTGAAACAGGATTTGTTTTATACTGTCCTTATTTTGTATATTTCTATAAAGTCTCAAACAAAAATAGTCTAAAAAAAAAAATGGCACTAAGACATACCTGATACATATGTGATTTTGCTTTCTTTTCTACAGTTTTTTTTTGTGGTGGCAGAAGCATTGTAAACTTTTTTTTCCTAAATTGGCCCCTGGAATTGCTAATTAATGCAGTTCATGCAGATTGGTATTGAAAGCTTGCTCTTTGTGAGAAAAATTACACTAAATACTGTTTCTGCTAGATTGTTGCTTTCTAACTATTTAAATGTCTGCCTGTTATTGAATTAGTCCTTTCTATTACCTTTTCATCCATTCATGTATCAGTCTGTATTTTAACCTACTATGCTGTGTTTAAGAAATTACCTCTTTTCTTAAAGGACTACCTCTGGAAACAAACATCACTATTAAAGTTTGGTTTTGTATTCAAGTTGATTGGAAAAATAACTAGTTTAACTGTAGTTCCAATTTATTGGATGTTACATATTTAGAAAAAGTGCTTAACTAATTAGCTAAAGTTTTAATGTTGATCAGAAACTACTGATTTGTTCAACAGTTCCCTTAAAAATTAAGTTCTTTCATGCATCTTATACTGGTTATGTGGCTGTGTGTTTTGAAGTTGACATTTTGCAAAAGAAAGAAATTCTTTTTTCTAAACCTATCATAAACTAATTTTTGTTTGTAGTTCATTAGAGCAAAATATTGTGATAAGTTTTACCTTTCTGTAGACAGTATAGAGTTACTCTTTATCAAAAGGAATATTTTTTGAATAGTTGTTAGCAATTGTTATGTTCCCATTTTTCAATGGCCTGGTACAGCCAGATTGGACCCTGGTACAGAATGATGGGAAAATGCCATACAGAATAACTTAGGCTGGCTGTTATGGCTGTACTATTTCCAGTTGTTATCTGTGTGTGGGAATGGGAGTTTTAACACTGTCACCCAGATCTTCATATCTGACTTACAAGCATCATCATTAGTAGCTGAAAATTGCAGGTATTTTTACAGCAACATTTCTGTTTTTCACCTCTCTATGAAAAACAGAAGAAAGGAAAAATGAAGACAAGACAGCGGAAACAAATGAAGGAATACCATCAGGGAAGTCCAAAAGGAGATTTCCAGATTTTGGGTAAGATTTTTCATGTGTTCTTTTGGAAGCAAAGGTTGTTCTGTGTTATTTTTGAGAATATTATGTTCTCTAAATAAAACAGTGTTGAGGAGGCCAGTAATGCTACTTCATAACACCTTTAAAGACAGGGGTAAAGCTTCTTGAAGTCAGCTATCATTAAAGACTTAGACTGGTACTGCAATAAATGAATCATAATGTATAACATAAAAATCAGCTAATTTCACACACTGATAACATAGGGACTTTGCTCAAGTTGCTGTGCATTGCTTAGGAGCATTAATGTAGCAGTAAAACTGTGGTTTTCCTCCTGGTTATATCTATATGCTAAGCTTCTTTAGGCATTTTCTGTATTTATTTTGGTTATCTGTGGCTTTTGAAAGGGTACTGTCATGGTTCTTAAATAGAATATGAATGCCAGAACTTTTTAATTGCATGCATAATCTGCAAAATTATGCTTCGTGTAACAATATAAGTGTGGCTTTTTGTAACTGTTGAAGTCAGTGTAAAAACTAACTTGCTGATTTAAAGAAATGTTGCACCAGGGAAGTGTAAGTGCTTTATGAAGTTTGTGTTTTTTCATTTCAGTGGATTGCGGAAATCTGGGGGCAAGGGTAAGAAGCAAGAAAAAGAAATTCTAAGAGGTTCTCTGGATAGCAGGTAGTTCTTTTGTTATTTTATACATACATGCTTCATTCCTAAAATTTGTAACCTAAGGATTTCTTTAAAACTGTCATTAGTGTTTGATCTTAAAGTCCATTATTATATAACAGTGGCAAAATTCTGTGAAGGTTTAATGATACAGAGATGAGCTTCTGATCTCACAGAAGAGAGCAGAGGAGACAACATTAAAATTGTATTTTGCTTAGGAAGAGGAATGTTAAGTGAATTAAGTTACCAATTGCTTGAAATTGTTAAATTGCATGAAATACTGCAGAAGTTCTTAAATTTGTGTTGTTAAATAACCCATTATTTTTGCATGGATATTTAAAGGCAAGTATCAGTTTTCATTTCAAGTATCAGTTGTGCTGTGAAACTGGTAAAAATAAGTAGTGTGTTTTGGGGATGGTTGTGTATTTGAGGGATGGGGTGGGGTTTTTTCCTGTTGTTATTTAAACAGAATTTAATCTGCGTATTTCAGAGGCTCCCGAGAACTTTTGGATGACTCTGGCAACAATCTGTCTGCATCAGATTCAGATTCCCCTGTTCCTACTTGCATGCCTTTCTCTTGGTTTGGAGACAGCCACAAAGAGCCTCAGATTTCAAGTAGCAGTCTGCAGGTTACTCAGGGTGGGCAGGATGGTTGTGAGCACGGTCAAGAGAAGAACAGAAACAAGGTAAAGATGACCAATTTGTGCCTTGAATATTTAAGTGTTGCATCTTGATAAAGTAAAAATATCAGTGGTTAGTATTTGGAAGCCTATGTACGTAGTCCTTGACCACATCACCTCTTTCAAACATTGATGGAGAAGTTTGAGATACTGCAGTGCTTACAGGCAGGAATTATATGAGTGTTCCTGTTCCCTCCTCTTCAGCTGCAGCATCAGTAGAGGCTATTCGGGCTGAAGTAGCATCTAAGGAAGAATCACAGGGCATGCTTTCTCACTGGTTGGTAAGGCTAAAAGTAATGCTGGTTTCAGGAAAGCATAGTTTAAAGGTCAAATCTGTTTTCCAGACTAGCTCATGGAGGAATTGTGCATAAATAGAGGTCAGCTGTCCAAACAGTTGGCCAGCCAGTTCTTACCATACTGGAATGTAGGGTTGGAGTATCAAACAGGTTGAGGAAGATAGCACCCTACTTTTCATTAACAAATACAGTATTAAAAGCCAAGAAACACATCTGTAGAACACTTTCTTCCAGGCTTCTGAGTAACTGATAATCTAATAACTCAGAGCCTTTTAACTGTATCTTGAGAGCGAGGCTACACAGTTTAGTCTATAACATAGTTGACATCTTTACAGTTTAAACTACTTGAAAGAAACAGCTTTAGAAACTAAAAGGTACAATGTGTATGTTGTCTGAATATTTGTAAAATATCTGTAAAATCTTTTTCAATTTAAGACTGTTCCTAGCAATTTTACTGACTTCATTCTCATTTCCTCTGGCTTTTGTCAAATTGAAAATTACAGTTATTTGAGTAAGGTCATAAGCTGGGTTTTTTCTTGAGTTTCACACTTCTTCTTCACTTTGGATGGCTAAAATACCCTTTCATGTTTCGATTTTCTTCTGTGTTGTTACAAAAAGAGTTGTATATCTGGAAGAGAAACTTGCCAGGTTGTAGTCCATGAAGTCTCAGATATTTTGCTGAGATTGCAAATAACAAGTTTGCTTTCCATGTTTCTAGATGGTGATTGCACTAAAATGCTGTTGTAATACTTTTTTTCTAAAATACTTTGTTTCGCTAGTGTAAAGCTGCAGTCCCTGTGATAGTGGTAAATTGTCTGCATATGTAGTTTTTAAAAATTACAGGAAGTGGTTTTAGAACCATACAATCCTTATTATAACACAGGAACTTAATAAGAGTAGGAATTTTTTAATCTCTGAAGCAGAACTGTACTTCACAAAATACTGCCCAGTGTGCATCAATCTTACGTATTTACAGCTCCTGCATTGGTCTCTTCTGTTGAACATGCGGTGGCCAAAAGATGTTTCTGTAAATAACCCAAGGATTTGGAATGTATATGCATATACTTAGGTACAGTTTTTGATTTAATAGGAATGCATGGTTGGTCTCTTGATAGGCTGTAGGTGGTTTCCTAGTAGGCTTTAGCAAAGCTATCAAGAGGTTTTTCCTGTATAGATAAGCAGTCAGTGGGTTTGACTGTCAAAGTCACTGATTGAGAAGAACCCACTGGTCCCTTCTTCATTGATCCTTTCTATCTTACTTAAATAATTTTTGTAAGCATAGTAAAAGTGCCACTGCTGCATTTTTACTGTGAACACCTACAATGTGCTTAAGCAGCTCCGAAAGTTTTCATATACCTACCATATACACCTACTTTTGGCAATCAAAAAGTTACAGGTCTTACGAGAATGAATGCTCTCTTCCTTTCCACACTGTTCTGAAGTAATAGTCTTTTCTTCTTACTGGACTATACTTGACTTGCCCGAGATGATTACCACTTCGACCTTCCAGTTGGTTTCTTGCCTACTGGTTTGGGTTTTTTTGTTTCCTTCTCATGCTCCAGGATGTAATTGTTGCTTGCTGCTTTTTTCCTTAGTGCCAGTTGCAAACCAGCAGCTGGAATATTATGCAAGTCTCCAGCTATATTCCTGCTTTGTAAAATGGTAGAAAGCTGATCCCACTGAAGAACAGATTCTCGTACATCCATTAATCATAAAATCATAGTTTTCCTATCCAAAGTCAGGCTGTTTTCACTTTGCAGTATTTGGGGTCTTTTGTAAACATGGTAATGTGACAGCGGTTGCTGCTTCAAATGTGTGACTAATTGTTGTGGATCTGAACTTAGGGGTTGATAATTGCATTTGCACAGTAACAAAGCTTTGGTTTGTTTTACTATGAAAAGACATTAAAATTGACAAGGAAATGTACTTGACCACTCAGAAGTGAGTCTTGTTACTAAAACAATATAAAAGCAAGGGACAAAGTCGTCTTCCCAGAATTCAAGGGAAGAATACTCATTGATATTAACTCAAAATTCATAAATAAAGCAATATATGATAAATATAGCAATAACATGTATTCATTTTATGTTTGTAATATCCCATATGATCATGTGACAGCATTTCTTAAACAAGAGATAAATGCAGAAAAGCTAAAATAAGAACTTAGTCATGTAAAAAATCTCTGTGGAACTAAGTTCTTTGCATTGTGTGTAATTTTTGTAGTTGTGCTTTAGCAATGATTATGTAAGGAATATAATTACATTTCTTATCACTTGTTTTCTGGTTTTGCAGAATTTGCCTCTGAAAGTTACTGCACTTAAAAGGTTTTCATTTTCTTAAAATGGTTCTGAAGTTAGTTTTAAACTTACAGTGTGACAAAGTAGTGAGTCAGTTTCTTGATCCCTGTGAAAACAAGAAACACAGGAACTAAAATCCTGTGTGCTTACAGACAGTTCTTAAATTAGTCCCTTGACATAAATCTGTCCCATTCTCTGATACACACATATACACAGTATTTATACTCATTGTTTTTCCAGAATATTACTTAGCTTCTGTAAGCAAGTATGCAGTCTTTCATTTTCAATGCAAGGAAGAGCAGTGTGATATAAACTAGATTCCTTAAATGATAGAAAGCATACCTATAAAACCTCTTCTGTCCAAATTCTTTGCTATTCAAGAGTCAAAAATCTTTGCAACTGGCTCTAAACACTTAAAAGGAAATTACTGATTAAACTGATTAGGAGCAGGGGAGGAGGAAACATTACTGGTGCTCAGATGCTTTACTTTTGGTTATGTTTTTATTATTGTATCTTTTCAGTTTTGTTTGTCTGAATTGTTCTTGATTTTCTTTGTAGAGGTAAAAAGTGTAAAGCCACTGAGGATGGCTGAAAGAAAAGCTCTTAAATAAATTTTCAGTTTGGGTTGAAGTTAAGTTGAGAATAGGTTGATGGACAAAGTATTCTGTTGTTTCTGGTAATAATTCTTGCATCTAAAAGACTGAAGAAGACCCTAAAATTCAATGTAATTAAATAAAATAATCTACATGGTAAACAGAACACCATTTCTCAGTCAAGAAAATACTACACAGAGGTAGCAGGAAAACTCAAGTTGTGGTTTGGGGGTTTTATGTTTGTTGTGTTCTGGTGGTGATGGCTATTTTCTTGAGCTTTGGTGCGGTGTTTTTAAGGCTGAAAATGTGTATCAATAATTTAGAGTATAAGCGAGTGCACTTAAAAAACAAAAATCAAATAATCCAGAAAACTGAGAGTTCAGGTGGAATTGAAATCAGAACAAAATACAGAAGTGCTAAATGAGGATAACTGCAAAAATGTAGGTCTTTTATATGAGCATAACTAGCTGAAGAAAAAGACCTTAAAGATCAGTTTAATTTAGGATCTCAGGTTATTTATGCACATAGGGTTGTGGTATGGCATTCTTACAAAGTATATGTAATTAGTTGATTGGAAACTTAGAGAACATTAGAGAAAATACTGGTAAATAGTTGCTTGCTGATTGTAGGCAGCAAAGAGTAGTGCTGAGACATAAATTTTAGAAAGGCAAAAGGGTGAGGCATTTTTTTGGCAGAATTATTTTTCACTCACTAATGAAAAATATTTTCAAGGTCACAATCTGAGTTGGAAATCGAGGGAATCAACAGAACACTACCTTGTAAAACACATTCATAGTGTTTGTAGAGGTTTCAGTTTAATAAAAGTTCATAATGAGTAAGTCCAACAAATGCATTTTAAATTGCTTCTCCCCCAGTGTGGTATGCCTGCTGAAAAAGTAACTGATGCACTTCCTTGTGTATTTTAACACCGTTTCAGGTTATGACCAATTCTCTGCACAAGTTGCTTTTATTGAGGATATTGCTTTGTTACTGCATTTCTGAATTCAGAAATTGAACAAAAAAGTCAGATGCTTGATGTAGTTAGTATATTTCATATGTGTTCTAAAGGTAACTGACTCATACTATTTTTTTTAACCAAAAAATCAGAATTACTAGAATGTCACCTAATGACCTGCTTTTCCAAGAAGTGAGTTAATAAAACATTATTTCCACTTGTTTGCAGAGTAGAATTGTCATAGATGATACATACCATAGCAAGCCAAGTTGTGAACTTTCAGGGTTAGTGACAGAACCAAATCTGTCAGGTCGTTCACACACTTTAACCTTCTCTTCAAATGAGGTGAGTTTCAAAGTGTGTATATGTGTGTTGTTGATGTTGTTGTTCACACTACAGCATGTTTAATAGAAACAGATGTGTGTAATGTGAAACTAGATGGCTGTTCCATATTTGAATGTTGAAGTTAGTTAATGACCTAAGGACATGGCCTCGTGGATGACACATCAGCCTGTGTGTTCTGATCCTAGTTATATCATAAAAATCGGAATGAACTCACTGTTCAAATTGAAGTTTTTAACTTTAAATGAAATGCCATTCTGTTCCACTGATTTAAAACAACTTCCTGGGTGAATAAAAACTGCAACATTTTTACCTTGCCTTCACATCTGTGCAGGTTTGTTTTACAATAAAATTTCATTTCAATAAAAAGAAACAAAAGAAAAAAAGGAAAAAAGTCAGAACATAGTGGTTCTGATATATAGGTAGAAATTAGACACCTGAAAGTGTGTTCATTCCCCATGAGAATTAATTCCTTTGGCTACAGTTGAAACCTAAAGTCCACACTTTGGTAGCATCCTCAGATACTGTCTCATTTGGTGTTTGACTAATGGACATCTTAATAAATTAAATCCTTTAGTTTAGGAAAACTCATTAAAAAATGAACATAGTTATCTTATGCAAAATGAATTAGAGGGCTTGCAAAACTGGTGGTTCATGAACGTGATGGGATTTTTATTAGCTGTCTTAAGTCAGTCTTTGGTGAAAATCTTAAAATAGCCTAGGAATATGTAGAAAGTTAGTGCAGTCTTACAATGTTATAAATTCAATGTATAAATTAACATAAAAATCTGAGGTCTCAAAAATCATATCTAGTTTACAGCTTGTGGTAGTGGATTATGTTTTTGCCTTTTTTTTTTTTTTTTTTTTTTTTTTGTTGGAGGTAATAGTCTTAGATCTAATGGAAACCAGAGGAACTCCGGGTAATAATCTGTCTTTTCAAGTACTTCCTGCAGTTTTTTGAATGGAATATGTGTTTCTAGGACTTTCAAGCAGTACAAATTGTAAGGCTTTATTAAAGATGTCTTCTTGAATATCATTCTTGGATCAGGATTACAAACTTCCAGTAAACTTAGGGTTCTAAAATTCAAATGAAAGCAGTCTAATATTAATTGTCCATGTGTAAAGTGATGATTGAAGCCTTTTTCTTATACATGAGTTCCAGTGTCCTGTCTAGTTCATATGGCACTTATTGTCCTGGTTTTGCATGACCAGTAAAACCTGCTTGTACCTTTTCAGTAATTACCTTGAGTATCAAGGGTTTACTCTGAGGAAAACAAGGAACAAACTCTGAACTGTTTTCTCATTTGGAAAGCAGTATGTGCGAAGAAAAATATATAGTTCTGTTCTTGGGGTTTTTTTAAAGTTTTTAGTCTAGGTCTGGGAAAAAATAAATAATCAAAGTTATAGCAGTTTGGGGTATTTTGAAGCACAGAATAAATTAGGTTGGAAAAGACCTCTGAGATCAGATTGAGTCCAACCTATGACTGAACACCACGTTGTCAACTAGACCATGGCACTGAGTAACACATCCAGTCTTTCCTTAAACACCTCTAGGGATGGTGACTCCACCACCTCTCTGGGCAGTCCATGCCAATGTTTAATCAACCTTGCTGTGAAGAAATTCTTCCTAATGTTCAACGTGAACCTTACCTGGCTAGCTGACGTCCTCTTGTCACTGGTTACCGGGGAGAAGAGGCTGCCCCCCACCTGGCTACACCCTCCTTCCAGCAGGTTGTGGAGAGCAATGAGGTCCCCCTGAGCCTCCTCTTCTCCAGGCTAAACTCCCCCAGCTGCCTCAGCTGCTCCTCACAGGACCTGTGCTCCACACCCTTCACCAGCTTCATTGCCCTTCTCTGGACACACTCCAGCGCCTCAATGTCCTTCCTGAACTGAGGGGCCCAAAACTGGACACAGCACCTGAGGTGTGACCTCACCAGTGCCCAGTAAAGGCAGAACAATCACTGCCCTGGTTCTTGCTGGTCACACTGTTTCTGATACAGGCTGAGATGCCACTGGCCTTCTTGGCCACCCAGGCACACGCTGGCTCGTGTTCAGCTACTGTCAACCAGCACTGCCAGATCCTTTCCCATTGGGCCACTTCCCAGCCACTCTGCCCCCAGCCTGTAGCACTGCATGGGGCTGTTGTGGCCAATGTGAACAGCACTTGGTCAAGTTGAACCTCAGG
Organism: Poecile atricapillus; assembly: GCF_030490865.1. NCBI lineage: Eukaryota > Metazoa > Chordata > Aves > Passeriformes > Paridae > Poecile > Poecile atricapillus. The sequence goes on along the minus strand of NC_081253.1, from coordinate 20,504,632 downwards.
CTCTTGGTCTGGCCCATTGATCCAGCCTGTCCAGGTCCCTCTGCAGGGCTTTCCTACCCTCCAGCAGACCAACACTCTGACTAAACTTGGTGTTGTCCATGAATTTACTGAGGGTACACTCAGTGCCTTCATTCAAATCACCAATAAAGATACTGAATAGGATCCTTAATTTAAGCTCTTAATAATTTCTGCCTGATGGTTGTCCAGATCGGTTTGTAAGTATGCAGCAGGAGTTGTGCTAGCCTCTGGCTTTCAGAGGAGTGGGCTATTGCACACTGCCTTACAAATCCTGGAATTGTTGAGAAACTGATGATGGAAGCACCTCTTAGAGGTATAGATAGGGGCAGCACTGAGGAGTCTTCCTTTGATGGGCAGGTGTTCATAGGCAGTTTGAGGATGTGACTGCCTGGTGAGGGTTCAGTTGTTAGCAGCCTGCTAGTTACAGCAGAGGCACTTCACTCACAGATGGTTAGCAAGCTAGCTGGGTAATCCTTCTAATGTTCTTAATATGTTAAATGGTGTGATGGCAGTAGTGTTTTCTTTGGCTTTGTATTTTTATCTCCAGAGCCTTTATTTGCTTCCAGAATCACATGCATTTTTATGCAGGAGCACATGGCTTTCTCATATTTCTATACATTAGAAGTAGTTTTAGTTCTGCTTTCTGAATTTGCAGCTGATCTCTTGTGTGCGCATTGGCTGTTTTGGGGGCTCTAACTTTACTTGTACAAACACAGCTTGTCATGTTCCTTCTGCCTCTGAATGGACATTTGAGAAAAAAAATTATGTAGAGGTATTACTTAATGATCAATAAGCCTTATGCAAAAGTTGGTATTCTTCATCTTATCCTCCTACAGTTTTCACTTTCCTATATTCTGAAAAATAGTCACAGATGCTTTCCCTTGTGTAGTAGTGAAAAATGCAGGTTTTATAGTATTAAAGATCTGTGAGAAGATGATGTCTCTGTGTTTTGACATAGATTCAGCTTTTGCTACAACTTCTGGTTTTAGGATTCTGTCTTTACCAATATAAAGTAGAAGGAGTTTGTTAGCAACTGATGATACTGAAACCCTAAGCTGCAATTCGTATCTAAGCCTGGAGGACTCCTCCATAGTGCAGTCTCTTAAGTGCTCTAATCTATGCTGCTTGGACAAACTGCTTGAGACAGCCCCCAAGATTCTGCCAGGGGACAGCAATTCTCTAAGAAATGAAAGAATCCAGGTCTCTTTCTTTTTTTGACAAGAATAGATATTCAGGTACTTACACTCTGAAATTAAAGAAGGGAAGTTTTTGCATGGCTTACACAGATTCAGTAAATCTGGAGTGAGTTCCAACTGGAGTAAAACAGTACACATTTTTTTTTGTGTAAAGGAGATATATAGATACACACACCCACCACAAATGATAAAAGTACATAGATAAATTAAAAAATACACGTGACAGCATATATTTTAGTATTTCTTGTGGCTGATAGAGCACACCTGATACACAGGTCCAACTTAAAATGCAAAGTGTTTCCCCTTTTCAGAAACACTTGCTAGTATGAGGCAAAGTTGCCAGTATTTATTTTGTGTTGCAGTATCAGGTTGGGGAGTACTGTTATGTAAAATTATTTCAAATAAATGTGCATTTTAAAATTCCCTTGGTAATTTATCCAGTTAATCTTCTCTGTATGAAGCATCTCAAGCTTGATACCTTGGATGGAAGACTCAGTGCTCCAGTTGTGTTGATACAGATGCTGTATAGAGCACTTCAAGCCAAACATCTAGAGCCCTTTGCTGTTATTTTATGCAAATTGCAGTTCTTCTTTTGCTCAGCAGTAAGGTAGATGTGTTCCCACTTGTTTTATCTACATAAGCATTTTGATTTGGATAAGGAGTTCATTTTTGAAATAAATATTCTGATTGTTCCCACTTGCCTTACTTTGATTTATCTCAGAAATCAAATCAGATGTGCTCCAGCAGTGGTCCTGCTACGTTCCAGCTGCTAGTGGCCATTGAATCTTTGTGATCAGACTAGAGCTGTTTGGAAGTGAAAATCCTTTGAAATCCTTCTAGTGTGGATTTTAGGACCCCAGCACAAACTGTTCAGCTCTACAAACTCGTTCCTATTTATCTGCATTGCCTCTTAATGTAGCTACTGTCCCTTGTTTCACAGACCAGGAAAAGCAAAACCATTTCAAATTTCATGTAGTCCATCGCTAAACTGGAAATTTGAAAATGTTATGTTTCCCCTCATACATGTCTTCCATATGGTATGCTCAGATCCATTGTGTTGTATGATCAGATCATGTGACAGGCCTATATCTCACTGTCCTTGACTTGTAATCACCACAATAATTTTGTTACATCAATCAACTCTCCCAAATTATCCATCAAATAAGCTGAATTTTCTGAGATCTCTTTGGCTGGCTGCTGTAGTTGTTCACCTGCAACTTTACAGGGTCATCTCTCAAATCCATAACTAGAAAACTTTTTTCCACATTTCCTGTTTACAAATGCGTGTGTAAGGCTTGCTGGAAAAGGGGAGCATATTTTCTGCTGTTTACAAATATCTTGGATGACTAGTGGAAGCTGCCCAGTCCAGTGGAGCAGTCTGCAAGTCTAATGCAGCCTGTACTCAGTCATGTGCTAGTGAGAGATGATTCTGGATTATGAATAAAGTTTTAGTTAACTGGTATCACTGATTAAAGTACCACGCTGTAATTTCTTCTCTACAGAGCTCAGCTCTGTTGCTCAGTGTAGCAACAGTGTAGCTTTTCTCTTGCGATGAAGTAATTGCGCTTCAGGACAAACAGCAGTACCTTTTCCTCTCAGTAGCAAAATTAAATTGGAGCAGGGTGCCTCAAAAGCTCTGTGAGCTGGCAAAGTGTATTTTCAGTGGAAGTCTGCAAGTTGTTAGGTTTCTGAAATGGTCATCTTCTATTTGGGCAGACCTTTTAAAATGTTGATGTAATAGCATTTGTTCAGAGAACAAACAAACTTCTCTTTACAAATGTACAATATGTAATAAAACTGTACCTAGAACACTCACCAGATTTACTGGCTACTAGAATTGCTTTTATTCTGGATTTTGATCACTTAACAATAATAATAGAATTGAAGTGCTTGATAATTCTTCATGGTGTGTAAGGTAGCATCTAACACTAAGATAGAGCTACCTTAACCAACTAACTTAGGAAGTGTGTTCATTGTGTGGATAGGTCCAGTTTACTATTTATGTTCTCTGTTTCTGACTTAGTTTGTGTTGAATGTTGAAGTGTCTTGTTTATAGTAAACTGGGCAAACTGATATCAAGAACTTGACATTTGGAGTACAGCATGTTTAAAAGTGCACTTTATTAGCCAAACTCAGCTGACAGTTGGAATTCAATGTACAGTCAAGAAAAGTATTGCTTATGGTGACTTTTCTCAATTGGTTAGGCATTGGATGATGAATTTACAACAACAGGAAAGCAAAATCAGTGGCACAGTAGACCCATTTCTGAGTGGACTACCCAGCAAGTATGCCACTGGTTAATGGGAATGAACATGGAGCAGTATATTACAGAGTTCACAGCTATGAACGTAGATGGACAGCAATTGATGCAGCTTGACAGTGAGAAGCTGAAGGTATGTGAACATCCTGAGGTAGATTTGTAACTCTATAGGTTTCACTTCTTATATTATTGTATATTATATAATATATCATTATATATTATATAATATATTATTATATATTATATATTATATTATTATTTCACTGCTTATATTTTTAACCTACAAAGTCCAGTTTCCTGGTTTTGTGGCTTTCTAAGGGGTAGAGTTATTTGCTCTTGTTATTTTATTAGTTTGATAGTAATTTGTAATTGTAAAATTAAAGACTGGCTGCTTATAGCCAGAAAAATAATGAATATTGCTTCCTTGTTTGTATCTTGAGGAAATGAAAGGAAGAATAATTTTCCAAGGAATCTTGATGCATCTGTCACCAATCTCAATATAAGGTCATATCAAAACAAGTTCTGGCCAATTCAAATAGAATCACAGGATCCAGTTTTAAAAATCTGTATCTTTGACATTTCCTCTTCAAATGGGAAGGCTAAAATCCTATTTGGTGACATTTTAAATGTTTCTGGTTGTTACTCCTGCTGAAAATACATATTCTGAATCTTCTGAGCCTTTTCTTACCATTTTACATGTGGAAGGTGCAGTGCATATGTATCCCTTACAGTAAATTCCCGCAGTTTTTCTTTCTTGTTAGATTATGAAACTGCATTATGGACAGGCAAGATGTGCAGCTAGAGTTCATTGGTCTATTCTGATGTAAGGCAAATTATTATTAATGATCAATAGCAGAATTTGAGGGGCTTGGGGGGGAAAGGTGTTCTAACTTCAGTCTCCAGAATATGCCTGCATTTTAAATAGACATGCAACACTAAATACCCTGTATTTTATAAAATTTCATGGGCACAGAGAAAATACCAGTGACTGGCCTGCCAAATGACTTTCCAGTTGTGGAACCCCAAAGGTTGATGCCTAAAGCTCAATGTGCGCTTGATGCGTTTGGGCTGACACAGTGCGAGTGCGGTCAGGCACTTGGAATCGCGTGCTGCCACCTGCCGATCGCAAATCGAAGTGTTCGTCCGCTTCCTGAGACACTTCTTAACAATACACTTTCAAATCCTTAAAATTAAAGAGTAGTTACTGAATAGAATTTCGTGTATAAAAGAGCTAGAAAAATATCTGGAGACTACTACCTATGATGTTATTTTCTGGAAATTCTCAGGGGTTTACATGTTTGTAAAATGCGACATGAAACTGTTATTTCACAACTGATGAGTTGGCCTTGGTTTTCTTACCTACCTTGTTACCCAGATGATTATTTACAATGTTTTCAAGGTCCTTAGTCTTTGTTTTTCAAATAAACAGACTATCATATCAAAAATTGAGTAACACTTTCTTACATTGTTAATGCACAAGCACTGTTGACAGTGCTGTTGGGAAAAAAAAAAATTGATGAGGTTTTGTTTTGTTTTCCTCCTTCAAAGGCTTTGGGAGTTTCCAGTCAAAATGACCGATCAACAATAAAGAAAAAAATTAAGGATATTAGGAAAACACAGGAAAAACTGGAAAAGCAGAAGGAAAAGGTTCAAAAGAAGGAGAAAGAAGTTCGCAAGACTGGCAGAGTGGTGGCCACTCTTGAATCAAGCTGCTAAAATGACCATTTTATTTTAGTGCAGACTTGCCTAATCTTGATGAAGTTCAGCAGATTTGTATATAATTGTACAATTGAGGGAGGAGGGAAAGTGCAACAGTTCAATGTGGTAGGTGGTTTTTTTTCTTTTTAATTTTGGTCCCTCCCCATTGCAGCCCAATAAAATGAAATAATGTTTTCAGTATTTTTATTTCTAGTTGACTCTGCCTGTATTAATAGACAATAATTTAACTTTCTGCCTTAAGTAACATTTCTTCTTCTGACGTGTCATATTCCCTTTTCATTGAAATTGATGTTTGTGAAAAGTAGAATGCTGTATTAAAAATCATTCCAGTATTAGTCAACTAGCATTTGATAGAGTTGAAGCTGATAGAGGGACGATAGAGAAATCCTGCCAACAAGTTCAGTCTGTGACAGTCTGTTTATCTGTTGCCACTAAAGATGTATAGTAAAAATTAAGAAAATGGTAATGTCGAGTTAATTTAAAAAGAAAGCATGTATTTCAAATTTAGGATTATTTTAATTCTTGTACTTCTGGAACTTCATTCAAAGTTCACTTAGTAGCACATTGTTTTTGAATTCTATGTGTTGCAATTTACTGAGAAAATAACGAAGAAGAAATACTAAGTAGTTTTCACAAACTACATATCCTAAACATAATACTAAGTTTTCTGTACACTACCTGTATGGTGTTGGGACAAGGTTTAAGCCTATAAATAAGATCCTTTTTAACCTATTTTTCCTAAATAATACATAGTTTTATAGATCTATGCTATGAATAAGATCAATTTGCAATACATGTATTTCTCTTTTCTACATGCTACAAGAGTTTTTTGTGGACCAAATTTATATATTTGCTAATTTTAAACAATACTGTTTTTCAGACTTAAAATACTGAGGGAAGACTTGTAGGAAAAATTATCACTCACGCACTGGGTTTCTGCCTTGTATTTAAATGTTCAGTTGTAGACTGCAGATTATTTCTCTTTAAAGGAGGATTTGATTCTTGAAATAGCTTAGAACATGACTTGGTGTTTTGTATATTTACATACTATTTTCTAGAGATACTACAAGAGCACTTCCTTAATTTAGATTATTCCAGAAACATAGACTAGATTAAATATCAGTTCCACCCTAGAATGGACTAGAACAAAACTTACATAGTTTGTTTATGTGGACCAAGTTCTCCTTTAAATCTATGGATTTTTTTTCATTTTAATTAAATGAATGAACTTCACTGTTGGTGTTTCACATTTATTATTTTTTTGTATAAATGTCTTAAGAATTTCAGCAAAAGGACTGTGTGGAAATGCTTCTGCACACTAGGCATTTCCAAAATAAAGTTTGAAAATCTTGATAATAATTACTTTTTTGAAAGGGTTTATATTTCAGTCTTATGCATTCTTTGGTTAAGATTTAACTTATCTGCTTTGTTCACGGTAGCTTTTAGGTGTATGCCAAACTTACAGACCTTGAACCAAAGAGGAGTGCTGCCCTACTGATGAAAGAGAAAGGAATTAGAACTATGAACTCATCAAATGCTCAGGATCTCCTACATAAAACCACCCTTTAATTAATTCAGTCAAGAAAGCTGAGTATTTTCACAGCTAGAACACAGAACATTGCACAGAATATTTTCTTTAAGCCTACTATTGCACCCTGGGAAGAGTTTTCTCATGAAGGAGACTAGTGGAAATAATGGTTTCAGAGGTTTCCCTGTGTGCAGAGCTCTTACAGGTAAGGAGGGCCATGGAAGGGCTGATAAACTCCCCTGGCTCCTGAGCATGAGAACACTGATGATTACAGCCCATAGCGTTTAACATTTGGTGGATGTTGAATGAGAAGGCTGGGTGCACGGAATGAGCTCAGTTCTAAGCTACATAGTCACACAACAAGGTTTCGTTTTTACAATAGTTTTAATGAATAAATCCAGCAATTCTTTCAAAAAATTAACACAAACCAAGATTAATTTTACAGTGCAAGACTGAGCTAATTTGCATACAAAACTATTAATCTCGGCATTTTGATAGTATGCTACTGTTCTGTAGTGATTCACTTCAACTTAACCAGTGTGCTCACAATGACTTCAGTATAGTAATGAAAATACTAAATACAAAAGTTGCCTTCTACACTTCTGTTTAAACTAAAAGTTATCAAAGATCAAATTTGTAACAAGGATTAAATATTGTAAATCAAAACACTATGCATTTGTGTTTTCACCACAGTCATTTGGGGTGGCAGGTGAAGAGAGAACTACAAATATAATTATACAGCAAGTTGCTCTAGTAATCAGAATTCAATTGGTAGTTAGCTGAGAACATGGAGAATTTTACTAAAATACTTAATAGACAGTTTGTAGAAACTCAGCTTTTCTTCAGAAATGCCACTTGTAGTTGTCCGATGTTACTAAAATAAGTTGAGTTAAGAGATTTAAAGGCTGGAGTGCTCAGCTTCAGCCCTGAGTTTTTAAAAGCCCTTGCTGTAACTTTCAGCTTTAGTTTTGCAAAAGCAGTAGCTGCATGTGTCCCTTCTAACATTTGTACAGGCCCCATTTTATACTCTGTGGCATTTCTCACATCCTTTTGCCAGGGCCAAAGAAGAGAACAGCTCTCAGTTCTCCTCACTTGTAGCCATGCAGATTGAAAGGTGTTATTACCCCGAATCCTTGTAAGGAAGAAAAACAGGGGCCTCAAGGTGCCCACAAGCTTAAGTGGAATAGGTAACCCTACTGTTCTGGTGGCAATTAAGATACAATAATCCTCCCTCAGACTGTCAGCTTAACTGTGTGTACAGCCCAGTTTGTAACACACTTCTATCTACGTTAGCTTAACCAGGGTATAAAACCATTTCATTGTTTTGCAGAACTTGACTAGGGAGATAGCAGGTGATAAATCTTGAATCTGGCTCAGCTACAACTAGAGTAGCATGCCTTCAATTTCCAACATCCCACCTATCCCCTTCACTTGTGGTATCTCACCTTCTGCTCTGCACAGAGATAGTAAACTAGCAAAAGCTAGGCTTCCTGTTTCTGAGAGGGATTATGCATGTCAGCTGCAGAACAAAACCCACTGAATTACATGCAGTTTAATTAACTGAGAAAAGGATTAGGCCTCAATGACTTTAACTGCATCACTCCAAAAATGTTCAGGAATGACAGGGATCAAGGTGCAACACAGATGTGTATGATTTGAACAAAGTTCGTACAGTAGGCATTAAATTGAATTCTTTATTAAAAGGACTCTGTATCTGAAATGCAAGATTCACTCCCCTCTCTATCTTCCTCTGTATGTTCTGATTTGTCTTTGACTGATTAACATACTCTGGTTATCATGTTTATGTTATAGTGTGAATTCCAGTTACTACAAAAATGAGGCCAGGAACATACTACAAATGCAAAGGTACTTTCAGAAACTTAATTCCACATATTATACTGTCAAAGTAATAGAGATGCCCTATTACAGACAAATCTTAAAAATCTGTTTATTAAAATAGTTTCCATTTACAGCTGTACCTGACATGCCCAAGTCTGAAGGCTAGAATGTTGATACTGTGTTTTGGTATGACCTACAGAAATAGAGGCAAATGCAAGACATTTTTCTACTGTACACAAGCCATTGCTAATTTTCAATTCACAATGATCAGGGCAAGATAAGTTTTTCACATCCATTATATATTCACATTACAACCAAAGAAATACAAATGATGCCACATACCTGAGATACATTATACCAGTAGTAGCAGTTAAAAACGCTTTTAAAATTTTTTATCCCTATGGAGATGTGTGATTTCTACAGCTGAAAAAACCCCCTTGATGTAGGCAGTATATGTAGGCAACATATCTAACTTAGCAAAATTAAGCTTCAGCATGCTTAGGATAAAAGAAAGTGCCAATACAGTTGCAAAGGTTTAGCAGTGAGCTCAATATTTCTTACACAGGTTTTTCATTAATCTGTAGAATTGTATAATGGAAGAATGTTCCAGTAAGCTTTTTCAATATTTTTTCTAATAAAATTTGTAATAATACAAATTAATATCAGATGTGATAGACATTGCATTGATCCCTATAAAAACCAAAATATTGCTCCTTTGACTTAGCTCTGAAAGCAGTCATAAACAGAAAGTGAAACAAACAAAGTATGACCTTTCTTTATAAGTGCAGGTTAGGGGGTTTTGGTGGCTGTTGATTTTTTAATTTCAGAAAAGCCTAAATACAGTAAACTTTCTGTTACACCACTTAAAATTACTTTCACGTATCTAAGTGGCTCAACATCTTGGTATAAATTAGGTCTTCTAAATTCCCTTCACAGACAAGCGTACTTCTTAGGAGCTGCTGAGGAAAAAGCTACATACTGCGAAAAGTGGTCATGTCCTTTGGCTCACTGCTTGGCACACACCAATCATCGGCTTCATGATTTGCTTTATAATGTTTCCAGGCTGCTTTGTTGTATACAGGGAGTCTTTCAATTGATTCTGTTGATAAGGCCTGTGAAGAGAAAAAGCTGTAGCTGATGATTCTTTTTAATTGAAGTTATCATAATGAAACAAGGAGTTCCATTAGCAGTTCAGATTAGAGTTGCTGATAAATCTAAAGTGGTAGAATGTTGCATCATACCTTGATGTAAATAACTGCATCTGTGCCATAGCCTTCTAAGGAATACAGTTTCAGGTCTCCTTGGAAGTACTGTGCATACAGACGTGATATGGGTAAGCCATAACCAAATCCAGCCTGATCAGGAGAAAAAATATACTTTCATTAATTGCATTAATGAGTGGCATTTTCTGTTTTAACTTAATAGGTAAAATAGACGAACTAAGCATGGTGTTTGACAGTAACAGGAGTTCAGATGTTAACTGTTATGCCCCCCTCTTCCCCAAGCTGTTATTTACCCCAAAACCAGAAGAATGCATGAATGATTGTTATGAGAAGACTCTGATTCCTTTGTCAGGCAGGGCTGGTAGATAACACATCTTGTATTATATGGTAGCTTTTTGAAGAGATGCCATTAGAGAAAACTGTGCTGTGTCTACGTCACGCCTCGTGGACCTACTAATCTTAAGTACTTAGTGTCCTTAAGTCAGATACATTTCACTGTCAGTATACAAAAAAAAAGGTTCAAGACACAGTATCTATGAATATACAGCTTATACTGAAATTCTCACAAGCCCTGGCTGTAATAGCAGGACAGAGCGCTAAAGTGTTAAGCATGATTTTTTGTTTAAATACTAAATTTTAGAGGTAATCTCTCAATGAGCATGCATAACACTCCTCTGTAAAGATCTCATGTTTTGTGAGTTGCAGGATCATCTACATACAGAATACATACATATATTTTTAAATGATGCAATGTGGGAGAATAAATACAGGAAAGCGGTTCAGAGATTCTAATTTTTGAGAGCTTAGGCTTTATTTCTTGTGCATTTATTACATTCACATGAGACCAAAGTGGTTTCTTCATGTGCCCTGTCACTTGTCATCCTTGCTGGGGTTTGGTACAATTAACTACACAATACAAATGAACTATGGCCTTGATCTAAGGTCATTGCTACAATTTTCTTCCTTTCATTGAGTGGCTACAAAAATAATTATGAATCCTGTTCTCACTGCAGTATGTGCAGAATAGCTAAGTACTCTGCTTGAGGTGGGTGATCTTTAGATTTTGTAGAAAAAAGAAAATCTTGAACAAATTTAAATAATTTTTAGTGTTTTATGCCATTTTCCTGTTATTTTTTGAAAAATACCTTAATTAAGCTTGAATTAAGTAAAATTCAAATATTACTCAATGAAATATCTATAAAATCAGTATTTCATAGCTTTGGCTAAATGGTTTTTGTGACAATTAGACCTATCCATGATGCCAGGGTATAAAAGACTTGCATACCAAAGGTGTAGCTCGTGAAGTCTCAACACGAGGACGTGGAGCTGTTGAATACATATAGTTGAACAGTCTGTCAATTTTCCTCATAGGAACACCACCACCACGGTCACTCATCTGGAACAAGAAGGACCATTTAGCTTTATATCCCTGAATCCATTTTTATAAAAAGACTGCTTTTCTCAAACAATAAGCCAGGGAAAGTTCTGACAAAGTATTATTTGAAGCTGTCCCTACCAAGTTACAGATTTTCTTTAATTCTCATCTTCAACAATGACCAAGGAGAGATGAATCCTTCCCTTTCATCCCTTATCCAAGCCATTAAATAAAATACTGCCAATAAGAAGCATTCATAATCTCTTGGAGAAAAAGAAATTCTGCTTGAATTGTGCATTGCTTTTATCTTGTTCATAACACACTTTTGTCTGAAGTCACTATCTATACCTTTTAGCAAATGCTAGGTTTTGTGTATTTTATCTTTATTCCTCAAGAATACTGCCATTTAAATATAATTTACTAAAACCTATTACTTGAAAGGAGTAAGTCAAAGGAGTTGTTTTACTGCAGTTTAGTTAAACCTATAAAAAACCCAGTGCTTCCAGCTGGTCTTTGAAATCAAACATGGATGTTGTACGGAAAAAGAAGAAACTGCAAACTCTACTTTAGAAGGTTTGTTTTGTTTGGAATATACAATATATATTTCCCTTTCTTCAGTTGTTTAACACCTGTATAGTTCTGTCATTGTCACTTAGAAAATGTTGATGTTAGCAATTGTATGAAGATGCTACTTCATTTTTAGTCATGGTTACTTCTAAGCTAGGCAAGACACAAGCAAGTACAGGATGCTATTGCAGAGCCCTCAGTGTGACTACAGCTTCTTCATGAGGCAGTGTGTGAGATTCCATAAGGGTTTTTTTACTTACATATGTCATCACATAAATCTATTGATGGAACCAGATCACCAGCTCAAGTTACTAATATGCTGCTCATGACACGAAAAAAAAAAACATAATCAAAATAACCTTTGGAACAGTAGAAAAAGTGAGTACCTTCACAGTTAAATCCTCATTTCCCAACGTGATGTGTACATGAATTGCAGGATAAATGCATTGATCAACATGATGTTCCATGGTGGCTCTCATTGCATTCTGTAATTTGCAAGCACAACTTAAATCCTACTCACTTTATATATTATCTTAAAATATCAATTTAGCAGTTATTTTTATCATGTATTTAAGAATCAGAACAAATGTATATTGGTTTTAGAATGGGTTTTTTGAAATTCCCGGTTTATTCAATATCAGTATATATTTAGTTTATTATAATACAGAGACTGCAAATATTTAATTTTTTTAAAGGAATCATGAATAGTTTAATTAACAGCATTTGTGTTCTAGATTTTTTTATAATGCACATAGTACATGCAATATGACATGAAATCCAAGGAAAGTCTAGGACTAAACTGCTTCAGAAGAGCTCTACAGGACCTGTTACACATTTTACCAGATTTGAAGATACACAATTTATGGGATATCTTATTGTCACTTGCTTCATTAAATAGTGTCTTCATACATTTTAAGATTTAAGCTGTCTATTCAGAAGGTATTAAGTGGCTAGGTAAAACAGATACATCTTCCAAAGCTGTTAATTTTCTATGCAATTACTGTTTCTCTAATAGTACAGGGTAGCTGTGTTCTTGCAGTCAAATGGCAAGAAGTTTGCACTTGCAAAAATACGCTGTGATCTAGAATCGGTTTGAAAAGTCAAAGCAATACAACCTCAGTAAACAAAGATGTATGAAAGAATTGTGTAATTAATGGTAAGTGCACAGACCTTGAAAAGTTCAAAAATCATGTGATAGAGATGTGATGGCACATACACCACTTGCATGGGCTGTCCTGGTGATTTAGCTGGAGAGAAGAGAGTCTAAATAACTAAATAGCAAATGACATGTCTTTTATTCATTCCCATAGTAATTCAAAATGTAAATTTGTATTGACAAATGGAAAGAAGGAAAATTTGAACAGAAATATTTTGAAAATTTGTGTGTTAATCAAAAGTTATAATCACAATTTTCAAATGTTGCTTGCTGCTTTAAAAATTAATCTCAAAACCCAGCATGTGATCACTGACTAGGGTATATCATAGTTGCTTTCGAATAACCTCCTTATAGGTATCATGAAGATGGAATGGAACGTCTTGTATAAATCTTTAATGTGTTGCAAGAAATGCAGAGAGAGTAAGATGCAATAATGTCAGGTGAAGACATGAAATCTTAGCGAGGGAAGGAGCCTGCTAAAATTTGTTATATCAACAGCTCGAGAATCAACGACTTACTCATGTCAGTTTTCTGATTAAAGGGAGGAATGGGGAAAGTGTTCTGCCAAATTTTAAAAAACCCAATCTATGACAGCAAATACAGAGAACACATGAATTATGTGAAAAGCAGAACATTTCACCGCCAGCTCCTTTAGAAAAAGCCATCATGATGTTTAAGAACATGCTTTGTCCACATTCACTTACCATTCAACTCCTCAAGGATAAGTTCTGGAGAGCTCATGTAATATAAATCACAAAGTCTCTTGGCATTTTCATAGCCATCTATAGTAAAAGACAGAGGAAGTTACATTTCCCCCTCCCACTTTTTTTTCCTCCTTAAGAGTCTGCCAAAAAAATAAAGTTTGAAAGTAGTGTGTGCTGTCAGGGAGATTTGTATTTTTTTCAGAAAAGCTATATTTATAGGAAAAAGAAACAAAATTGTATTTCATGTCACACAGAACTTCCGCTCCAGGTAGGAAAGAACAAAACAATATATTCATATCAGGGTGTGTATTTGCTCTTAGTATAGTCATTCATGTAAGTTTTCAGGATTCTTGTTCTTATCTGAAGTTACCTCTAATAACTTCAACAACGTTGCAGTTAGGATCGATGCTTCCAATGTGTTTTGGATGAGCTGGATTAATTTTCCCACCAAACAGTAAAGCTGTCAAAAAAGAAAACATCATTTAATATCCAGCATAACTTTATAATTTCAGTTTGTGTCCAGTTTTGCTAAGTAAAAAATTTATAGGCAATATATAATTTCAGTCCTCACCATACTGAAAAGCCTACTATTAATAAATATTTTGGGAATGGTATTAAGAATGAGTGATAAATGGCAAGGCAAATAGTATACTCCTGAGTGGCACCTTAGTAC